>NC_066579.1:78817365-79159865 GCF_024323335.1 Lathyrus oleraceus | reverse complement strand
ACCAATCTCCTAAAATAACACTGGATATCAGATGCCACTCAATGGTCTTACACTAATCTCCACAGGCAAAGAAATAAAAGGCGGATACCGGATACCAATAGATGGATTTACACCAATCTCCTAAAACAGAATAGGATATCAGAAGCCACTCAATGGACTTACACTAATCTCCTCAAAAGAAAAAAACAAAGATGAGAAATGGAAGTTAACTGCCAATCTGTCTGGACTTAGGTTAACTCCACAGATGCTCATAGGAAATCCAATGCCACATTACAGGGACTTACAATGGATCCTCACATACAAGAACAAAAGCAACACATGATCACAGGAAAGCAAATGCCAACTTACAGGGACTTACAGTTGCAACCTCACATAGAAACAGATTAGGATCACAGGAAAGCAGATGCCAACTTACAGGGACTTATAACTGCAACCTCACATACAAATCAGACAGATAGAACTATGATCACAGGACAACAGATGCCAACTTACAGGGACTTACAACTGTATCCTCACATACAAACAGATAAAACAGAAGATATGAGTGACCAATGAGGTCTTACACTCTATCCTTCCATATCACAGGAGCAAATGCCAAAGCAATGGACTTACAATTGTCCTCAATGGGCAAACAACAATGATAGCATCACAAAGACAAATGAGATGATCATGCATTAATGGCAATTGATGATGATAAATGCATAACATACAAGCAAGCAAGTGCATATGAAGCAATCAAACAATCAATGAGAATCAAACAGCACACTCTATAGCCAAAACAAGGGGGCTCACACAAGAGGGTTTGACTATGAAAGTCCACTGTAATAGGTAAATGTCGCTCTTAACCTTGCCATTGAGAGGCTAAGGTGAAGCAGATGAAAAGGAGATGAGGGGTGTGCCTCATTGCTTCTATCTCAGATCAGAGAGAGCATCAAATAGAAAGTGGGGGAGTTCAGAAAGATGGAACTCTTTCCCCATTATTGACTCGATTAGATCTTGGGTATTTATCTCAGTGCTTCAACCATGTAATGGGAGCAAAGAGAGGACACACTGAATAGTGGGGGATAGATTGCTTATCCCTACCTTCCACCAATTGCCTTACTTGAAGGACTTTTCCTGCTTGGGACAATTTTAAACACACACAGGCATTGCCTCTTAAGGAGGACTTCAGACAGTTTGCCCGGTCAAATAACAGACCGGGTCTCCAGACTACATGAAGAAGAAAGGTTTATACCTCAAAGCAAATGCTAAATAGCAAAGCAAGCAACTAAAGCAACTAAAGTGTACCTACAAAACAAGGGTTAGCACAATGTATAATCCAACTCAATCAAATTTGAATGATCTTTGAGGCATTGGTGCTTAACCTGAAACAATAGCTCAATGGTAAGCTCAAAAGACCACTAGGACTAGCCTAGGGTCAAAGATGAAAGAAAAAGTCAAAACAGCAAGGAAAGGTCAACCAAAGTCAAGGTCAAACATTTAAGAAGCTATTTCAATTGGATTCACAATCAAATCAATGCATCAATGTCATTTCATACACAAAAGAATGCAAAGCATGGCAAAGGAAGCATACAAAAGGTCAACAGCAAGACCTCATTCAAAAATCAACCCAAACATTCTCAAAAATTATCAAATAAATCACACTCAATCCTAACATCTAGCATGGCAAGCATGTCAAATTTCAATGCATTTGGATGAGAGGAAGGCAGTCAATTAAAATCAAGAAGTCAAACCAAATTCAAGCATGCATAATGAAGGTCAACAACCATGGGTCAACTTCAAAAAATCATATCAAATTGAAAACAGAAGAGAAATGAATGAGATTAACACCAATGCAAAGCTCAAGATGTCTAGTTATCACATATGAAATTTCATGGACATACAATATGGTATGAGAATTTCACAAAAGATTTGGCAACATATATCACAAAAAGTCAACAAATGACTAAGCATGGAAGAAAATTCACAATCAAATGGAAAACAGCATGATTAATTCCAGGAAAATTCATACACAAACTAGACATGTAAGAGATCATTCATACAAAATTTCAAGTTGTTTGGAGGCCAGGAAGTGTGTGAACAAAAATCAAGAACATGCACATCATTGGTGTGACACAAATTGTCACACCCTAGTTCAAAAATTCATATCTAGCAAACCACAAATGATAAATGCACAATCTTTATACCAAAATGAAGATGACTGAGTCTAGTTTCACCACA
This sequence comes from Lathyrus oleraceus, assembly GCF_024323335.1. Classification (NCBI taxonomy): domain Eukaryota; kingdom Viridiplantae; phylum Streptophyta; class Magnoliopsida; order Fabales; family Fabaceae; genus Lathyrus; species Lathyrus oleraceus. The sequence goes on along the minus strand of NC_066579.1, from coordinate 79,157,645 downwards.
AAAAATTTCAGGACCAAAGGATGCATCATCATTATTTCACAAAAGAAATGGCACAAGGTGTCAATTATGCATACATGTCAAGAAAATTCGTACCAAATAAAATCCAGTCAAACAAAAAATGATTAAAAATCATAATTAAATACTAGACACATTCATGAACATGATGGAAAAAGTTTCATGATTTTTGGCTTTAAATTGAAAGAGAAATTAATTGTTGAAGATAAGTGAATAATTGGATGAATCATGAATGCATAGCATGGAATATTGGTCAACATGGAGTCAACGGTGGCATTTTTGTAAATAGGTGTGCTACTAATTGAAACTGTGCGTTTTGGGCAAGGCAATTGAAATGTTTTGATTGGCCACTAGCCAATGAAACAGTACCGTGGCCAATGAGCTTCAAGTTTCTGGTTTTAGAAACCCTTAGGGTTTACAGCAGCCATGGCAAACTTATCTTCAAGCAATCCATCAAAAACAACATCAAATAAACAGCAACATGTAACATGACAAACATGCAACAATCAAGCAGCCACGACCAAACACAACAAACACCAATCATGTGGATTTTCTGGACATGTTCATAGGGTTTCAAAACAGCAGCAGGGCACATTCATGTTATTATCAACATCAAAACAAAATTCGACCAGCACACAAGCAACATGGTATTGGTACAGGCAACATCATCCAGCAACAAACAAACATGAGCATGAAAAATTTCTGGACAGTTTAAGGTTGCAGCTACAGGGTATCATCAATTTCAACATCCAAACACCAATCATGAACAACAGCATCAATAATTAAGCGTGGCCATGAAACATCATCACTAAGCAACATTAGCTAACAACAAAACAAACACAACCATGGGAATTCTGGGCAGATATGAAGGTTCAAACAGCAGAGCATCATCACCATCATTCAAACGTGAGCAAAATCGAATCACCCAGAAATTCAAATTAAACATGGCAATAGCATCCACCAACAATAAGCATCACATATCCAGCGATCAAAAACATTAAAACAAGCTCACAAAAGGGAAATCGAAGGAAACAAGTTTGAACACGAAAATATAAATTCAGATTTCTCACACATCTCTTAATCATTTTGAGCAAGGCATAGTTTAATGGAACCAGCATTCAAAGATCTTCATTAAATATGGCAAAGCTTTGAAAAATAAGAGATTCGAAAAAATACCAAGTTTGAAGCACAGCTGAGTTGCAATGAAGTTTTGGTTACTTTGGCTCGAAACAGGTATTCTCTAGGCCTTGAAATGATGACTGATGAAACTATTTCCACTCAAGGATGCACAAGCCAGCTTGAAACGATTTCTGCCATGGTTGTGTGCTTGGTGAAAACAGATGAGGAAAATGCTGTTACAGCAAGAACATAGGGCTTACTATGGTCTCCAAATGCTTTGTATGTGAAGGAACCAACCAAAGATGCAAGGGTTCTTTTGAGTTTTTAACAGAAAAAAGCAAGTATGCAAAAATGCAAAAATGAGAGAGTATGGAATTTCTGTCGTGTGGAGGCTGCTCTCTAGGGTTGGAATGCAGAAAAATGAAGCTTATAAGGGTCTGTTTAGCATTGGTTTAGGAAGTGCTAAACTTGCTTAGCTCAAAATGAAGTATTTGCATTTTTGCTAATTTGGAAATAAGTGGAAATGGAGGTGTAGGTTCTGCTCGAATTGGGCTTGGAAATGCTGCAAACAGACCATCCAATTGCTGTTTTATGATTTGCTTATGCATTGCTGTACTTGTTTTACTCTTTTCAAACCATTTGCAAAAATACCAAGTTATGCAACTTTGGCCAAAATGGTAGCATGGTAGTGGTATGTGCATGAGTTAGGGCTTGGAGCAAGTTTCAAAAATGATTCTAAACATTTCCCAATTGGCCAAAGTGAGAAAAAGTCAAAAAATCAAAAAGTCAACTATGAGTCAAACTTGAATTTTAAATGAAATAGGTCCAAAAATGCCATTTTGATTGGCAAGGTTTTGATGAATGAAATTTATATTTTTGGAAAGAGGAGGAAAAATGTGGTTTGTAGGAAAAAAAACCCCACCAAATTTGGCCTTATGGTTCATGAGATATGGCTCTTTGAAGTTCACAAATTTCTGAAATTGAATTGATCATATCTTGACAACCACACATGGGATTTGGGTGTTCTTGGACTTTTTGAAAATGGGAAAACAAGATCTTCAACTTTCATGTTGGGCAAAAATCCATTTGAAGCTTGTATCATGATGTAAGTTTAAGATCAAGAAGTTTCCATTTTTGGCAGTTGAAATTACAGGTCCACTTTCTATTTCTGGAAAATTTTCTGTTTGACTTGATTTTCTTCCATGATGAGGTTTGACATGATAGATGAGGCTTATACAAGCATGAATGAACTTCTTCAAATCAATTCTATCCATCAGATCACTGATTAAATCCACAGTTGACCAAGTTTGACTTTTCTAGGGTTTTGGATGACTGGACCACTTCTGATGAATTCCAAACCCTAATTCTTTGAGAACTTGATTTCAAATGATGTCCCAAGTCATATGAGTTCTTGATTATTGATCATGGTGCCCAAATTCTGCAAGAATGGCCACCATCCATTGCTTTGACTGACTGTTGACTGATTTTGACCTAATTGCTGATGATTGCTTCAACTGCAAGCAACAAGGTTAGACTGACAATATTTTTGTACTTTTTGGTTAATAAATATATGAAAGGCAAAGATATACAAATGCAAGGACATGCTTGGTGATCAAGAATCAACTCACAAGGCAACCTACCCACTAGGAGGGAAGCAAGGGCATGCAATGATCCTTGAGGCCATGATATGATATGATATGGGCCATGAGGGATCTTAGGGCCAAAATTGGGGTCTTACAGATGCCCCTATTTAAGGTCATTCTAGCCGGAGAAGTGAAGTTTAGAAATCTTCATCTCGACGCGGTAGAATGGGCTTAAATAACAGTAATGAGACAAATTTTGGTCCCTAAGAGACCTCATGATGCAAATGTATGTATGCAAAAGACGCAAATTCTGTGGGGAATATGATTCACACAGAAGAAAAGACGATCCATCGGAGTAATACACTCACCAGGAACAGAGACTCTAACAAGACTCTAATTGGGGGATAAACAAAATAAAAGTAAAAGAAATGTGTGAACAAGACACGACTCTGATTAGGGAAAAGAAAACAGACTGGAGAACTCACTGGGGAGTGAAGGACTCATACTGGGGAAAAGAATTCCAAAGGAAAATAAATCCAATGGAGAGACACAAGCTGACTCCTGGGGAGAAGCAACAAAAAGTTCCACTGAGGGAAGCAACAAAGAAAACGAGATGTTACCAGGCCTACGGGTAACAAACTCAGGAAAATCTGACTCCACAGGGGGACCGAGGTCATAATAGGGAGCAGAAAGGAGGGAACACCAAGGATACCGGTTACTGGGTATATAATAGGTGACCGACCAAAGCGTGAGTTGGTTTTCACTTCCAAAACACTCATCATCCTGAAGAGAGCTAGGAAAGCAAACTTGTTTATAGGATGGACATTCAATTCCACAAGGAGAATGAATCTTACTCTGAGGGGAAAACAATCAAAAGATTGACTCAAGAGTGAACGAGATATAATATCCATTACCGTCAGAACGTGGATAGAATACTCAGATGAGACATATTATTCATTACCGGCAGACCGTGAATAATATACTCGAAAGGAAAATTATCCTGAACCGGTTACTGGGTTGTTTATAGGATAAAATCCGAAGACGTGAATTGGTTTGTGTTCCAAAACACTCATCACCCTGAAGAAAGCTAGAACAGCAGACTTGTTTATAGGATGGATATTCAATTCCACAAAGAAAATGAATCTTACTCAACTGGGGACACAAACCCAAAGAGTGCATGAGATATAATATCCATTACCGGCAGACCGTGGATAAGATACTCGCATGAGATATATTATCTATTACCGTCAGAACGTAGATAATAAACTCGCATGGCAAGAAACACCAAAGATACCGGTTACTGGGCATATAATAGGTGATCTACCGAAAACGTGAATTGGTTTTCACTTCCAAAACACTCATCATCCGAAACACGAATTGGTTAAAGGATGGATATTCGATTCTACAAAGAATACGAATCTTGCTCAGTTGGGGAAAATCAACAAAGGATTCCAACTAAAGAGCGCATGAGATATATTATTCATTACCGGCAGACCGTGAATAATACACTCGAAAGGAAAAGACACCAGAGATACCGGTTACTGGGTATATAATAGGTGACTAACCAAAAACAGAGAGACAATCGATACCAAGCATCCGGGTAAACGAAAGACAACTCAAAGGGATAAATTGCAAGCATCCGGCAATTATCCAACAACAAGAATATTCGACTCCACAAAGGGAAATAACGAATCTTACTCGACCGGGGAAACGCAAAAGGCTTCGACTGAAGAGTGCATGAGATATATTATTCATTACCGGCAGACCGTGAATAATATACTCGCATGGAAGATTATCCACAACCGGTTACTGGGTTAATAAAGGATAAATCAACCGAAAAGAAAGGCATCGGGATACCAAACTAGGTATATAATGATAACCAATCAAAGAGGAGCAACAGACATTACCAACAAAAGGGTAAATGAAAGGCGAGCTGCTGAGGATAAATTGCAAGCATCCAGCAATTATCCACAGGGACTAGCTGGGGATGCATTGGTGTACAACCAATGATCCGGGGAACACAATCACTAGCATACGGTGAAAGGACCCACTGGGGATAAAATTGCTAGCATACGGCAATTATCCACAAAAGACTTGCTAGGGATATAAGTGCTGATCTGAGCAACTTATCCAAGCAAAGGAAAATCAACATCAAATATTGAATGAAGATAACCACAAAATTAGGGTTTACATCTACCGAATACGGGGTAGAAGACCAAAAACTCCGCGTGGGGATAGAACAAATCACAAATCCGCACGGGAAACCAAAATAGGGTTTATAACAAACCACAAACTGCTGAAGAGCAGGAAAATAGGATTTACAACTACCGGTATGAGGGTAGAAGACCAAAAACTCTGGCTGGAGAATAAAAGGTGTATAACCACAAATTCTGTTAAGAAAGCAAGGAAAAGATAGGACTTACAACTACCGGTTCGTAGGTAGAGGCCCAAAAACTACTCCACTGGGGAACAACCCACTGGGAAGCACAAGACTTTTGACAAATAGCCAATTCGGGAATAATCCGAAAAGACAGACTGAATCAAGACATGTCCTAATGAGGATGTAACTCAAATAGGAAAATCCATCCCAATATATGTGTTGGGAGGAAACGGAAGAAACCGTCATCCACGAGGGTATATCTCAGTGGGGAACTGCAGAAGGAAAGACAACATTTTCTGCTTATGGGGTTGACTCTATATGGAGAGATTTATAACACCCGACATCTGCTTGGGGAGATCTGTAAAGAGATCTATATCACCATAGCAGGAGACACGACAAACAAAAGATACATGGCAAGAAATGCAACATGAATATCTGAATGTTTTGTGAATATGCATGAATATGCGTGATTTATGTTTGATGAATGCTGACAAAACAGACAATTCTAACACAAACAGGTTCGGGAACCAAACGTCCGGTATTATACTTCCAGGGGAAAAACCAGCTGGAAAGCCAATCTGCGGAGATCTACATGCTGTAAAGCAAAGATCTGCAAGTACTGCTGAAGAAGCAAAGAATCGGAGATATCAGGAAACAACCCAATCAGGGTACAGAAAGTCACAACGGGCAAGACAGCCACCAAGACGAATCTGTAGGAGAACAAGAGAAAACCCAAGATATCTGCAGGGGATCCCAATGTCAACTGAGAAACAAAAAGGTGCATTGCACAAGCACGAGCTGCTGTAGAAGCAACTCCACACAACTCCACTGGGGAATAACCCACTGAGGGAGAATAATATCATCCAGATAGAATCTAACTGCATAAGCAACTCTACTGGGGAAAGCTGTCGGCTACTCTCTTGGGAACAAACCACTGAGGGAAGACAGATAAAACAAGTAGATTCTGCAACGAACCACTCCACTTGGGGAGAATATACACAGCAAACTGATCATAACAAGTAGATTCTGCAATATAAGCCACTCTACTGAGGATCACAAACAGTCAGGAAATCAATCCGTTCACTGGAGGCTAGAACCATCATCCGACCATACTGGGGATTGAAGGAGTATTCAACAGGCGAAACTGCCACAACAAACACTCTGCAGACTAAGCTGAGGAAAAGATGGTTGCAATACTGGGATGTCAACCCAAATCAACCACTGAGTAGGAAAATAAATCCTACTCTGCTGAAGAGAACAACTCTGATGGAGAGATAACAACAATTCCACAGACGACTTTGCCGGGGAAAGGGTAAAGTACCGGGTATCAAACCACTGACTTACCAAGTCTTCAAAAAGAAAGCGATCGTGCTGAGGAAACAGACAAATCCTACTGGCACACTGCATGGGGAAAAGCGGTAATAACTCCACTTGCAACCCTGGTGGGGATATTAATGACAACTCTACTCGCGACTCCGAGGGGAGTATCAGTCAATGGCTATACTCATGACTGTGCTGAGGAGACAAATAAAGTCTGGGGCATACGACCCACTGGAGAAAGTGACGGGGCACCAAGATGACAAACCATCAACCACCGAAACTTCTATAAGGAAAACACCCATGCTGGGGAAACTGCTGCTGGAGAAAACAAAGTCTTCAACAACACTCTGCTTGCGACTGTACTGGGGAACATCCCCAACAACAACTCTGTTTGAGGAACAACCCTAACAAAGATCTGAAGAAAGAAGATACCACCAAACCAGGAATATGAACCAATGTCTTACCTGTTGGAAATCATGCTACCCTCGGGAGAGCACTGAGATATTCTTGAGTATCCTTTCAATCTTGTGAATGTTCACTTTGTTTAAAACAACAATTTTGAAAAATTTGATTTGTTTAAAACAATGACATTTTATCAATTTAAAACATGCAAAACATTTGTTGAATTGAAACAAATAAGAGTGCAAATAATTGGATAAAAAGCTCAAATTGATTTGATAGAATGGTAGCCTGCAAATGGCAAGACTCCATAGATCTGTACAAATTTGAAATCAGTGATATATATTGGAAGAGGGCTACATTGAACATAATGATCCTTTCTCTACCAATTTGAATCTCGATGTATCCGAAGCTTCGGTTGACGACGAATCGAGAATCTTCTGACGAAATGACGACTGATGAACCAGAAAGTCTTGTCAGGATGCAGTTACTTGCCAAATCCCTAATTTTTGCCTAGATTGCCCCAGGGTGAGGTACTCAATCTAGCGGGATGCGAATATATCATTCTTGTTCAAGTCTCTAATTTTTGCCTGGATTACCCTTGCGGGTTCTCCACCGAGACGCTCATTTTTGCCTAAGCCGCCCTTTCGGGTTCTCAACTTAGCGAGCTATTCTGTTTTTTTCATTTGTTTTTTATTCATTTGCATATACCTTTTTCTTTTATTAGGCAAAGTATCTCTTAACTGCATCTGAATTCACAGGACGAGTGAAATCCTCCCCATCCATTGTTGTAAGCATCAAAGCACTGCCTGAAAAGGCTCTCTTAACAACATATGGACCCTCGTAGTTTGGAGTCCACTTGCCCCTGGAATCGGGCGCGAAAGACAGAACTTTCTTGAGCACAAGGTCACCTTCTCGGAACACACGAGGCTTGACCTTCTTGTCGAATGCTTTCTTCATTCTCTGTTGATATAACTGACCATGGCACATGGCAGTTAATCACTTCTCTTCAATTAAATTCAACTGGTCGTAACGACTCTGAATCCATTTAGCATCAGTCAACTAGGGACTTGAGGGTATAATTTTTTCTCTTTTTTTTTTTGGAAAAATTTTGAAAAATTTTCCTGATTTTTGATTTTTTCATCTTTTTCACCCTCTTTCTTTTTTTGATTGATTTTTTTTTGATTTTTTTTTTCCTTTTTTTTTGTAATGCCCCCAGTTTGACTGTTTTGCTGATTCTCATGATACAGCTGAATGAGCTTCTTTTGGTGCTCAAGAAGGCGGGTAATCTCGTCAGGAATCCCCTTAACATCATCTTCCTCTACCTCAGATACAAGGACTTCAAGATTGGGAGATGGCGTTGGATCATTATGTTCAATGGGTTTAGAAATCCCTGCATAATGATTTTGGATAATGAAGAGCTTTTGAATCTTAAACAAGCAAATCATTTATGCAGATGAAAAAGCTGTTTTATTTGTTTTTCAGGGTTTTTTGTGATCACTGATTTCATGCAAAAAAGCAAAAAGTGAAAACAAATGGAAAAACAAATGTTTGACAATGCATTAATTGAATGAAAACATCATTGTATTAAATGCTGCCAACAATGTCATCACTTCTCCTTTTGGCATGGGAGAAGGGTTTTAAACAAAATGAACAAATCACGCTGACTTATGGATGACTGTAGGAACATCTACAGCGACCCAATTGTGGCAGACACCACCAGGAATGATGAAATTGTTCAGGTCCTCTGCATCCTCTTCCAAGATAGCAGCGGCTTCTTCTTCAGGTTGATCAGCATGGATGAATCCTCCACTTGCGAACAAACCTTGCTCCTTGAGTGCCCCAGAACAGTGGCCAATGCCAGCCCGGGATCGGTTAACCAGGAATAAATCCATCAACAGGAATAAATCCATCAGCAGGAATAAATCCATCAACAGCACTAGGGCTGGCAAAATTCTCCCTTGAGTCCACAATTCTCTTGCTCTAATGATCCATCAATCTGGCAGAGTTGGCTCTGGTATAATACCGGCAAAGTGCGTCTTCAAAATAAATGAAGGTCGCAGGGTCAGACCACGGGACGGGAGACCGGAATAAAACGCCTGCTTATGCAAATGATGCATGAAGTGTTTATGCATATGCTTGTTTTTTATCAAAGGAACCCGAGGGTTTTATTTGCAAACTTTGAAATCTTAAGCATTTTGATCATACATGAGAATATCTCATCAGATATATCAGGTGAAAAAAATTTTCCCGGTTTTTTCATGTTTTGAAATTTTTTGCAAATAAACTCCTTTGAGTTCCTTGAAAATTTTCTTTTTTCTGATGATATGGATGTAGATGAATGTATGAATGCATGAATGCAACAATCACACTCAAGGATCAAGCAAGGCACGCCAAACAAAGGTCGTGGGAAAGCTCATTGTATCCCTAATATCAATCATCCATTTTGGTGGATTTAGGTTTTCACCTTATCGACACCCAAGTTCCATTGATATTAACGGTACGTGAACCGGCTCTAACATTCTTAATATCAACCAGCCACTTTGGTGGATTTTAGGTTTTACACCTGATCCGGGATCCATTGATATTAACAATGTTTGAACGACTCAACCACGAATCACGGGTTTGTTGAGAGTCACGAGCATGGAGTCTCGGTTAAGAACCACCCAAAGGGAGTGTACTAGGGTTTAAACCTGCCAGACATGTTCTATCAGAGGTTCCCATAATCATCGTTCCATCTTTCGAATATTATCGGAGGAACGAATACTCGTATTCCAAGAATATTCTCAAGAGAAACTCTTATGAGTGTAGTATCGCGTAACAATCGCATCAGAACTGACATCTGAACGACCTCCGCACTACGGTCCTAAAAATAGGCCAAGATGGGTTTGGTAAACTAAGGTCCTTGGCTTCTGCGGAACATGATTGAAAGAATAATGCCTAACCACAAATAACTTGTGTGACATTATTAGTTCAACATGACCTCCACCAAGTGAATGGACTCGCAAGTCAACTGGCTAAGGAATACTCCACACCAGTCAACAAGACTATGCCATTCTCCTATCCTAGAGTGCACTCGAGTTCGGGTATAGAACTCATCTCACAGATCACCAAAGCACACAGCAAACGTATATCAAGCAATTCACACATTACAATCAATACAGTGATCCCAAATTGTACAAAAATATGTCAAATAACAGATAATAATATAGCACAACAAGGGTGAAAAGTAGGCAATACCACCAAGGATCGTTTATCCCCAGCAGAGTCGCCACTTTTCTGTAGCGGTGTATTCGTCGCTATATGATCTATCGATTAAATCATAAGCTATGAGATACATTGAAATTTTCGAGTCGCCACCGCACTTTTATTTATCCAAAGGACTGGCTAAAAAGCGAACAAAAGCCTAAGAAGTTTTACACGTAGAAAACTAATAAAAAGATCAGAGATTCTGGGTAAGGGGTAAATTACGCAATGGGAAGGTGTTAGGCACCCACTACGTCCTAGGTACTCCTAGGGAGCCCTTTTCACACTTGTTGTGCTAAATTGTTATTTGTTATGACAAAAATATTGTGCAAACATGATTGGGATGGTGAGAAAAGAATATACAATTTAGTTATTTTTGTGTTCGAACGGATGAACCCGCTGCCTACGTACCTTCCATCAAAGGTAAGGATCAAAACGCCGTAGTTCGGCTAAAAGATTTCCAAAAGTTGGTGGATTCAGTTTTAAACACAAGCACTGAGGCTTTTCATTATCAATGGGAGAACACTCGACCAAAAACAACATCCACCATGCGAGGATAGCTTCGACGCACTAGAGGGGTTAGCCCTGTTTTCAGTACGGAAGTCTTACTGTCGACTCACTAAGGATAGGCAAGATTTACATCAACCACAATGATAATTGAAACCTATGGCTAATGTGAAAAGATTAACAATGGACAGAGCCAAAACAAGTGAATGAGTGAAGTTAATTGATTGTGATTATGAAAATGGAGTCAAAGTATGATTAAGATTGATTCAAAAGAAGTATTATGAAATGGAGTTTGAAAAAAAAGTCAAGGACTTGGGTCCAGGTTTTTAGTTAGAAAAGCATGAAGATGTTTGCACAATACTTATGTCAAGTTTGAAAGATAAAGTGTGAAAAAGTCTAGGACATAATGAGGATGAATGGATGGATATGGAAAGTAAAACTTCTTAGAAAGTTCACTTCTTGAAATCATATAGCAGATGATTCAAGTGTGTCCTTTGGAATAGCAATTAATAATAACAAACAAAGAAAGTCAAGAAAGGCGGATACCGGATGCCAATCACTGGGCTTATACCAATCTCCTAAAATAACACTGGATATCAGATGCCACTCAATGGTCTTACACTAATCTCCACAGGCAAAGAAATAAAAGGCGGATACCGGATACCAATAGATGGATTTACACCAATCTCCTAAAACAGAATAGGATATCAGAAGCCACTCAATGGACTTACACTAATCTCCTCAAAAGAAAAAAACAAAGATGAGAAATGGAAGTTAACTGCCAATCTGTCTGGACTTAGGTTAACTCCACAGATGCTCATAGGAAATCCAATGCCACATTACAGGGACTTACAATGGATCCTCACATACAAGAACAAAAGCAACACATGATCACAGGAAAGCAAATGCCAACTTACAGGGACTTACAGTTGCAACCTCACATAGAAACAGATTAGGATCACAGGAAAGCAGATGCCAACTTACAGGGACTTATAACTGCAACCTCACATACAAATCAGACAGATAGAACTATGATCACAGGACAACAGATGCCAACTTACAGGGACTTACAACTGTATCCTCACATACAAACAGATAAAACAGAAGATATGAGTGACCAATGAGGTCTTACACTCTATCCTTCCATATCACAGGAGCAAATGCCAAAGCAATGGACTTACAATTGTCCTCAATGGGCAAACAACAATGATAGCATCACAAAGACAAATGAGATGATCATGCATTAATGGCAATTGATGATGATAAATGCATAACATACAAGCAAGCAAGTGCATATGAAGCAATCAAACAATCAATGAGAATCAAACAACACACTCTATAGCCAAAACAAGGGGGCTCACACAAGAGGGTTTGACTATGAAAGTCCACTGTAATAGGTAAATGTCGCTCTTAACCTTGCCATTGAGAGGCTAAGGTGAAGCAGATGAAAAGGAGATGAGGGGTGTGCCTCATTGCTTCTATCTCAGATCAGAGAGAGCATCAAATAGAAAGTGGGGGAGTTCAGAAAGATGGAACTCTTTCCCCATTATTGACTCGATTAGATCTTGGGTATTTATCTCAGTGCTTCAACCATGTAATGGGAGCAAAGAGAGGACACACTGAATAGTGGGGGATAGATTGCTTATCCCTACCTTCCACCAATTGCCTTACTTGAAGGACTTTTCCTGCTTGGGACAATTTTAAACACACACAGGCATTGCCTCTTAAGGAGGACTTCAGACAGTTTGCCCGGTCAAATAACAGACCGGGTCTCCAGACTACATGAAGAAGAAAGGTTTATACCTCAAAGCAAATGCTAAATAGCAAAGCAAGCAACTAAAGCAACTAAAGTGTACCTACAAAACAAGGGTTAGCACAATGTATAATCCAACTCAATCAAATTTGAATGATCTTTGAGGCATTGGTGCTTAACCTGAAACAATAGCTCAATGGTAAGCTCAAAAGACCACTAGGACTAGCCTAGGGTCAAAGATGAAAGAAAAAGTCAAAACAGCAAGGAAAGGTCAACCAAAGTCAAGGTCAAACATTTAAGAAGCTATTTCAATTGGATTCACAATCAAATCAATGCATCAATGTCATTTCATACACAAAAGAATGCAAAGCATGGCAAAGGAAGCATACAAAAGGTCAACAGCAAGACCTCATTCAAAAATCAACCCAAACATTCTCAAAAATTATCAAATAAATCACACTCAATCCTAACATCTAGCATGGCAAGCATGTCAAATTTCAATGCATTTGGATGAGAGGAAGGCAGTCAATTAAAATCAAGAAGTCAAACCAAATTCAAGCATGCATAATGAAGGTTAACAACCATGGGTCAACTTCAAAAAATCATATCAAATTGAAAACAGAAGAGAAATGAATGAGATTAACACCAATGCAAAGCTCAAGATGTCTAGTTATCACATATGAAATTTCATGGACATACAATATGGTATGAGAATTTCACAAAAGATTTGGCAACATATATCACAAAAAGTCAACAAATGACTAAGCATGGAAGAAAATTCACAATCAAATGGAAAACAGCATGATTAATTCCAGGAAAATTCATACACAAACTAGACATGTAAGAGATCATTCATACAAAATTTCAAGTTGTTTGGAGGCCAGGAAGTGTGTGAACAAAAATCAAGAACATGCACATCATTGGTGTGACACAAATTGTCACACCCTAGTTCAAAAATTCATATCTAGCAAACCACAAATGATAAATGCACAATCTTTATACCAAAATGAAGATGACTGAGTCTAATTTCACCACAAAAAATTTCAGGACCAAAGGATGCATCATCATTATTTCACAAAAGAAATGGCACAAGGTGTCAATTATGCATACATGTCAAGAAAATTCGTACCAAATAAAATCCAGTCAAACAAAAAATGATTAAAAATCATAATTAAATACTAGACACATTCATGAACATGATGGAAAAAGTTTCATGATTTTTGGCTTTAAATTGAAAGAGAAATTAATTGTTGAAGATGAGTGAATAATTGGATGAATCATGAATGCATAGCATGGAATATTGGTCAACATGGAGTCAACGGTGGCATTTTTGTAAATAGGTGTGCTACTAATTGAAACTGTGCGTTTTGGGCAAGGCAATTGAAATGTTTTGATTGGCCACTAGCCAATGAAACAGTACCGTGGCCAATGAGCTTCAAGTTTCTGGTTTTAGAAACCCTTAGGGTTTACAGCAGCCATGGCAAACTTATCTTCAAGCAATCCATCAAAAACAACATCAAATAAACAGCAACATGTAACATGACAAACATGCAACAATCAAGCAGCCACGACCAAACACAACAAACACCAATCATGTGGATTTTCTGGACATGTTCATAGGGTTTCAAAACAGCAGCAGGGCACATTCATGTTATTATCAACATCAAAACAAAATTCGACCAGCACACAAGCAACATGGTATTGGTACAGGCAACATCATCCAGCAACAAACAAACATGAGCATGAAAAATTTCTGGACAGTTTAAGGTTGCAGCTACAGGGTATCATCAATTTCAACATCCAAACACCAATCATGAACAACAGCATCAATAATTAAGCGTGGCCATGAAACATCATCACTAAGCAACATTAGCTAACAACAAAACAAACACAACCATGGGAATTCTGGGCAGATATGAAGGTTCAAACAGCAGAGCATCATCACCATCATTCAAACGTGAGCAAAATCGAATCACCCAGAAATTCAAATTAAACATGGCAATAGCATCCACCAACAATAAGCATCACATATCCAGCGATCAAAAACATTAAAACAAGCTCACAAAAGGGAAATCGAAGGAAACAAGTTTGAACACGAAAATATAAATTCAGATTTCTCACACATCTCTTAATCATTTTGAGCAAGGCATAGTTTAATGGAACCAGCATTCAAAGATCTTCATTAAATATGGCAAAGCTTTGAAAAATAAGAGATTCGAAAAAATACCAAGTTTGAAGCACAGCTGAGTTGCAATGAAGTTTTGGTTACTTTGGCTCGAAACAGGTATTCTCTAGGCCTTGAAATGATGACTGATGAAACTATTTCCACTCAAGGATGCACAAGCCAGCTTGAAACGATTTCTGCCATGGTTGTGTGCTTGGTGAAAACAGATGAGGAAAATGCTGTTACAGCAAGAACATAGGGCTTACTATGGTCTCCAAATGCTTTGTATGTGAAGGAACCAACCAAAGATGCAAGGGTTCTTTTGAGTTTTTAACAGAAAAAAGCAAGTATGCAAAAATGCAAAAATGAGAGAGTATGGAATTTCTGTCGTGTGGAGGCTGCTCTCTAGGGTTGGAATGCAGAAAAATGAAGCTTATAAGGGTCTGTTTAGCATTGGTTTAGGAAGTGCTAAACTTGCTTAGCTCAAAATGAAGTATTTGCATTTTTGCTAATTTGGAAATAAGTGGAAATGGAGGTGTAGGTTCTGCTCGAATTGGGCTTGGAAATGCTGCAAACAGACCATCCAATTGCTGTTTTATGATTTGCTTATGCATTGCTGTACTTGTTTTACTCTTTTCAAACCATTTGCAAAAATACCAAGTTATGCAACTTTGGCCAAAATGGTAGCATGGTAGTGGTATGTGCATGAGTTAGGGCTTGGAGCAAGTTTCAAAAATGATTCTAAACATTTCCCAATTGGCCAAAGTGAGAAAAAGTCAAAAAATCAAAAAGTCAACTATGAGTCAAACTTGAATTTTAAATGAAATAGGTCCAAAAATGCCATTTTGATTGGCAAGGTTTTGATGAATGAAATTTATATTTTTGGAAAGAGGAGGAAAAATGTGGTTTGTAGGAAAAAAACCCCACCAAATTTGGCCTTATGGTTCATGAGATATGGCTCTTTGAAGTTCACAAATTTCTGAAATTGAATTGATCATATCTTGACAACCACACATGGGATTTGGGTGTTCTTGGACCTTTTGAAAATGGGAAAACAAGATCTTCAACTTTCATGTTGGGCAAAAATCCATTTGAAGCTTGTATCATGATGTAAGTTTAAGATCAAGAAGTTTCCATTTTTGGCAGTTGAAATTACAGGTCCACTTTCTATTTCTGGAAAATTTTCTGTTTGACTTGATTTTCTTCCATGATGAGGTTTGACATGATAGATGAGGCTTATACAAGCATGAATGAACTTCTTCAAATCAATTCTATCCATCAGATCACTGATTAAATCCACAGTTGACCAAGTTTGACTTTTCTAGGGTTTTGGATGACTGGACCACTTCTGATGAATTCCAAACCCTAATTCTTTGAGAACTTGATTTCAAATGATGTCCCAAGTCATATGAGTTCTTGATTATTGATCATGGTGCCCAAATTCTGCAAGAATGGCCACCATCCATTGCTTTGACTGACTGTTGACTGATTTTGACCTAATTGCTGATGATTGCTTCAACTGCAAGCAACAAGGTTAGACTGACAATATTTTTGTACTTTTTGGTTAATAAATATATGAAAGGCAAAGATATACAAATGCAAGGACATGCTTGGTGATCAAGAATCAACTCACAAGGCAACCTACCCACTAGGAGGGAAGCAAGGGCATGCAATGATCCTTGAGGCCATGATATGATATGATATGGGCCATGAGGGATCTTAGGGCCAAAATTGGGGTCTTACAAAAGGCAAGGAAGTTGCCAAACCCAAACCCACTGTTGCTGCTTTGAAGCCTAGTGGTGGCATAGAAAAAGAAGGCATCTGCTTCCATTGCGGTAAGACCGGACACTGGAAGAGAAACTGCCCAAAGTACCTGGAAGATAAGAAGAATGGAGTAGAGACTTCAACTTCAGGTATTTTTGTTATTGAAATTAATTTATCTACTTATGCATCATGGGTATTAGATACTGGATGCGGTTCTCACATTTGTACCAATGTGCAGGGACTAAAAAGGAGTAGAGATTTGGCAAAAGGTGAAGTCGACCTACGAGTTGGCAATGGAGGAAAGGTTGCTGCTTTAGCCGTAAGAACTTATGTATTGACTTTACCTAATGGTTTAATAATTTAGTTAGAGAACTGTTATTATGTACCTGCAATTAGCAGGAATATTATTTTCGTTTCTTGTTTGGACAAGTTTGGTTTTTCATTTATAATAAAGAACAATTGTTGCTCAATTTATTTGAATGATATATTCTATGCTACTGCACAAATGAACAATGGACTATATGTCCTTGAAATTGAAATGCCTATTTATAACATTAATACTAAAAGGATGAAACCTAATGAGTTAAATCCAACTTACCTTTGGCATTGTCGATTAGGCCACATAAATGAGAAACACATTTCCAAACTCCATAAAGATGGATTGTTGGACTCTTTTGATTATGAATCATATGAGACATGCAGATCTTGTTTAATTGGAAAGATGACAAAGTCTCCATTCACAGGAAAAGGTGAAAGAGCTAATGATGTTTTGGCCCTCATACATACTGATGTATGCGGACCACTGAACATACCAGCCAGAGGAGGTTTTCAGTACTTCATCATATTTACTGATGATTTCAGTAGATATGGTTATGTGTATTTAATGAAATACAAATCAGAGTCCTTTGAAAAGTTCAAGGAATTCAAGAATGAAGTACAAAACCAACTAGGTAAGAATATTAAAACTCTTCGATCAGATCGAGGTGGTGAGTATTTAAGCCTAGAGTTTGATGACCATCTGAAAGAGTGTGGAATCTTATCCTAACTTACTCCTCCTGGAACACCCCAATGGAATGGTGTATCTGAGAGAAGAAATCGAACCCTGTTAGACATGGTCTGATCCATGATGAGTCACGTCGATCTTCCAAACTCCTTTTGGGGACATGCACTATTGACAGCAGCTTACACACTTAACCGTGTTCCATCCAAAAAGGTTGAGAAGACACCATATGAGATATGGAGTGGTAAGAAACTACATATGTCTTACATGAAGATTTGGGGTTGCGAAGTTTATGTGAAACGACAAATTTCAACTAAGCTTGAGCCCAAATCTGACAAATGCTTATTTATGGGGTATCCTAAAGAAATAAGAGGGTATTACTTTTACAATCCTTCTGAGGGAAAAGTGTTTGTCGCTCGAACTGGAGTTTTCCTAGAAAAGGATTTTATTTCCAAAGGAATCAATGGGAGGAAAGTAGAGCTTGAAGAAATTCAAGAATCACAAAGCATCGATACACCCTTGGAGGAATTAGAGCAGGAAACACAAGTAGTTGTGGAAGAGCAACCTGCTCAAGTAGAACAAGACCAGCGTAGGTCAAGCAGGATACGTCACCAACCTGAGAGATATGGATATCTCATAACTGATCAAGGTGATGTATTACTCATGGATCAAGATGAGTATGTGATCTACCAAGAGGCCATAACTGGTCCCGAGTCTGAGAAGTGGCTAGAAGCCATGAAATCTGAAATGGATTCCATGTACACAAACCAAGTTTGGACCTTGGTAGAGCCTTCTGTAGGAGTTAACCCTATAGGATGCAAGTGGGTCTTCAAAAAGAAGACTGACATGGATGGTAAGGTACATACCTATAAGGCAAAACTGGTTGCAAAAGGATATAAACAAATTCATGGGGTTGACTATGATGAAACCTTTTCACCAGTTGCAATGCTTAAATCTGTTCGGATTTTACTTGCTATCGCTGCATATCATGATTATGAAATATGGCAGATGGATGTCAAAACTACTTTCCTTAATGGGAATCTTCTTGAGGATGTGTACATGACAGAGCCTGAAGGATTTGACATACCAGAAGAAGCCCAAAAGATATGTAAATTACAAAGATCAATCTATGGATTGTAGCAAGCTTCCAGAAGCTGGAATCTTCGTTTTGATGAAACGGTAAAACAATATGGATTCATCAAGAACGAAGATGAGCCTTGTGTCTACAAGAAGGTTAGTGGGAGCGTGATCGTTTTCCTGGTATTATATGTAGATGACATATTACTCATTGGAAACAATGTCCCTACCCTGCAACAAGTAAAGTCTTGGTTGGGGAAATGCTTTTCTATGAAGGACCTAGGTGAAGCAGCCTATATATTAGGAATCAGAATCTATAGAGATAGATCACAAAAAATGCTTGGCCTAAGTCAGAGTACGTACATAGACAAAGTGCTGAGACGCTTTAATATGCATGATTCCAAGAAAGGATTCATACCTATGCAACATGGCATGTGTCTATCAAAAACACAATCCCCTTCAACTAAGGAAGAAAGGGATCGCATGAATAAGATTCCATATGCATCTGCAATAGGATCTATCATGTATGCCATGTTATGTACTCGACCAGATGTCTCGTATGCTTTAAGTGCAACGAGTAGGTACCAATCTGATCCTGGTGATGCCCATTGGGTAGCTGTCAAGAATATCCTTAAGTATTTGAGAAGGATTAAGGACTCATTATTGATATATGGAGGTCAGGAAGAGTTGGCTGTAATTGGATACACCGATGCTAGCTTCCAGACAGATAAGGATGACTTTAGATCGCAATCTGGTTATGTGTTTTGCTTAAACGATGGCGCTGTAAGCTGGAAAAGTTCAAAGCAAGATACAGTTGTTGATTCTACAACCGAGGCCGAGTATATTGTTGCCTCAAGTGCAGCAAAGGAAGCTTTTAGGATCAAAAAGTTCATTAGTGAACTTGGCATAGGTCCTAGCATTGTGGATCCCATTGGTCTCTATTGTGATAACAATGGTGCTATCGCACAAGCTAAGGAGCCTAGATCTCACCAAAGATCCAAACACATACTTAGGCGTTATCACCTCATTCGAGAGATAATAGATAGAGGAGATGTGAAAATATGCAGAGTACCAACACTTGACAATATTGCTGACCCACTGATAAAGCCTCTTGCGCAGCAGAAGCATGATGGCCATACTAGATCTATGGGCATTAGGGGTATGCATGATTGGCTCTAGTGCTAGTGGGAGATTGTTGGTGTATGCCCTAGAGGTCAATACTTTTGGTACTTGTATCGAATTATTTATTAATAATAAAAGGCTTTTTATTTATTATGTTTGTTTAATAAAGTCCCTAGAATAGATAGTCTGTTTAATGTATCAAGTGTGACTTAATCATGAGATCACATTAAACATAAGGACATTATTCTTAAAGTATCTGTAGTCGAGCTTTATTGTGAAGTGGGATAACATTAAAGCATGAAGACTATTATGTTTATAGACTGGTGATCACATCTCATGGATCATGGATAAGGAGTTATCAAGTCTTAAACATAGGTATGAATATTAAGAGTAATATTTATACTGGATTGACCCGCTATGAGAATACTATATAGAATGTTATGCAAAGTGTCATAAGTTATTATCATGGTGATAATGGTGTATACCACCCTTTGACCTGAAACCACTATGGACCCTAGATGTAGAGTCGAGTGCCTTATTGTTGATCAAACATTGTCCGTAACTGGACGACCATAAAGACAGTTGATGGGTACTCCACGAAGCATGTTAAGGGCCATGAGTGACCTAGATGGAATTTGCCCATCCTGCGTAACAGGATAAATGTCTATGGGCCCAATATTGAACTGGACAAGGATGACAAGGTCTATGCCTTGTGTTCAATATAGACATAAGAGCAAAAGGGTAATTATACACATAAGTATTAACACAGAAGGATTTGTCAGATCACATGACACTTTCGTGTCTTAGGTAGCAGTGATGTGTTGTTAGATACCGCTCATTGTTTATTATGTTAAATACGTGATTTAATATAATTGCCAATGCCGTGAAAACCTACAGGGTCACACACAAAGGACGGATTGATGTGAAAGAGTGAGTAACTAAGGAATGCCGTAATGTACGGTGTCCTTAAGTGAATTGTAGAACATCGTAAGGTACGGTGTACTTAAGTAGAATACGAAAAATGGTAAGGTACCACACGCTTAAGTGATTTTAGCATATTATAAGATATGGGCCATATACACTTGAGTGGGCTTTTTAGCTTGCAGCCCACACAAGTGGTTCTATAAATAGAACCCTTGTGTAGAAGCATGAGAATAATTGCAATTTCGTTTCTCTCTCTCTCTCACACTCAAAGCCTTCATTCGTAGCAGCTAGCACTGAGATTGAAAGAATCCATTCGTGTGGATTGAGTAGAGGCGTTGTCATCGTTCAACGTTCATTATCGCTCCGTAGATCTGCATCAAAGGTTACAATCTTCACAAGAGGTAACGATTCTATCACTGATCATGCCTATTCGTAAGGATCATTAAAGGAGAAATTTTAAATTCCGCTGCGTTTGGATCACCCTTCTCCTTCACATCAAGCACTTTGTGATTATATCATACTTGTATTTTATCATTTCACTAACCAAAATACCAAAAATATGTCTTTGTATTTGTCTAACTCTTTTGTAGGAAGAGCATGATATCATTGATTCATCAAGATCACATCTAGGGTTTGAGACCCTCAATAACAAAGAGCACAACCAAGAATTGATTCAAGAATGGTTATTAAAACCATATATGAGTCCCAATGATCTCTACATGTTAGATTGATCAAGCTTTCTTCAAGAGTTTGAGGGTGATTTGTCTTAGAAACCCTAGTTTGACTGGGTATCTTAAGTAACTTCTCCAACAAGATATCTCACCAATTGATCAAATTTCTCAAGGGACACTTCAAAAATCATCATCTTATGCATATATGATCTACCATGAGCCAAGAAAGTCAAGATAATTGGAAGTTAGCAAGTTGGTTGATGAAGGTTGGCCAAATGAATTCATCTGATCAAAACTGGGTCTCTCTAGACCCTATCTCCTACAATTTTCACCATATGAAAATGATTCCAAGAGCAAACTTTCTATAAATGCCATTCTATACAACTTTCATATTGAGACATAGAGCTAGTTTTGCTTGGAAAATCATTTTCTATGTTGAAACATTATAGATCATTTTGTCTAAACCCTAATTTGAAAGTCAACTTCCCAAGGCCATAACTTGCTTAATTTTTATGAGATGAAAGATTTCCAAGTTTCACAATCAAACTAAATGTTTCTAATTCAACTTTTATGTTTGGGGTCGGAGCTAATTCAACTTTTTTGAGCATGTGATATGAGGTTACATTATAGGTCACTTTTGACCTATACCATTGACCAAGTGATTTTTCCAAACTCCAAAAATGCATAACTCTATCATTTAAAATCCAAATGACATGAAATTGGTGACCATTTTGAAGGCCTTTGAGAGAGCTATAACTTTTATGAAGACACTGTTCTCATTTGAAGCTCATATAAAAAGTTAAGCAAGGTGGAATATTGAGACATATGGCTTGACACTTAATAAAATTTTGATATGTCAAAAATTTCCAAACTTCCACCTCGAATTTCTCCATGTTCCAAGATCCAAATGAAAAAGTGTTGAACATAAAAGTTGTTCCTATTGATCTCACCTTTCCAAAGAGCTCAAATTCATTCATTTTGGACAAGAAATGCATAGGCTACGCATGGCATAAACAGGGTGACATCACTTGGCAAGGATCAAACTTCAAACATCAATGCACACTTGCCTTGTAATCCAAGCTTAATTCAGACCATCCAATATTCGTTTGTGGACCTCAAGCAGTCATTTCATGGAGCTGTGCGTGCCCATGCACCCTTGCATCACCATTTGCCAAAATTGGAAAGTGATTTGAAGTGTGCAATTATCAACTGTTTTGGCTATAAAGAGAGCTTCAATTGCTCAGAAATTCACACACATTTGCGCCAGCTTTGATCCCCCATCTCAAACCCTCACTTTGCAAAGGATAAGCCTGAAAAATTCTCTTGAATTTGAGATTAATTTCAATTTTTTTGAAATTCAATTCTCCAGGAATCCACAACCTCTTAACCATCTAATCCTTCTTCTACAAGCAAGTGGAGTGAGATCAAGCATAAGCAAGATCAAGATCAATTGAATCCAGACCTACATTGAAGGTATTTTCCAGAAATTTTGAACTCTTCGATTCTCTCAAATTCTTGCTCAATTCTATTGATTCTTTGGTTGTCTAAAGTCCTACCAATGTAGGCAAGAAGATTGAGTTGCTTTAAGGCTAAATCAAAGCAACTCAGTTCATGTACCTCAAATTTCAACTCCATGTATCTCTCAATATACCTGGAGTTAGAGTGAATTGAGGCCAGATTCGAGCTTAGTGCCATTATTTCTTTAAGATCATGTCCTTGTTTTTCATTTTGGTGATGGTTGATGGTGGACCAGTCCGGTGAGGTCCACCGGAGAAGATGACCGGAGCTCTGGCTCCGATGATGCGTTGGCAAGACTCTGAACCACATGATCCATTCCTTTTGTTTAATCTTGAGCATTGGTTTTAATTACCACCTATGCAACACTATTGACTCAAGACCATGTGGAACGCGCGCTAGGGACCATCTGATCTGCCACCTCAATTAATGAGGGAGATCAGATGGTTTATGTTAATGCAATTTTCACTTTGTCCATTTGGACCATATTGTGTGATATATTTTGTTTGTGTATACTTTGCTTGTTTGTGTGGTCTTTGACCATTAATGTACATAATAATAACAAAAACCCTAAAAAACTTTTGAGTGGACTGTTGGCTTGATCTTGGACAAATGGACTTAGAATCTAGGCAACCTTCATGTGCTAATGGACTTGGCCAATGCCAATTTGTTGAAGAACCAAGTGCTTATAAATTGAAATTCATCTGATACATCTTTAAATACATCTCTGAGTTCATCTGCAACATGATCATTGTGAAGCTGTTATTTTGAACCTGTGACTTGTGGAATTCATCTGTAGCATGGGCTATTTTGAAGAAGATCATGAAATGGATAAGCTTGGATGAGGCCATCTTTATTTGATGCCTTGCTCTTCAAGATAATAGAATTGTGCATTTGTATATTGCTTGATTCTAAAAGTCCAAGGGAATTCTGGGTTTCTATTGACATTCTTGTCTATTGGATTCCTACCCATTTGGTCAGATCTTTTCAACTCTAAACTTTTAATTTTGTACATAGGGTAGTCTCTTCATATTCTCCCCATTTCTTTAATTTCAAAATCTCTCCCTCCATTTTTCAAAATCTTCTTTGTATGAACTATTTTTTTTCTAAACTTTGACCACTTTTGCAAAAAGATAGAAACTTTGGCCTTAGGCCATTGCATTTTCAAAATTCTTTTCTTAAATCAAACTTGTGAATAAACTTAACTATACTTGACCTAAACTTTCAAAAAGCCAAAAGAACTAACTCATTCAAACCATTTTTAGGCCTTTGTGCCTTTCAAACTTAATTTTTGTTAAAAGCAATGCATCCACTTTGAAATTTGTATCACGAACTACGAGGTTTTGATCCCTCATTTTTATGTTGGTACGTAGACACAAGTCTGAAGGTCTTGTCAAACACAAAAAGTATAATTAATGAATTCTTTTCTCATCCCCCCATTCTATTTGTTTGTAAACATCACTTTCTAAAAAATACATATGCACACAAAAAGGGCTCCCTAGGAGTACCTAAGACACTTTGGGTGCTAACACATTCCCTCTATGTAACCAACCCCCTTACCTGTGATCTCTGACTTTTATTATTTTTTATTTGAAAACTTCTTACTTTTTGGGTTTTGTTCATACTTTCCCCCTTTTACCTTGGAAACAATAAAAACGCGGTGGCGACTCTTGTTAATTGATCTCTAGCTTGTCAATAGCTTGATGATCATGAATTTCCCGCTACAGAAATTAAGTGGCAACTCTGTTGGGGAGTAGTCTCCAGTGGGTTTAGCCTACTTTTTGTGTGAATATATTTGTAGATATGTGATATTTGTATATATGTATGTGTGATATAATCTGCTTGTTGAGCTTGGTGATCTCTGAGTGGTGAGATAAGTTCTAACCCGAACTTGAGTGCAATTAAGATAGGAGGATGGTATAGTCATGTTCGACTTGTGTGGAGTAGTCCTTAACAAGTTGGCCTGAAATCCATCTGCTTAGTGGAGACTCCTTTGGATTTGGAAATGTCACACAAGTATTTGTGGTTAGGCATTACTATCTCTAATTGGGTCCGAGAAGCTGGGGACCTTAGAACATTTAACCCATCTTGTCCTATTTAGGACGTAGTGCAGAAACTGTTCAAGTGTAGACTTGATAATTGTTGTTACGCGATACTACACTCAGACGAGTTTCTCTTGAGAATATTATGGATCGATGAGTTAATCATCTTAACCTGTAATATCTGATAGATGGAATTAAGACTTTGGGAACTTTTTAGAACATGATCTACAGGTTTTTATCCTTAGTTCACTCCTTTGGGATGGTTCTTACCCAGACTCCATGCTCGTGAATTGCAACAAACCCTTTATTCTTGGTTGATCCAATCAAGTCTTGTCAATATCAGTGGAACTTGGGTGTTGATAAGGTGTAAACCATAATCCACCAAAATGGATGATTGATCTTGACAATGACCTGATTCATCCCTTGAGCTTTGTTTTCCTTGTGTGTGATCCCTTATTTGTGATTGTTGCATTCATGCATTTATGCACATCATAACATCCATCACACAAAAATTTCAAGGAACTAAGGTATTGTTTGCAAATATTTTCAGATCATGGATTGTGGACGAAGGAACACTAAGAAGTACAGTTTTAGATGTCCCGACTTGAAAGAGTTAAGGAAGCTAGCATCTTTTGTAATATATCCCTTGGACTTCAAACAACGTCATGTGAAGCTTCTGTCCATCTTGTCTACTGATGTGGTTGAAGGACTCTTAAGTGTATTGGTGCAGTTCTATGATCCTCTCTATCATTGTTTCACTTTCCTAGATTTTCAGCTTGTGCCTACCTTGGAGGAGTATTCTCATCTTTTGGGGATACCTATTTCTAGTAGAGTTCCTTTTAGTGGATTGGAGGAGATTCCTCGATCTAGTATTATTGTTGAAGCTCTTCACTTGAATAAGTCTGAGATAGAGGCTCATTGGGTGAAGAAATGAGGGTTATTTGGGTTGCCATCTGTTTTCCTCATCAAGGAAGCTACTACTTTTGCTCAAGCTGGTAGTGTGGACGCTTTTGAAGCTATCTTTGTGTTGCTCATCTATGGATTAGATTTGTTCCCTAACATTGACGGTTTTGTTGATGTTAACACCATTAGACTTTTCTTGATTGGGAATCTTGTGCCTACTTTGTTGGGAGATATGTATTTCTCTTTGCATCTAAGGAATTCTAAGGGTGGTGGAACGATTGTCTGTTGCATTCCTCTTCTGTACAAGTGGTTTATTTCTCACTTGCCTCAGACGCCTGCTTTTGTGGAGAGAAAACAATATCTAAGGTGGTCTCAGAGACTTATGTCTCTCACTAATGATGATATAGTTTGGTATGATCCGTCCTTAAGCAGTTTGGATATTATTGATAGTTATGGTGAATTCTCTAATGTACCTCTCATTGGAACACAAGGAGGAATTAACTACAACCCTACTTTGGCTCGTCGTCAACTTGGGTTCCCCTTGAGAGACAAACCTAATAACATGTTGTTAGAAGGTCTTTTCTATCAAGAGGGTAAAGATCCCCAACATTTGAAGCAGAAGATTGTGCATGCTTGGCATAATGTGCATAGGAAAGGAAGATTTGATCTTGATCTCGGTCTTTTCTATCAAGAGGGTAAAGATCCCCAATAAGTGTACTTTTGGTGTTCGTTCTAGTAAGTTATTAGGCTTTATTGTCAGCGAGAAGGGTATTAAAGTTGATCCTGCCAAGGTCAAAGCAATACAAGAGATGCCTGCGCCCAAAACTGAGAAGTAAGTCAGAGGTTTTCTTGGTCGCTTGAATTATATTTCCAGATTCATTTCCCACATGACTGCCACATGTGCGCCTATATTCAAGCTTCTTCAAAAAGATCAGTCTTGTGATTGGACCGAAGATTGCCAGAAAGCATTTAATAGTATCAAGGAATATCTGCTTGAGCCTCCGATTTTGTCTCCACCTGTTGAAGGAAGACCGTTGATCATGTATTTGACTGTGCTAGAAGATAGTATGGGTTGTGTTCTTGGTCAGCAAGATGAGACTGGAAAGAAAGAATTTGTGATCTATTACCTCAGTAAGAAGTTCACCGACTGTGAGACTCGGTATTCAATGCTTGAGAAGACTTGTTGTGCATTGGCTTGGGCTGCTAAGCGTCTGCACTAGTATATGTTGAATCATACCACTTGGTTGATATCCAAAATGGATCCAATCAAGTATATATTCAAGAAGCCTGCTTTAATTGGGAGAATTTCCCGTTGGCAGATGTTGTTATCAGAGTATGATATCGAATACCGATCTCAGAAAGCAATCAAAGGTAGTATCTTGGCTGACCATTTGGCTCACCAACCAATTGAAGATTATCAATTAGTACAGTATGACTTTCCTGATGAAGAGATTTTGTACTTGAAAATGAAAGATTGTGATGAACCATTGCTTGAAGAAGGGCCAGAGCCTGGTTCCCGTTGGGGTATGGTATTTGGTGGAGCTGTTAATCAATATGGAAATGGCATTGGGGCAGTGATTATTACTCCTCAAGGCACGCATCTACCATTTACAGCTAGATTGAATTTCAAGTGTACAAACAACATGGCAGAATATGAAGCTTGCATTGTGAGGCTTGAAGAGGCCATGAATCTCAGAATCAAGCATTTGGATGTCTTTGGAGACTCAACTTTGGTTATGAATCAGATCAAAGGAGAATGGGAGACGAATCAACCCGGTTTAATACCATATAGAGATTATGCGAGGAGGATTTCAACTTTCTTTATAAATGTTGAGTTTCATCATATCCCTCGAGATGAAAATCGGATGGCAGATGCTCTTGCAACATTGGCATCAATGATTGTAGTGAAATTTTATAATGAAGTTCCCAATTCATCTGTGATACGTCTTGATAGGCCAACTCATGTGTTTGTTGTTGAAGAGATCAAAGACGAGAAACTGTGGTATTATGACATCAAAAGTTTCCTCCAAAGTCAGATTTACCCGTCTGGGGCATCTTTGAAAGATACGAAAACTATGAGAAGATTAACCTGTAATTTCTACTTGAATGGTGATATAATGTACAAAAGAAACTTTGACATGATCTTGCTCAGATGCGTGGATAGACACGAAGCAGACTTGTTGATGACTGAAGTGCACGAAGGTTCCTTTGGTACTCATTCCAATGGACATGCAATGGCGAAGAAGATGTTGCGAGCAGGTTACTATTGGATGACAATGGCATTTGACTGTTGCAAATTTGTGAAGAAATGCCACAAGTGTCAAATTTATGCTGACAAGATTCATGTTCCTCCGACACTATTGAATGTTATATCTTTCCCGTGGCCCTTCTCCATGTGGGAAATTGATATGATTTGAAATTCTGGTATAGTCAGAGTTCAGATGTTCTACACGAAGTCATGACATCTGATCCAACATTGTTACTAATACAGCAAGACAGTTATAACAATAAAAATCCAGTACTGATATGCACTCAGTCACAGATGTCTAGACATCTGATAATATACCATCATGGAAATAAGAACATCCAGTTTTGTCCATCTAGTGCACACACACAGTAGAAATCAAACATAGCCCTTATGTTTATTGATCCTGCCCAGTTATCAGCATGATGTCTCAACATTGTTTTGAACATCACCTGTCACAATATTACAGATGGGTGAACTGTAACAGACCAATCAGTCTATCAGTAACAGTAGTCAATAATGAATATCATAACATTCTGTTTTGTAATCAGACTGCAGGCTATGTGTCAAGTCTGTTATTCCCTTCATAAACAGACTGAATTATAACAGACAAAATATAGTGTGCAGAAGGTAAAAACACCAGTAATTGTTAACCCAATTCGGTACAACTTTACCTACTCTGGAGGCATACCAAGTCAGGAAGAAGATCCACTATTAGCAGTATTAATTCAGAGTTAAACTCCCCCGTTTACAACTCTTCACTTAATCCCTACCCAATGCAATCTATACCTAGGAACTCCTAGATAGAAACCTCCAGTTTCCATTCCTATCACTACAATTACCATGTAATGTTTAAACATCTTGAACATGCTTCACATCTTCGTTCAAGAACATAACCACTCTTGCCTACAGGCTTTGAGTTACAAATAATCTCATGCTTTCAAGCACTGAGAAACACTTGGTAACCTTCCCACAGGTTGGGAGGTTTACCTCACACATACCCCTAATTTTTACATTGTTTGAGGCTTACAAAACCTAGGCTACAATCTACTATTTATAACCTAATCACCCAACTGGATTTGGGCCTTCATAAATTGCAGCAAATCTTCTCCTTTGCTGTTACAGAGCTGGCAGAAATCTTCTGCTACAATCAAGGTCTTCAATCAATCTTTTAGTTCCTAAAATATCTTCATATTTAGAAACTGTATATTCA
Organism: Lathyrus oleraceus; assembly: GCF_024323335.1. Taxonomy (NCBI): domain Eukaryota; kingdom Viridiplantae; phylum Streptophyta; class Magnoliopsida; order Fabales; family Fabaceae; genus Lathyrus; species Lathyrus oleraceus. Next base: position 79,128,683 of record NC_066579.1, on the reverse strand, counting down.
CCAATATATTCACCAAATCTTCCGATTGAATCTTCAAGATCTTCACATGGGAGTTAGGATATTCACCAGATCTCCTAATTAATCACAAACCAAACCAGAATTAACTGATTCAGTTTTATACACATGTGAGATGTCACAGTCCCGATGTCGTGACATCTTACATGACATGTTGGTCCAGATGTTGAACTTTTTCAAACCAACATATTAAAACAACAGAGGTGATTACATTATTTGTTTTACAAAATTAATGTCAATCTTAAGGTACTAACAATCTCCCCCTTTGGCAAATTTTAGCTAAAACAAATAACCCAATCTGGGTCTGCACCTCCTCTTTGTCATTGACAGCCCCATTGCCACCACCATTGTTGGTGTACATGAGGAAGAAGGTGTACAAGAATCAGCTCCACCACAACCCTTCCCCTTAACAGTAGGGCTTCCTAAAGAATATGTAATGCTGAGTACATAGCTAATGTAACTCAGATCACAAGACACAACTGTCTTCTTAACTCAGATCACAACACACAACTGATGAACCCAGTAAGTGATTTTTGTATCTGAATCCATCTTCACCTTGCTACCAGATCTTGCTTGCTTCTGGTGCATCCTCAGGACAATGTTTCTCTCCCCCTTTTTAGCTAAACATTTATATATAACACCTTCACAAAACCAGATCCAGGAGCAGTATGCCCAGATCTTAACAAACCCCATGGTTTAGAGGGAATGAAATGTCGCTCTTGTGAGAAGAGGAGTGCTGATACATCCCTTAAATAGCCCAGACCATGCTTAGGAATTAACGGTAGGAGTAAATGCTTGGTCAAGATCCATAAATATTTGCTGAGAATCAGTCAGAGAATCACCACCAATATCCCAAACAATCTTTGAATACCTTTTACAGCTCTTGACTGTTTCCAGAAACAGCAATTCCAAGACTATTCCATAAATGCTGTCAGACACGTTACAAGTTATGTCTTAACATTTGATACTGCTTTTGTCTGCATTCTCCATATATTCTCCCTGTCACCATTCCCTAAGACTACTTTCTCACCTCCAGTGGTAGCTTGACACCTAGCACCACACATCCACATTTCCTTAAATAGCTTCCAGCAGGAACATATGATATCTTATGTTAAGACATCACATATGACATCTTGTGAACACTCTGTCCTTTTTGTTCACAAGGAAAACTATCAGCAGTTAAACAACTTAACAGTAGTTTAATCAGCAGCAGAAGCAAAACAATTACTAGCTATGGCTACTAGTAATACACATATGCACAAGGGTACTTCTCCTCCCCCTAAATCTGTGCAACAACAACAGAATTACTAGTTAAGGATGCAACTAGTAAGACACACAAATGCTTAATGCCCAAGGGTACTTCTTCTCCCCCTAAATCTGTGCATACATCAAATAACAGCTACAGTAGCTCCAGCACATGTACCAGCCAGAATGTCATACTGACATCTGCTTCCATATTCCCTTATGATTGTAAGTTTCAGAAGGAAATAACAATATTGTCCAAGGCAATGTCATGACATCCGGTCAGACATTCTTTTGCTTACTCAGCCTTGACACACACCATAACATCCCACTAACTAACAAGGTTCCCTACCTTGTTATCTGAGAACACATAGACCACAAGCTTAATGATTACTTGCAGTGCAAAGACAGAACTCCCCCTGTCATGAACAACCAACTCTCCTCTTGAAACATGGAGATCACAAATAAACATATCCAACACCCCAAAGTTGGACCTTTACAAACTTCCTGATTCAAGGAGAACCCAGACCACTTGATGAATGGAAAACATAAGACACATCTTCATGTCTTCAAGAGCACACCCTCTGTTCAACCCTCTTGGCTGAACACATCCATACTCTGTGTCAATCTCTCTTCTAACCAGAACAGCAAACCACTTCATAACATAACACCATCTGATAGTCTTCAGATACCACTGAGTCATTGGCTTGATCCACACGAACCCAGATACAAATTGGGACATATACATTCTCATCCCATTACAAGAGATAATCTTCCATAGATATCTCAAAACTCCTTCCACAAGCTCCAAGAGATGAAAAGGAAACACCTCCTTATGTCTTCAACTTACCACTTTTCTGCTCAAAGTAATTTTTCTCAGACCTTCCTCAAGAAAAATCAGCTGCCATGAGTTGATTGTCTTGAACCTTCGAACTCACTTCTGAGATAGACCAAATGCCACTGGTTGATTACCTCCTTCATGAATCCTCATATGAAAAAGTCAAATGCCATTCTTTGACCTCTCCACGTTTATCAGACTTCTCCCAAAGATATTCTGACCTTCCAAGTGAGACTTGACCTTCAAGCTTTTGAAGTATCCAATCTACAACCCTGTAGACCCTTCTATCTCAAGTTGATGTGCCACTTCACCAACTAAGATTCTGATGTTGAACCAAATGTCATAACATTGTGTTTTGACATCTAGCTGTTGAATTCAGCTCCTTCTTCTGCCACTTGAAAGAACTTCCTCCCTTCACAGAATAGGAGTTCAATGTTCTCATAGACTTGATTGTGGAACCAAGTTTGAGTAAACATCCTCCATCCTGCAGGTTTGCAGTTAAGTCATCCAAGCTCACACCTTGATGAATCCCTGCTTCTTCTCCAAAGACATCAGACACTCTGATGCATGAGTCTTCAGAAGGACCAGTTAGAAATTATCCCTTCAGCTATACCAAGGATTCCACTTCCTAAAGCAAAGTTGTTTCCATGATGTCAAGAATGCTTCCACTTATTCTTAACTCCACAGTGTGCATTAGCCAATGCACTTCCTTACCTAGATCAGAAGTAAACTGATCCAAGTAACCACCATCAGGACTATGATGTTTTCTTCTTCTTGTACACGTCAAGGTTGAACATGTTTCTTGCCAGGAAACCTTTTCAGAGATCATATGCTTTTGCTGCCACCAAAGTGATAGATCATAAACCAATGTACAATCCTTCCTGTGATTCTGCACAGGGTCTTGAAGACTAGATGTTCCAGCATCTTTAAAAACATCAGTTATCTTGAGCTCCAAGGATAATCAATTAAATACTTATACTTGACACAAGTAGACATTGATCTTAAATCATTTCCCAATATTCCTTTCAGATACTTCTACCATAAGAATACTTTGAAAATACTCTTCTAGTGTCAACATATTCTGCTTGCAAGTACCTCAACAATTTTGAAAATCTTCCCAGATTAAATTCACCCTTAGGAATGAGAGAGATGAATTCTTCCTTGCAAATGTGTCACATAACCACCAGAACCCATGTGACACAGGTCAACAGCCAACCAGACCCTAGGCTGACCAATCGTGAGGAGGTTAACCAAAACTCCCCCTCAAATTAACAATCATGGAAACTCCACACCAATATCCATGCATTGTACCCAACTGTCTCAACATGACATACATCACCCTTATTGGTGGCAACTAACTCTCTGAGTTAAATCTCTACATACTCCAATCACACCAATCAGACTCCAGTTGACCATAAGTACTGGTGAAAGACAACAACACTCGTCAATAGTAGATATGCATTGCCAGAGCATACTACCTCAACCAATCTCTGAATCTTCATATTCTCACTCCTTGAAAGAACTCCCACTTCTGAGCGTGGTGTTTGAATTACAAGATTCATGGTCCTAATCCTCTTAAATGATATAGCAATCAGGTTTCCCCATTATTGACTTCTAACATCCAGGGGACATGTCTTCCAACACAACATAGTACTTCCAGGAGCAACTATCCAAGACAGACAGCATGAGGTTGCACAATGTCACATTTCAACCAGCTCTACTTCTAGAGATCAAACTTCTAAAAGTGACCTTCTTGAGCATACTCATAGTTGACCCTACCCTTGTCAACTTAGCACCCACAGATGTTTCCTCTTCCAGGTCAGGAGTAGGTTCCAAACACAAGTATCCCTTTGTTTGACACCTAAAAACATCTGCTCTTCAACCAGTAGTTGCATACTTGTTGAACAACATGTTCTAACATCGCATAGAACATAAGTTCCACCTCCTTGGAACAAATCCTCCTTGAATGTCTTCAAGGTCTTCATATTCACTACCCAAGAGAGTAAAAGAATAAGTGATCAGGTGATTCTTACCATCCTGAAGTGAGAACGTCATCATGAGTGGACTTGAGGAGACTCAAGTATCTTTGACATCTTCAGTGGATTATGATGAAATCTTGAATACAATAGCCTTTCATCCACATGAGGGGAAACTACATCAGAGTTTGAGTTTTGCCAGGTATTATGCAGCGGAAATCATAATATAACTCAACCTATGACCACACACTTCACCAGATCATCCTCCAAGAACATACCAAGTTTGAATATGTTTCAATACTAGCACAGCTGTTCCATATAAAGGCCAATTGCCAACCTCCAGAGACAGGTACACATAGTTCCTGTCATGAATAGTCCAACCACCTACTTCAAGGGACCATTCAGGGGAATCACAGAGCCTTCCACAGGTTCCAACAACAGTACTGACATAACTCCTTGCAAGATACCAGAAAGTATCACCCATGGATCTCATCCAGAAACAGAACAGGATGCCTGCTCTGATACCAATTGAAATTCTGGTATAGTCAGAGTTCATTTGTTCTACACGAAGTCATGACATCTGATCCAACATTGTTACTAATACAGCAAGGCAGTTATAACAATTAAAATCCAGTACTGATATGCACTCAGTCACAGATGTCTAGACATCTGATAATATACCATCATGGAAATAAGAACATCCAGTTTTGTCCATCTAGTGCACACACACAGTAGAAATCAAACATAACCCTTATGTTTATTGATCCTGCCCAGTTATCAGCATGATGTCTCAACATTGTTTTGAACATCACCTGTCACAATATTACAGATGGGTGAACTGTAACAGACCAATCAGTCTATCAGTAACAGCAGTCAATAATGAATGTCATAACATTCTATTTTGTAATCAGACTGCAGGCTATGTGTCAAGTCTATTATTCCCTTCATAAACAGACTAGAAACAGACTGAGTTATAACAGACAAAATATAGTGTGCAGAAGGTAAAAACACCAGTAATTGATAACCCATTTCGGTACAACTTTACCTACTCTGGAGGCATACCAAGTCAGGAAGAAGATCCACTATTAGCAGTATTAATTCAGAGTTAAACTCCCCCGTTTACAACTCTTCACTTAATCCCTACCCAATGCAATCTATACCTAGGAACTCCTAGATAGAAACCTCCAGTTTCCATTCCTATCACTACAATTACCATGTAATGTTTAAACATCTTGAACATGCTTCACAACTTCGTTCAAGAACATAACCACTCTTGCCTACAGGCTTTGAGTTACAAATAATCTCATGCTTTCAAGCACTGAGAAACACTTGGTAACCTTCCCACAGGTTGGGAGGTTTACCTCACACATACCCCTAATTTTTACATTGTTTGAGGCTTACAAAACCTAGGTTACAATCTACTATTTATAACCTAATCACCCAACTGGATTTGGGCCTTCATAAATCGCAGCAAATCTTCTCCTTTGCTGTTACAGAGCTGGCAGAAATCTTCTGCTACAATCAAGGTCTTCAATCAATCTTTTAGTTCCTAAAATATCTTCATATTTAGAAACTGTATATTCACCAATATATTCACCAAATCTTCTGATTGAATCTTCAAGATCTTCACATGGGAGTTAGGATATTCACCAGATCTCCTAATTAATCACAAACCAAACCAGAATTAACTGATTCAGTTTTATACACATGTGAGATGTCACAGTCCCGATGTCGTGACATCTTACATGACATGTTGGTCCAGATGTTGAACTTTTTCAACCCAACATATTAAAACAACAGAGGTGATTACATTATTTATTTTACAAAATTAATGCCAATCTTAAGGTACTAACATGATTGGAATGATTGAACCCAAAGCTTCGAATGGACATCGTTTCATTTTAGTGGCAATTGACTACTTCACCAAATGGGTTGAAGCGGCATCGTATGCAAATGTAACCAAGCAAGTCGTTGTAAGGTTTATCAAGAATCAGATCATATACTGTTATGGTGTTCCAAGTAAAATCATTACTGACAATGGATCGAACTTGAATAACAATATGGTGGAAGCTCTTTGCAAAGACTTCAAGATTGCACATAATAATTGTTCTCCCTACATACCCAAGATGAATGGGGTTGTTGAAGTTGCGAATAAGAACATCAAGAAGATTATCCAGAAGATGGTTGTCACATATAAGGATTGGCATGAGATGCTCCCATTTGCTTTGCATGGGAATCGTACATCCGTCCGCACTTCAACAGGGGCAACCCCTTTCTCTCTTGTATATGGTATGGAAACAGTTCTCCCCATAGAGGTTGAGATTCCTTCATTGTGTGTGCTCATGGAAGCTAAGTTGACTGAAGATGAATGGTGTCAGACCAGGTTTGACCAGTTAAATTTAATTGAAGAGAAGAGATTAACTACCATGTGTCATGGTCAGTTATATCAGCAGAGAATGAAGAAGGCTTTTGATAAGAAGGTCAAACCTCGAGTGTTCAGAGAAGGTGACCTTTTGCTCAAGAAGATTTTAACGTTCAAGCCAGATTCTAGAGGAAAATGGACTCCTAATTATGAAGGTCCATATGTTGTTAAGAGAGCCTTTTCGGAAGGTGCTTTGATTCTTACAACTATGGATGGTGAAGAGTTCACTCGTCCTATGAACGCAGATGCAGTCAAGAAATACTTCGCCTAAAAAGAAAAGAATAGCTCGCTAAGTTGAAAACCCGAAAGGGAGGCTTAGGTAAGAATGTGCGTCTCGATGGATTGAAAACCCGAAAGGGCGATCCAGGCAAAAATTAGAGACATAAAACAGAAAGAATTTCTCGATAAGTTGAGTACCCCACCTTGGGGTAACTTATGCAAAAATTAGGGATTATGGCAAGTAACTGCATTCTGTTAATCTTTAGTGATTTTGAAGACTTGTTTGAGCACAAGGGTTGACATTAGTTCATCTCTAGCAGTGGTCAAGAGCACAAAGGATATCAAGAGTTGGTAGAGGGATTAAGGATCATTTGTATTCAATGTAACCCTTTTCCATGTAAATTACCATTTTCAACTTTGTAAAATCTATGGAGTCTTGTCATTTACAGACTACCATTCTATTAAATAAAGTTGAGCTTTTATCCAACTGATTCTACTCTTATTTACTTCAGCCAATAGTTTTAAATTTTATTATGATCATTTTGAAATTAAAATTTTAAATCAAAAGCAAGTTTTCTTTAATATATATAAAAGCAAGAATTTTTCCAAAGCAAAGTAAAAAGGAATATCAACAGCATTTCAATGAACAGAAAGTCCTTAAATGTGAAACATCAGAGGTTCCACAAAGCAGTTAACCCTTCAGGTATCCCTAGACGTTTGTTTTGATTCAACTCCTCGGTGGAGTGTATGACCCTCAGTGGAATGTCTTTGTCCCCAGCTGATTTGGTTGATTCAGATATCCTGCGGCGTGTTATTTTCCCTGACAGAGTTCCTACTGTCCCCAACGGAGTTTCTGCCTTCTCCAGCGAAGTTCGTATCTCCTTATCAAGGTTGATCTTCAGAGATAGTTGATCTTCCCCATTAGATCGTTTTGGTGTCCCCACTAATCACCACTCAATTTTCTCCCAGTCAGAGTTTCCTCCTGGTTTCTGAGCAGCTTTTGTTGATTATTTCTTTGTAGGGCTGTCTCCCATTTTTATGGTGTTAACCTAAAATTCCCCACAAATTGGATGATTTATCCTCAACGGATCTCCTATTTCCCCAGTTAGGTTTGAGCCTTTGGGATAATGATCTCTCTGTTCTCCAGCAATTGTCTCCATATTTTGCGGATTGACCGTGGATTGTACCAGTGATTCAATTCTTTGCGACACCTTTGTATCCTTTGTGATCATTTTGTCAGTATAATCATCATATATAGATATAGATACACATTCATATAATTTCATAATTTGCATATCCTTCATCTTCATATTTGATTTGTTTGAGATTCTTATTCTCTGTTATGGTGGTATTTTATCCCCATACCAAATCTGGTGTCTGTCCTCCTTCAATTATAGAGGGTCAGCCCCTTAAGCAGAAAGACTTTAACCTTTCTCTGTTTCCCCACTGTCATACCCCAAAATTTGCCCGTTGATATTACAAAGCATTCCTCAAGACCCTCTGACTTGTTCTGCAAGGCACTGATATCAAATGGACAAAAGCCCAGCTCACAACAGGCCCAATCCAAAGGCGGCCCAAAATAGCTTGCTCGCTAGGCGAGCAGTCCCTTCGCCTAGCGAACATTTCATCATGCCACTCGCCCAGCGAAGCATCAGATCCAGAAAAAAGCCCAGGATGACTTGCTCGCTAGGCGAGCAATTCCTTCGCCTAGCGAAGCTTGCGAAAATCTGAAGTTTTGGACCTCATCTTAAGCCCATTAGGTCACCACCACTACTACTATAAATACCAGCTCCTCAGCCACGAAAAAGGGGACACAGACCCAGAGGGAGAAACACAGAAACGCACAAACAGACAGACGAAGAATGGAAACCCTGGTGCAAAAACCCTGCTAACCTAAAGGCAGCCCATCCGCGCCGAAGCTACCGCCGCCCAACTCAAACCGGCCTCCAAGCAATCAGTCCCTTTCACTATCGCAATTGCACACAGGTTTGCGTATCACCGCTGTTTTACGTTTCCAATTGATATTCTTTACATACATGATACATTCCGATCAAAGTTTTGATATGTAAATTGATTTCGCATGTGAATCCGAGTATGAATATCCTGTATAATTGTGTATGCTATGTCTATAATCCAATGCCACGAGAGTACAGGTTTTCGGAAGTCATGCTGCATTCAAATTCCAAACCCGTGGCCGCTCGCTAGCTCATCGCTAAGCGAGCCTGCAGCGAGCCTTCGCTGAGCCTTCGCTAGGCGAAGCCGAGGTGAACGGGACAGTGGCTGCTTTGTCTCTTTGTTTATCTAATCATGATTCTGCATCATTTGGCCTGAACTCCTGACTGTTATGTTTATTTTATGATGCAATTTCCAATTGTATTTTACCTCAATGCTCTAATCCGTGTGTTGCATGATGTAAAGGCTAGCATACTTCCAAAGACATAGCCGGCTAGGCATGCCGCTTTAGGTGTGGACATTCTTGAGGAGATGGCTTTTGGATGACCTAAGTTTAATGTGGAGATTCATCTTGAATCACCAAGCTTGATTTTTAATGTATTGATTTCATTGATTTACTGTGGACCTAATTACCTGACTGATTACGGCTATTTAATTAATTGTTAAAATCGGGACTTTAAATAAATAATATCGGACCTCTCTTTATTACCCCACGATCACGTAATACGGTCATGTCCCGCGAATGTAGAGATACCCTTAGCAAAGACCCTTCGGTTAAATCATCAGGGTCCCTCGGATGTTGCCTTCAAAAATACGATTTTGTCCCTCGATGACCCTTCGGTGTAGCCTACGGTTAAATGATGATAGTCCCTTCGAATGCTAAGGTATCCTCACAACTGTTGCCTTCAATGACCAATCGATGACCCTACGATGACCCTTCTACATCCCCAGGATAAAACTACTTACTACTCAATAGTAAAGACAGTTTTACCCTCACAAGGATAGGAAATGACGAGAAAGACCTCGGACAGGTATAACCCTTAATTGCTCATTCATAACCTAAAATATTTCTCCCACCTTACACATTTCAAACATCCTTTTTGGAAAATCACCACTTAGCATACATCCGTACTAGGATCATTGCCGAGTTATATTTTTCTAAATAACTTTCAAATCTAAATGAGATAACCACTTTGTATACATTCATGCAAGGATCATTACAAAGTTAAGTTCTCATTTTCAAAACGTTTTTCACACATTTCTCAACCACCTTTTTCAAACAAGGAAAACATAAATGATTGAGCAATTAAGAGCCCATGGATAACCATGGATACAAAGGGTGCTAACACCTTCCCTTTGTATAACGTACCTCCCGAACCTAAGAATTTAAATTAAGGTCTTTCCTGTTCTTTTCCACCTTTCCTTATGGGATAAAAGAAAAGTCGGTGGCGACTCTTGCTAACCGCGACATTGCGATTAAAAAACACAAAAAAGTCAGTTCACCGTATGACAGAACTGGCGACTCTGCTGGGGAAATAAAGAGAGGTCACCTTAAAAAATCATTTATGTTTTAAATTGTTCCTTCTTTTAAGGGTATTGTTGAGTGAAAGATCCTACACTCGGATCTAGTGTACCTTAGGTAAGTAGCAATAGATCATCGCGACTATCCGGCGTATACTGGAATGGTTAAAATGATGGCTACGGTTAATGTGATACTTTGGATGTCCTGATGTTCCTCATGTTCATTTGAGGAGAAATTTGGCATTCGCGTGGTGTCATCAAAGCATTAACCAGACCTTTAGAACCCTAATTGACTTATCCTAGCCATTAGAAAGTAGTGAGATAACTGATTTCGGTTCCGACTGAGGTTGGTTGATACTCGATACTACACTCTTTGAGATTGGACTTTAGGGAAGCTTCGGTCAACCACTTGGTGTTGCACTGAAGTGGACCTAAAGAAAGGTCGATGATCTGAGATCCTTCTAGAACCCGGTTACTATTCTAGGACAGGTTGAACCAACCAAACTTCAGTGGGGAGGGTACTTACCTATGGAACTCATGCAAGCCTTAAAACCTAGGAATGATTGTTGTGTGGTTTGCATAACATCATAACATCATAACATCATGGCATTATACTAACCATTTCAAGGACTTAGGAATTTAGCTTTGCTCTGTTAAACAGGTTATGGCTTCCAGGAAGACTATCCGGATCAATCTTGTAGCAATCTCTCCTCAACTCAAGGATTTGGTGTCAGAACTCCCCGATCATGCTCAGTTCAACAAGAAACATGGTCATCTTCTCAACTTAGTTACCACTGGTTTCAAAGAAGATATGATGAGAGTCCTATTCCAGTTCTTCGATCCTAAACATCATTGCTTCACTTTCCCAGATTATCAGTTGGTACCCACATTAGAAGAATTCTCCCAGCTGCTTGGGATACCTATCCTGGATCAAATACCTTTCAGTGGTTTAGAAAAGATGCCAAAATCTGAAGAAGTTGCCGCAGCTTTACACATGACAAAGTCTGACATTGAGACCAATTGGGTAACGAGGAGTGGAATGAAAGGTTTACTTGCCAAATTTCTGATAAGTAAGGCCCGAGAATTCCTAAAAGTTATGAATGTCCATGCTTTTGAAGATGTTCTAGCATTGCTAATCTATGGTTTGGTGCTATTCCCTAATCCGGACCAGTTCATAGACATGAACGCTATCAAGATATTTCTCACTCATAACCCTGTGCCTACCTTGCTTGGAGATGTCTTGCATTCCCTTCACACTCGTACTATGAAGAGGCAAGGGACTCTCATGTGCTGCGTACCTTTGTTGTCTAGGTGGTTTATTTCGCACCTCCCTCAATCAGTCTTGAAGAATGATCAAAATCTGAAATGGTCCCAAAGGATAATGGCACTCTCCCATTCAGACATCCGGTGGTGTTCTAACCTCAGAGAAAATGTTATCATCATCGACTGTTGTGGAGAATTCCCTAACGTACCACTCATGGGGATAGGAGGAGGTATTACTTATAATCCTGCCTTAGCCTTACGTCAGTTTGGGTATGCTCGAAGGGATAGTCCACATGAAATGATTATTCAAGGTATAGTGTTTGACTATGACAATGACTCTCAAGGTCTTCGCCAAAGATTTGTACGAGCTTGGGGCATGGTGAAAAGAAGCAATTTAGGAAAGAAAAATTCTATTCCTATGAAGCCTTATCTCAGATGGGTACGCGCCAGAGCTCGTGAACTTGTCATGCCATATCTTGCAATCGGACCATTGATTGTTGAATCAGAGGTCGAAGGAGGTACTTCCCAGATCATTCCTTATCCAGATATGCCTACTGATGTTGAGGAATTGAAAAGATCCTGGACCCAGTTGAGAGAGGAGAGAGATACTTTCGAAGCTCAGTTCAATGCAGAAAGGAAGAAAGTACTAGAGCTCACCAGTCAGCTTAATGAGGAACGAAGACTCAATGCATATCTTCGCCCAAAAAGAAGTCGCCCCTGGGAGACTTGAGCTTTCATTGTATTTTACTATTATTCCTTTTGTAATGAACATTGATCAAAAAATTAGCAATAAACATTTCTCTCTTGTTGGTGATTTACGCAGAGTTAGATTCCAAAAGTCCTTGAAAACATTTCATGCATTGCATCGCATACCATAACATTGCATAACAGGTATTCTAAAGGACCATATTCTCACGGTCTGCCTCTTACACAGAAAATGGATCTCGAACAAACTGTCAAAGATCTCCAGACTCAGAATGCTCAATTCAAGGAGATGATGCTAAGCTTATCCAAGGGGCAGGAGGAACTGAAGGCTCTTTTGGTCGAAAAGAAGAAAGACAAGAAAGCTGTGAGCTTCATTAACCCGGGCAGAAGGCGTAAAGGACAGGCTACGGGAATCAAATTTGGAATCCCGAATGGCCCAGAAGAGGGGGCGGAAAATGATTCAGAGGAGGAGAATGCTGATTTCTCTAACCCTGAGGATGACGATGAAGAGTATGAAAATGAACAGTACTCTCCAAGGGATGATAAATACAAATTGCTGGAGGAACGCATGCTAGCCATGGAGGGTCAGAAGACACCTGGTCTGGATTTCGAAAGTTTGGGTTTGGTCTCCGATGTGACCATTCCTCGCAAATTCAAAATCCCCACTTTCACTAAATACGATGGTGCATCCTGTCCTCAGATGCATCTAAGGGCTTATGTGAGAAAGATTCAGCCGCATACCACTGATAGGAAGCTGTGGATCCACTTCTTCCAAGAGAGCCTGTCTGGCACACAGTTAGAATGGTATTATCAGCTCGAAAGTTCTGACATCCACACCTGGACTGATTTAGCAACAGCTTTCTATAAGCAGTACCAGTACAATTCTGAATTAGCGCCTACTCGGCTACAGTTGCAGAATATGGCCATGGGATCTAAAGAAAGCTTCAAAGAGTATGCTCAGAAATGGAGAGATTTGGCCGGCAGGGTCAAACCCCCTATGACGGACCGAGAATCAGTAGACCTGTTCATGGGTACCCTGACTGGCCCATTCTACAGCCACCTACTGGGGAGTTCTTCATCAAGTTTCACTGAACTTATACTGACAGGTGAACGGGTGGAGAGCGGCATTCGAAGTGGAAAGTTACAGGCGGCTACTTCTACAAGCAGTAAAAAGTCCTACCATGGGAAGAATGAATCGAATGCTGTGTATGGTCAAAAGAATCATAGTAAGAAAAATGGTGACCACGCCGTTGGAGCAGTAACGATCGCAGCCCCGCCAGCTCAAAACTTCCAGCAAAGACAAGACAGACCAAGAAGGCAGTTTACCAAGCTCAATATGACTTTAGCACAAGCACTGCAAAGTATGCTAAAGGTAAACCTAATCACTCTCAGAGGTCCTCCTGCAAATGTCAACACTGCTTCGCCTCGTTATAATCCCAATGCCAGGTGTGCATATCACTCCGATAGCCCCGGGCATGAGACAAATGACTGTTGGTTGTTGAAGAACAAAATTCAGGATATGATCGACGCTGGAGAAATTGAATTCGAGCCTCCGGAGATTCCTAATGTCATCACTGCTCCTATGCCTAATCATGACAAGGCTGTTAATGCTCTCGATGACGATTCTCTCATCACTACTGTAGCGGACTTAACATCTCCTCTCCCGATCATAAAGAGGAATTTATTGCAAGCTGGTTTGTTCCCAGGTTGTACTGAAGATTGCAATCTCTGCCTGCTCTGGCCCGAGGACTGTTTGAAATTGAAGAATGGTATTCAACGGCTGATGGACGATCGTACAATTCTCTTTGAAAGGGTTTCTAAGACGGAAAACCCTATTGAAGAAGTATCTGTGATTGCAAGGTCCAAGGTTCCAGTGAAGATTACTGCTCCCAGAGTACCTGTGAAGATTGTTGCTGAGCCCAAGGTAGCCCCCCTAATCATTACCGCACCTGGCCCAGTACCGTATTCTTCAAGCAAAGCCATTCCATGGAACTATGGAGGTGATGTTTATATCCAGGGCGTAAAGCAAGTTGGTGATTCTGCTAATCCTAATGACATTGTTGGGACTAGTAAAGTTACTCGAAGCGGAAGGATCTTCTCTCCAGAAATCTCACCTCCAGTTCCTGAAAATCGAGGAAAGGAACCAGTCAACCCTTCTCAGTCAGAAATACCGATCGAAGCTACTACTGAAGACGTTGCCAAACGAGAAATGGAAGAGGTGCTGAAAATCATCCGCAAGAGTGATTTTGATGTGGTAGAACAGTTAGGGCATACCCCGTCCAAGATCTCGATGTTATCCCTGCTGTTATCTTCTGAATCTCATGCCCATGCCTTGATAAAATTCTTGAATACTGCTCATGTACCTCAGGAAACATCCGTCGATCAGTTTGAAAACTATGTTGCCAACCTGACTGTTGATGATGGCCTAGGTTTTTCCAATGCTGACCTGACGCCAGCGGGAAAGAACCACAATAAAGCCCTGCATATCTCCATTGAGTGTAAAGGGATCACCCTGTCTCATGTGTTGATCGATAATGGCTCTTCTTTGAATGTGTTACCGAAAGCCGTGCTCGATAAACTTGACTGCAAGAGCGTTGAACTGAAGCCTAGTGACATTGTGGTGCGGGCTTACGATGGTGCAAAGAGTGTTGTCCACGGTGAAGTTGTTCTCCCTATCAAGATAGGACCTCAAGTCTTCAACACTACCTTTTATGTAATGAACATTCGTCCTGCCTACTCCTGCTTACTGGGACGCCCTTGGATTCATGAGGCAGGTGCTGTATGTAACACCCCAATTAAAATAAGATAATTATTTAATTTAAATTAATATTTTATTTATTAATTTAATCGAATAATTGGGAGTTTGGATTATTATTATTATTTTGAAATAATAATTATTGGGTTATTATTTATTGGAATAAAATAAGTTGGAATAATAAAAAGTCCCATTTTTGGTAAAAAGGGTTTTCACGTGAAAAGGAAACTCAGAGAAGCTGCTGAAAGAGGAAAAGGGCAAAAGGCAGAGCAAGAGAAGAGGAGAAGCTTGGAGCTCGGAAGCTGCCGGATTAACTCAGGTAAGGGGGGTTTATCATCGGTTAACGGGTATTATATGATAATATGTCATGGGTAGTGATAGACCATTGTTTTACCTCTGATTAGATTGTTGTATGCTGGAAATCTGAATTTTTGGGATGAACGAAATTGGGATTTTAATCGAAGGAATTCGTAGAAATTGTAAGTAATGATGTTAGGATTTGTGAAATAGAACAGGGAATGATTCGTGTTAGATGATATGAGTGATTTTTGTGTGAAAATTGGATTGTAGAAGGTTGAATTGGATAGGTCTCGTAGCAGAGAAAGCCATTGCAGATCTGAGAGCTCTGGTCTCTGGTCATACGCGTATGGCACTAGGCAATACGCGTATGAGATGTTGGTACGCGTATGGGAGAAAAAGATGACATTTTGAACGTAAATTGGTCTCTGTTGGTACGCGTAATGGGAGATTGTTACGCGTAGCATACGCGTATGAGACAGGTGATACGCGTATGAGTTGGGGGAGGAAATGCGCAATACGCGTAAGAGAGTGGGCATTACGCGTATGGAGTTGGCCAGGTTTGGGCAATACGCGTATGGCATGGGCAGTACGCGTATGGGCAGAGTTGGGATTTTCCCGAACTGTTGTTGTGCAGTTTTGGTTGTTTAGGCTGAGTGATGCGACTTAGCTGAGGTATGATGTGATAGGGATCATTTCCCGTTGTTTTGAGTAGCATAAGTATTAGTAGAGTGTGCTAATACTGTGTTTGATTATGTGGCATGATATAATATGCTTTTGTGATAAATTGTGTTGACAATGTGTGATGGTATACATGATGTTGTGAATGTATGCATTTGTGAATAGACTATCTTATGGCTTAGAGTGTGAGCATGTGTCTATTCTTGATTATTGTTGATGTTGCATTGCTAGGTGATTAGCATGCATATTGTGGCCTTCGGGTGGTAGCTAATTCCCATGGTGAGGAATTAGTGAGTTTAGTCATTATTGGACTGTTGTTGATTGTTGCATGCTAGGTGAGTAGCGTGCATTTCATGGCCCATTTGGGGTGGTAGCTAATTCCCATGGTGAGGAATTAGTGAGTGAGTCACTATGTCTCAAATGAGTGGGACTAGTGAGCTTGGTAGCCGTGCCTGGATTTGGACGGTGAGGTTGAACTATATGTTCACAACATAGTCGGTACCGCATGCATAGAGTCTCATTGCATAATGAATGTATGACATATGATATGAATGGATGTATTCCAGTATCATATGTGTGTTGTGTGTTGTATTGTTGTGTGACGTGTTGTTGATGTTGATTATGGTTGAGAATCTCCTGTTGAGTATGATGTTGAATTGTTGCTGAATGCGTAGTCTGATTAGGGTGAATTAATGTGTTAATTACTTGGCATTACATGTTGTTCTATAATGCTTATTATATTGATTGAGGAACTCACCCTTACGCCTATTTTTCAGGTAACGAGAAATGAGTTGAGTAGAAGCTTATGCTTGGAGTCTAGAGTAGTTTCTTATGGGTCATGCTCTGATAGATGTAACATCGGGAGGGAATGTCTTAATTAATTTGATATTGGTTGTTGGATGATTTACATGTATAGTGTTACATGTTTTACATTGATGTTGAATTTGATTCCGCTGCGAATTATGCAAAAGACCTTATTTTGATTTAAATAAATGAGCATGACAGGATATTTGATGAATGTAGTGAAATGATTGTGTGACACCCTTCGGGGCATAATTACTCTGATGAATATATATGTATTTTAATTAAAATAATTTGGGGTATTTAGAAGGGTGTTACATTAGTGGTATCAGAGCATAGTTGGTCGTGTCGAGTCGTAGTTATTCTGTTTCCCTGTACGGGATAGGTGTTGTGTAACCCTATCAGTACTTATTTATTTAGCTTGTTTGGGTTTTCAGAATAGAGATGGCTGGAAGAGGTAGAGATGATGCTGCAATTGCTGAGGCTCTGGGTATGCTAGCTGGAGTACTTGGAGGAAATCCGAATGTTATGGGAATGGGAGCTGCTCGTCAGTTGAGTGAGTTCCAGAAGAACAATCCTCCAATGTTCAAGGGAGCATACGATCCAGATGGCGCTCAGAAGTGGTTGAAGGAGATAGAGAGGATCTTCAGAGTAACTGAGTGTGCTGATAACCAGAAGGTCAGGTTCGGTACACATATGTTGTCAGAAGAAGCTGATGATTGGTGGGTTGCTACTCGCACTGAGTTGGAAGCTGCTGGAGATGCTGAGATTACTTGGACTGTGTTCAGAGAGAGACTTCTGAGGAAGTATTTTCCCGAGGATGTCAGAGGAAAGAAAGAGATAGAATTCTTGGAACTGAAGCAGGGTAACCGGACTGTTACGGAGTATGCTGCCAAGTTCACAGAACTGTCGAAGTATTACACTCCCTATGCTGAGGCTGCTGGAGAATTTTCAAAGTGTGTGAAGTTTGAGAACGGGTTGCGCCCCGATATCAAACAGGCTATTGGATATCAGAGGATTAGAGTGTTTTCTGATTTGGTTGACTGTTGCAGAATTTTTGAACAGGATTCCAAGGCTAGAGCAGAGAGCTATCAGCAAAGGGTTGATAGGAAAGGTAAGAATCAGGTTGATCGTGGGAAACCGTATGCAGCTGGCAAAGGTTTTCAGAGACAGAGTGGAATGAAGAGGCCTAGTGGGGGAGATTCTAGTGCTCCTGTTAAGTGTTACAGATGTGGTCAGGCTGGACATCGTATCCATGAGTGTACCAGTAATGAGAAGAAGTGTTTCAAATGTGGAAAAGGTGGTCATTTGGCTGCAGATTGCCGGTTGAAGATTGTGACTTGCTTCAACTGTGGAGAGGTGGGTCATATCAGTCCGCAGTGTTCTAAGCCAAAGAAAGAAAATCAGTCAGGAGGCAAGGTTTTTGCTTTATCAGGTTCTGAGACTTTTGCAGATGATCGTTTGATCCGAGGTACGTGTTATATTAATGGCTTTCCTCTTGTAGCTATTATTGACACAGGTGCGACTCATTCCTTTATATCTTTGGATTGTGCTGTGAAACTTAAGTTAGAGATATCTAAGATGCTTGGAAGTATGGTGATTGATACTCCTGCGAAGGGTTCAGTAACTACTACTTCGGTTTGTCTAAGTTGTCCCTTGAGTATTTTTGGTAGAGACTTTGGGATAGACCTTGTGTGTCTTCCGCTAGTGCAGATTGATGTTATTCTGGGTATGAACTGGTTGGTGTTTAACCGAGTCTATATCAATTGTTTTGATAAGACTGTGATCTTTCCTGAGATTGAAGAAGGAAAGAGTTTGTTTCTATCAGCCAGGCAGGTGAATGAGGAAGTGGCAGATGGGGCAGAGTTGTTTATGCTGTTAGCGACTTTGGAAGCTAAAGATAAACTGGTGATTGGCGATCTAGCGGTAGTGTGTGATTTTCCTGATGTGTTTCCGGAAGAAGTGAATGAATTGCCACCAGAACGTGAAGTTGAGTTCTCGATTGATTTGGTACCTGGTACTAGACCGATATCGATGGCTCCGTATCATATGTCTGCTGTTGAGCTAGCTGAATTGAAGAGCCAGTTGGAAGATTTGTTGGATAAGAAATTTATTTGTCCGAGTGTGTCACCGTGGGGTGCACCAGTGTTGTTGGTTAAGAAGAAAGAAGGTACTATGAGGTTGTGTGTGGACTACAGGCAATTGAATAAAGTGACGATCAAGAATCGGTATCCTTTACCGAGGATTGATGATTTGATGGATCAATTGGTTGGTGCTAGTGTGTTCAGCAAGATAGACTTGAGATCTGGGTATCATCAGATACGTGTGAAAACTGAAGATATTCAGAAGACTGCTTTCAGAACGAGGTATGGACATTATGAGTATTCTGTAATGCCTTTTGGTGTGACTAATGCGCCTGGAGTATTTATGGAGTATATGAATAGGATTTTCCATCCGTACCTAGATCAGTTTGTTGTGGTGTTTATTGATGACATTTTGGTGTATTCGAAATCTGAAGAAGAGCATGCTGAGCATTTGAGAGTGGTTTTGGGAGTTCTACGAGAAAAGAAGTTATTTGCTAAACTGTCGAAGTGTGAATTTTGGTTAGAAGAAGTTAGTTTTCTTGGCCATGTGATTTCCAGAGGTGGTGTTGCCGTTGATCCTTCTAAGATAGAAGCGGTATCTAAGTGGGAAGCTCCGAAGTCAGTTTCTGAAATAAGAAGTTTTCTTGGACTGGCAGGTTACTATAGGAAGTTTATTGAGGGATTCTCTAAGTTGGCGTTACCGTTGACAATGTTGACTAGAAAGGGGCAAGCGTTTGTTTGGGATTCAAAATGTGAAGAAGGTTTCCAAGAGTTAAAGAGAAGGTTAACTACTGCTCCTATTCTGATATTACCGAGTTCGTCGGAACTATTTGAGGTTTATTGTGATGCTTCATTGTTGGGTTTAGGTGGTGTGTTGATGCAGAATAAGCAGGTTATAGCTTATGCTTCGAGACAGCTAAGGGTTCATGAGAGGAACTATCCGACACATGATTTAGAGTTGGCAGCTGTGGTATTTGTTCTTAAGTTGTGGAGGCACTATTTGTATGGATCAAGATTTGAGGTTTTCAGTGACCATAAGAGTTTAAAGTATTTGTTTGATCAGAAAGAGCTGAATATGAGACAGAGGAGATGGTTAGAGTTTCTGAAGGATTATGACTTTGGTTTGAATTACCATCCGGGTAAAGCAAATGTAGTAGCTGATGCATTGAGTCGGAAATCATTGCATATGTCTATGTTAATGGTTAAAGAATTGGATTTAATTGAGCAGTTTAGAGACTTGAGTTTGGTGTGTGAGAGTACTCACAATAGTGTTAAATTGGGAATGCTGAAGTTAACAAGTGGTATTCTGGATGAGATCAGAGAGGGTCAGAAATCCGATATGCTTTTGGTTGATAAGTTGACTTTAGTGAATCAAGGTCAAGGTGGTGAATTCAGAGTTGATGAGAATGGTGTTTTGAAATTTGGTAGTCGGGTGTGTATTCCGGATGTTACTGAGCTTAAGAAGAGTATTCTTGAAGAAGGACATCGTAGTGGTTTGAGTATTCATCCTGGAGCTACGAAAATGTATCATGATTTGAAGAAGTTATTTTGGTGGCCGGGAATGAAGAGAGAAATTGCGAGTTTTGTTTATTCCTGTTTGACTTGTCAGAAGTCAAAGATTGAGCATCAGAAGCCGTCTGGGCTAATGCAACCGTTGGCTATTCCAGAGTGGAAGTGGGACAGTATCAGTATGGATTTTGTTTCTGGTTTGCCAAGGACAAGTAAGAATTTTGAGGCTATTTGGGTGATTGTTGATAGATTGACGAAGTCGGCTCATTTCATTCCGATTAGAATGGATTATCCGTTAGAGAGACTAGCTGAGTTGTATATTGAGAAGATTGTGAGTTTGCATGGTATTCCGTCTAGTATTGTTTCGGACAGAGATCCTAGATTTACATCGAAGTTTTGGGAAGGTTTGCAGAAGGCTTTGGGAACTAAGCTGAGATTGAGTTCTGCATATCATCCGCAGACTGATGGTCAGACGGAGAGGACGATTCAGTCACTAGAGGATCTTTTGAGAGCTTGTGTTTTGGAGAAGGGAGGTGCTTGGGATTGTTATTTGCCTTTGATTGAGTTTACCTACAACAATAGTTTTCATTCGAGCATTGGTATGGCACCGTTTGAAGCTTTGTATGGTAGGAGATGTCGGACACCGTTATGTTGGTATGAGTCCGGTGAGAGTGCTGTGGTTGGACCGGAGATTGTTCAACAGACTACAGAAAAGATTAAGATGATTCAGGATAAGATGAGAATTGCTCAGAGTCGTCAGAAGAGTTATCATGATAAGAGGAGGAAGTCACTTGAGTTTCAAGAGGGAGACCATGTGTTTCTTCGTGTTACTCCGATAACTGGTGTTGGTCGAGCTTTGAAGTCGAAGAAGTTGACACCTCGATTTATTGGTCCTTATCAGATTTTAGAGAGGATAGGAGAGGTAGCCTATCGTATCGCTTTGCCGCCGTCGCTTGCGAATTTGCATGAGGTTTTTCATGTGTCTCAGTTGAGGAGATACATTCATGATCCGTCGCACGTTGTCCAAGTAGATGATGTACAGGTGAGAGATAACCTGACTGTTGAAACATCACCTATGAGGATCGAGGATCGAGAGTTGAAGCAGTTGCGGGGTAAAGAGATTGCCTTAGTGAAGGTAGCTTGGGGAGGACCAGCAGGTGGCAATGTGACTTGGGAACTTGAGAGCCAGATGAAGGAGTCTTATCCGGAGTTGTTCGATTGAGGTATGTTTTCGAGGACGAAAACTCTTTTAGTGGGGGAGAGTTGTAACACCCCAATTAAAATAAGATAATTATTTAATTTAAATTAATATTTTATTTATTAATTTAATCGAATAATTGGGAGTTTGGATTATTATTATTATTTTGAAATAATAATTATTGGGTTATTATTTATTGGAATAAAATAAGTTGGAATAATAAAAAGTCCCATTTTTGGTAAAAAGGGTTTTCACGTGAAAAGGAAACTCAGAGAAGCTGCTGAAAGAGGAAAAGGGCAAAAGGCAGAGCAAGAAAAGAGGAGAAGCTTGGAGCTCGGAAGCTGCCGGATTAACTCAGGTAAGGGGGGTTTATCATCGGTTAACGGGTATTATATGATAATATGTCATGGGTAGTGATAGACCATTGTTTTACCTCTGATTAGATTGTTGTATGCTGGAAATCTGAATTTTTGGGATGAACGAAATTGGGATTTTAATCGAAGGAATTCGTAGAAATTGTAAGTAATGATGTTAGGATTTGTGAAATAGAATAGGGAATGATTCGTGTTAGATGATATGAGTGATTTTTGTGTGAAAATTGGATTGTAGAAGGTTGAATTGGATAGGTCTCGTAGCAGAGAAAGCCATTGCAGATCTGAGAGCTCTGGTCTCTGGTCATACGCGTATGGCACTAGGCAATACGCGTATGAGATGTTGGTACGCGTATGGGAGAAAAAGATGACATTTTGAACGTAAATTGGTCTCTGTTGGTACGCGTAATGGGAGATTGTTACGCGTAGCATACGCGTATGAGACAGGTGATACGCGTATGAGTTGGGGGAGGAAATGCGCAATACGCGTAAGAGAGTGGGCATTACGCGTATGGAGTTGGCCAGGTTTGGGCAATACGCGTATGGCATGGGCAGTACGCGTATGGGCAGAGTTGGGATTTTCCCGAACTGTTGTTGTGCAGTTTTGGTTGTTTAGGCTGAGTGATGCGACTTAGCTGAGGTATGATGTGATAGGGATCATTTCCCGTTGTTTTGAGTAGCATAAGTATTAGTAGAGTGTGCTAATACTGTGTTTGATTATGTGGCATGATATAATATGCTTTTGTGATAAATTGTGTTGACAATGTGTGATGGTATACATGATGTTGTGAATGTATGCATTTGTGAATAGACTATCTTATGGCTTAGAGTGTGAGCATGTGTCTATTCTTGATTATTGTTGATGTTGCATTGCTAGGTGATTAGCATGCATATTGTGGCCTTCGGGTGGTAGCTAATTCCCATGGTGAGGAATTAGTGAGTTTAGTCATTATTGGACTGTTGTTGATTGTTGCATGCTAGGTGAGTAGCGTGCATTTCATGGCCCATTTGGGGTGGTAGCTAATTCCCATGGTGAGGAATTAGTGAGTAAGTCACTATGTCTCAAATGAGTGGGACTAGTGAGCTTGGTAGCCGTGCCTGGATTTGGACGGTGAGGTTGAACTATATGTTCACAACATAGTCGGTACCGCATGCATAGAGTCTCATTGCATAATGAATGTATGACATATGATATGAATGGATGTATTCCAGTATCATATGTGTGTTGTGTGTTGTATTGTTGTGTGACGTGTTGTTGATGTTGATTATGGTTGAGAATCTCCTGTTGAGTATGATGTTGAATTGTTGCTGAATGCGTAGTCTGATTAGGGTGAATTAATGTGTTAATTACTTGGCATTACATGTTGTTCTATAATGCTTATTATATTGATTGAGGAACTCACCCTTACGCCTATTTTTCAGGTAACGAGAAATGAGTTGAGTAGAAGCTTATGCTTGGAGTCTAGAGTAGTTTCTTATGGGTCATGCTCTGATAGATGTAACATCGGGAGGGAATGTCTTAATTAATTTGATATTGGTTGTTGGATGATTTACATGTATAGTGTTACATGTTTTACATTGATGTTGAATTTGATTCCGCTGCGAATTATGCAAAAGACCTTATTTTGATTTAAATAAATGAGCATGACAGGATATTTGATGAATGTAGTGAAATGATTGTGTGACACCCTTCGGGGCATAATTACTCTGATGAATATATGTGTATTTTAATTAAAATAATTTGGGGTATTTAGAAGGGTGTTACACTGTAGCTTCGTCTCTCCATCAAAAGCTGAGGTATCCAATAGAGGGTAAGATCGTCACTGTGTGTGGGGAAGAAGAATACATTGTCAGTAGTGTGCATACCTTCAGATACGTTGAGATGGATGGTGAATTCTTCGAGACTCCGTCCCAGTCATTTGAAGTGGTTCCTCCGCCTAGTCCTGTCCTTAAGCCAACTCCCCTTGTGCCCGAGGTTATTCGAGCTCCTCCTGCCATGGTTTCCCTGAAGGACGCTCAAGCTGTGGTTGAAGATGGTGGCTGTACTGGCTGGGGGCAACTGATCAGCATACCCTACAAGTCTGATAAATTTGGTCTGGGATTTAGCTCTGAAAAGATGGTCAAAGATCAAATCAATGCTGTAGAAGATGCTGACAATGATTGCGACCTGGATAGCTGGATCTACCCAACAATTGGCGACGGACTCAATAATTGGAAGGCTGAAGACACTATCCCGATCTCCTTTAGTCAGGAGTAATTGTTATTGTCCATTTAGTATTGCAAATCTTTAATTCTTCAATTGAACTTCTTAAAGCATTGTGTCTACGCCCGGGGCACAATAGCTAATTTGTTAAGGGTTTTGTCATTTCATAAGCATATTCATATTCAATAAATCAATGGACTTTTTCGCATTCAAATATTGCGCTCTCTATTTTTCCTGTCGTCTTTCAAACAAGCTATGCTTTCTTACACACACTCACGTAACAAATTGCAGATCCGTATCCACTCTGGATCCTATTGATAATAATTCCGCTACTGTTCATTATGACTTTGAAAATCCAATCTACCAAGCCGAAGATGGAAGTGAGGAAGATTGTGAAGTCCCTGGAGAGCTTGCCAGACTATTACTGCAAGAGGAAAGGACTATACAGCCGCATGAAGAGTCCCTCGAAATTGTAAATCTGGGTACTGAGGTAGACAGAAAAGAAGTCAAAATAGGAGCAGATTTGGAAAACAGTGTAAAAGGAAGATTGATTCAGATGTTGCACGACTATGTAGAGGTTTTCGCTTGGTCTTATGAAGACATGCCAGGATTGGATACCGACATAGTAGTGCATCGTCTGCCCATGAAGGAAGACTGTCGTCCCGTCAAGCAAAAGGTTCGCCGCATGCGTCCTGAAATGTCTGAGAAAATCAAAGCCGAGGTTATGAAACAATTCAATGCCGGTTTCCTAGCCGTTACTTCTTATCCTCAATGGGTTGCTAATGTGGTGCCAGTGCCAAAGAAGGATGGTAAGGTGCGAATGTGCGTAGATTACAGAGATTTGAATAAAGCGAGTCCCAAAGATGACTTTCCACTCCCGCACATTGATGTTCTGGTAGATAACACCGCTCAACACAAAGTATTCTCATTCATGGATGGATTCTCGGGTTATAATCAGATTAAGATGGCACCTGAGGACATGGAGAAAACTACGTTTGTGACGCAATGGGGCACTTTCTGTTACAAAGTAATGCCATTCGGTCTAAAGAACGCCGGGGCAACGTACCAGCGTGCTATGGTGGTTTTGTTCCATGATATGATTCATCATGAAATAGAAGTATACGTAGATGACATGATAGCCAGATCTCATACTGAAAAAGAACATCTCGATCATTTGTACAAACTGTTCGAGAGGTTGAAGAAATACAAGTTGAGATTGAATCCGAACAAATGCACTTTTGGAGTAAGATCCGGTAAACTCTTGGGCTTTATTGTCAGTGGTAAGGGAATTGAGGTTGACCCGGCTAAAGTGAGAGCTATTCAAGAAATGCCAGTTCCCCGTACGGAGAAAGAAGTCAGAGGTTTCTTGGGACGCTTGAACTACATTGCTCGATTTATCTCCCACTTGACCGCTACCTGCAAACCCATCTTCAAATTACTGAGGAAGAACCAAGAGATGATATGGAATGACGAATGCCAAGAAGCTTTTGACAAAATCAAGAACTACCTCCAGGAACCTCCGATTCTGATACCACCAGTTGAAGGAAGACATCTAATCATGTATTTGACCGTGTTAGAAAATTCAATGGGGTGCGTATTGGGGCAACATGACGAGTCTGGTCGAAAAGAGCATGCCATATGCTACCTGAGCAAAAAGTTTACCGACTGTGAAACAAGATACTCACTGCTCGAGAGAACTTGTTGTGCTTTGGCCTGGGCTGTTCGCCGACTAAGACAGTATATGTTGAATCATACCACTTTGTTGATTTCTAGGATGGATCCCATCAAATACATGTTCGAGAAGCCTGCCCTCTCCGGAAGAATAGCGAGATGGCAGATGATCTTAACAGAGTACGATATCCAGTATACTACCCAGAAAGCCATCAAAGGAAGCGTGCTCGCTGATCATTTGGCTTATCAAGCGGTGGACGATTATCAATCTATGAATTTTGAGTTCCCAGATGAGGATGTCATGCTTGTTACTGATGAGGAAAAACCTAAACCGGATAAAGGACCCGAACTGGGATCCCGATGGACTATGGTCTTTGATGGGTCTTCTAATGCATTGGGCCATGGTGTTGGTGTTGTAATCATTTCTCCCGGAGGTTACCATACGCCTTTCACTGCCAGACTATGTTTTCATTGCACCAATAATATGGCTGAGTATGAAGCATGTATTTTGGGACTCAAAGTTGCTATAGATCGGCGAATCAAGTTTTTGAGCGTGTACGGAGATTCAGCCTTGGTAATCAGTCAGATCAAAGGAGAATGGGATACTAAACATCCAAATCTCATCCCTTATCGAGAGCGGGTGATGACATTAATCCCATACTTTGAAGAGATTACATTTGAACATATTCCACGAGAGGAGAATCAGTTGGCAGACGCATTAGCTACCATGTCATCTATGTTCAGAGTCAGATGGGGCAGCGAAGCTCCCATGATTACCCTTGGACGGTTAGATGAACCGGCATACTGTTATGAACTTAACACTGAGAGGGTACAGGAGAAACCTTGGTTCCACGACGTAAAAAGATACTTAGAAGATCAGGAATACCCTGAAGGGGCAT
This sequence comes from Lathyrus oleraceus, assembly GCF_024323335.1. Classification (NCBI taxonomy): domain Eukaryota; kingdom Viridiplantae; phylum Streptophyta; class Magnoliopsida; order Fabales; family Fabaceae; genus Lathyrus; species Lathyrus oleraceus. Next base: position 79,102,060 of record NC_066579.1, on the reverse strand, counting down.
CCGTCAATGACAAAAAATTCCTGAGGAAGTTCTCCGCTAAATTCTTTCTGAGTAATGGAGTGTTATACAAACGTAATCATGACTCGACTCTGCTTCGCTGTGTGGATAAAAAGGAAGCAGAAAGGATTATGGAAGACATGCATGACGGTATTTTTGGGACTCATTCTAGTGGACATACAATGGCCAAGAAGATTCTGAGATCAGGGTATTATTGGTCTACCATGGAAGCTGATTGCCACCATCACTCCAGAACCTGTCACAAGTGCCAGATCTATGCGGACAAAGTACATGTGCCTCCTGCTCCATTGAACGTGTTGACAGCACCTTGGCCCTTTGCAATGTGGGGGATCGATATGATTGGAGAGATTAAACCCACGGCTTCTAATGGACATCGCTTCATTCTCGTCGCTATTGATTACTTCACCAAGTGGGTAGAGGCAGCCTCATTCGCTTCTGTCACCAAGAATGTGGTGGCACGATTCATCAAGAATAGCCTTATTTGTCGATACGGCATCCCTGAAAGAATTATCACTGACAATGGTACTAATTTGAACAACAAGATGATTATTGAACTCTGCACGCAGTTCAAAATTAAACACCATAACTCTTCCCCGTACCGGCCAAAGATGAATGGCGCCGTGGAGGCTGCTAATAAGAACATTAAGAAGATCATACAAAAGATGACAGTAACGTACAAAGACTGGCATGAGATGTTACCATTTGCTCTCCATGGTTATCGCACTTCAGTACGCACTTCGACAGGGGCAACTCCTTTCTCTTTAGTCTACGGAATGGAAGCTGTTTTACCAATGGAAGTCCAGATTCCCTCTCTAAGAATCATGAAAGAGGCGGGCTTAGATGAAGATGAATGGATCCAGACTCGACTCGATCAGATAAATTTGATTGATGAGAAGAGACTTGCGGCTGTTTGTCACGGGCAGATATATCAGAAGCGCATGACCCAAGCATTTAACAAAAGAGTCAAGAGACAGGTGTACCAAGTTGGCGACTTGGTGATCAAGCGTATCATTCTACCACAAGGGGATTCCAGAGGCAAGTGGACTCCCACATACGAAGGGCCATTTGTGGTTAAGAAGGTATTCTCCGGTGGAGCCATGATACTTGCTACAATGGATGGCGAAGACTTCCCGCATCCTGTGAACGCGGACATAGTTAAAAAATACTACGCATAACAGAGACCCGCTAGGTCGACGTACCTAGGCAAAAGTAAGGGCGTCCCGGCGAGCCAAAAGGGTTCGGGCAAAAATTAGGGATAAACATATAAAGACGTACACCCGGCAAGTCGAAAACCTGAAAAGGCGGCTTGGGCAAAAATGGGTATCCTGGTGGACTAAAAACCTGAAAAGGCAGTCCAGGCAAAAATTAGGGATTCAAGCGTATGACTATGTCCCGTTCTCTGTCAGCTTCAACCAAGTTCAAGGGACTGAACAAGCCAATCACCTCTATCCGACAGCAGGAGATGAGGTGCTTGAAGACATGATGACAGTAGTGGAATTAAAATCAATAGGACTTTTTCTGCATAGCTTTCTCTTGGTTTTCTTGACAATGCCCTCTTACTAGGATTTCTGTCTCCTTGTACACAAATTGCCTGTTTATAGGTCCTCTTTCAAAATCAATACAATTTCATTTCGGAAAAATGTTGTTATTTTACTTTTCTGTTTTGTTTGCATAAACGTCCATTGATTTAATTTGAATTGATATATGCATTTGAATATGATCAATGTTTATCAAAAATACATGCCTAAAATGGAAATTGCAATTACTACGAGACTTCTGGACCAAGGAGAAGGTCTAACCATGCTTTCCAATGAATCCGTTGCTAATTCGATGCCCCGGCAACGCCAATTATTCCCCAGAAGAGGTCGGCATCACCAGACAGATAGGTCATCTCTTCCACCCCCAGCCAGGCTCTGTTGAGTGTTTTCATTGTCAGACAGAAATCAAGTATCCCCCAGCCGAGACAGGGTCATCGATACCAATGTCTCCGACCAGCAGACCTAGATTTATCTCCCCAGTAGTGTCCCCTGGAAGAATGTTTCAGACGCCTAGTGCATTCATTACATCATTTCATATTACACACCTACATACAATTTTCATTCCGCATCATATACTTTACATCATTTCATAACATATACATGCATACAATGCTCGCATTTATTCCAGACGCATAATTCATTCATCACATCATATCACGGCACACGCATGCATACAACATTTGCATCTCATGCATCATGACATTGCATGAAACTAACTTTATTTTTCAGGCTGATTATCCTTCTGATCGCATTCAAGATTCGAATACAGCTCTCAGATATAATCCATCTGACGAACGTTCTGACATCTTCCCAATGGTGGCATCTCTAAGCCCACCCCAGATATTCATTGCAAATACAACAAAGATTATCAGATACAGCCTAACGTACGGTTCATTCTGATTCAGCCCAACATATGACTCCTTCAGCTCAGATACGATCTAACATACGATCCATTCTGGCTTTTAGCAACTCCAATACGGTCTAACGTATGACCCATTTGGATACTCAAATCCTCAGATGCTGCCTAGCGTACGGTACATTCCGGGGTGTAGTCTAGTGTATGACTACTTTCTCTTTCAGATACAACCTAACGTACGGTTCATTCTGCAACTCCAATACGGTCTAACGTACCACCCATTTGGACCTTCAAATCCTCAGATGCTGCCTAGCGTACGGTACATTCCGGGGTGTAGTCTAGCGTACGACTACTTTCTTCTTCACATACAGCCTAACGTACGGCTCATTCTGCAACTCCAATACGGTCTAACGTACGACCCATTTGGACCTCCAGCTCAGATACGATCTAACGTACGATCCACTCTGATCTTCAACAACTCAAGTAAGGTTTAATGTACGACCAAGTTAGACCTTTATCTCCTCAGATGCTACCTTCGGACAGGTACATTTCTGAATGGTAGTCTAGTATACGGCTACTCCCTTACTCAGATGCTACCTTCGGACAGGTACATTTCTGAATGGTAGTCTAGTATACGGCTACTCCCTTTCTCAGATGCTACCTTCGGACAGGTACATTTCTGAATGGTAGTCTAGTATACGGCTACTCCCTTTCTCAGATGCTACCTTCGGACAGGTACATTTCTGAATGGTAGTCTAGTATACGGCTACTCCCTTTCTCAGATGCTACCTTCGGACAGGTACATTTCTGAATGGTAGTCTAGTATACGGCTACTCCCTTACTCAGATGCTACCTTCGGACAGGTACATTTCTGAATGGTAGTCTAGTATACGGCTACTCCCTTTCTCAGATGCTACCGTCGGACAGGTACATTTCTGAATGGTAGCCTAGTATACGACTACTCCCTTTTAAGCAGATTCAGCCTAACGGACGGCTCGTTCTGCTACTCAGATGCTACCTTCGGACAGGTACATTTCTGATCCCTTATCCCCAGCAGCATATAGCACACGCTGACTCCCCAGCGAAGTCAACAGCATAATGGATGACTCACTATACGGTCTAGCGTGTGACCCGGTATGACACCCATGTCTCCAGGTATCGTCTAACGTACGACGCAGTCTGAGGCCCTCATCATCCAACTACCTGGATGGCATCTCTAAGCCCATCCCCATCAAGACTAATGGACAGGCGCAAATTTTCGGGGCATTCTAGTGTTCAATAATCTTTCACCTCCAGACCACGAACGACACATACCATTCTACTCTCTCGGTTCAAGAATATTGAACAGGGGCAGCTGTCACACCCCAAAATTTGCCCGTTGATATTACAAAGCATTCCTCAAGACCCTCTGACTTGTTCTGCAAGGCACTGATATCAAATGGACAAAAGCCCAGCTCACAACAGGCCCAATCCAAAGGCGGCCCAAAATAGCTTGCTCGCTAGGCGAGCAGTCCCTTCGCCTAGCGAACATTTCATCATGCCACTCGCCCAGCGAAGCATCAGATCCAGAAAAAAGCCCAGAATGACTTGCTCGCTAGGCGAGCAATTCCTTCGCCTAGCGAAGCTTGCGAAAATCTGAAGTTTTGGACCTCATCTTAAGCCCATTAGGTCACCACCACTACTACTATAAATACCAGCTCCTCAGCCACGAAAAAGGGGACACAGACCCAGAGGGAGAAACACAGAAACGCACAAACAGACAGACGAAGAACGAAAACCCTGGTGCAAAAACCCTGCTAACCTAAAGGCAGCCCATCCGCGCCGAAGCTACCGCCGCCCAACTCAAACCGGCCTCCAAGCAATCAGTCCCTTTCACTATCGCAATTGCACACAGGTTTGCGTATCACCGCTGTTTTACGTTTCCAATTGATATTCTTTACATACATGATACATTCCGATCAAAGTATTGATATGTAAATTGATTTCGCATGTGAATCCGAGTATGAATATCCTGTATAATTGTGTATGCTATGTCTATAATCCAATGCCACGAGAGTACAGGTTTTCGGAAGTCATGCTGCATTCAAATTCCAAACCCGTGGCCGCTCGCTAGCTCATCGCTAAGCGAGCCTGCAGCGAGCCTTCGCTATGCGAAGCCGAGGCGAACGGGACAGTGGCTGCTTTGTCTCTTTGTTTATCTAATCATGATTCTGCATCATTTGGCCTGAACTCCTGACTGTTATGTTTATTTTATGATGCAATTTCCAATTGTATTTTACCTCAATGCTCTAATCCGTGTGTTGCATGATGTAAAGGCTAGCATACTTCCAAAGACATAGCCGGCTAGGCATGCCGCTTTAGGTGTGGACATTCTTGAGGAGATGGCTTTTGGATGACCTAAGTTTAATGTGGAGATTCATCTTGAATCACCAAGCTTGATTTTTAATGTATTGATTTCATTGATTTACTGTGGACCTAATTACCTGACTGATTACGGCTATTTAATTAATTGTTAAAATCGGGACTTTAAATAAATAATATCGGACCTCTCTTTATTACCCCACGATCACGTAATACGGTCATGTCCCGCGAATGTAGAGATACCCTTAGCAAAGACCCTTCGGTTAAATCATCAGGGTCCCTCGGATGTTGCCTTCAAAAATACGATTTTGTCCCTCGATGACCCTTCGGTGTAGCCTACGGTTAAATGATGATAGTCCCTTCGAATGCTAAGGTATCCTCACAACTGTTGCCTTCAATGACCAATCGATGACCCTACGATGACCCTTCTACATCCCCAGGATAAAACTACTTACTACTCAATAGTAAAGACAGTTTTACCCTCACAAGGATAGGAAATGACGAGAAAGACCTCGGACAGGTATAACCCTTAATTGCTCATTCATAACCTAAAATATTTCTCCCACCTTACACATTTCAAACATCCTTTTTGGAAAATCACCACTTAGCATACATTCGTACTAGGATCATTGCCGAGTTATATTTTTCTAAATAACTTTCAAATCTAAATGAGATAACCACTTTGTATACATTCATGCAAGGATCATTACAAAGTTAAGTTCTCATTTTCAAAACGTTTTTCACACATTTCTCAACCACCTTTTTCAAACAAGGAAAACATAAATGATTGAGCAATTAAGAGCCCATGGATAACCATGGATACAAAGGGTGCTAACACCTTCCCTTTGTATAACGTACCTCCCGAACCTAAGAATTTAAATTAAGGTCTTTCCTGTTCTTTTCCACCTTTCCTTATGGGATAAAAGAAAAGTCGGTGGCGACTCTTGCTAACCGCGACATTACGATTAAAAAACACAAAAAAGTCAGTTCACCGTATGACACCCACTGAGTTTGTTTTCTCGTGGATGGTTTTTATTTCAATTTCCTCTCCAGTGATTATCTGGATGGAATTACTCGCCTTGAGTTATGTCCTCAATGGGTTGAGTCTTGATTTATTGTTGCTTTCTAGCTCTTACCTAGATGGATACTTTGGTCCCCTAAGAGTCTATTACCCAGTAATTGGTAATATTCTTCTTAGTTTGCAGTTTGTTACTTCTTGCCCAATACCCGGCAAAAGTACCCTTTTTCTCCTCAGTGGAGTCCCCAGGAAATATATCATTGATATGTTCATCTTAACCGGTGACGGATATCTTTCCTTCCCCCGCAAGAGTTTATCCTTGATATGTTCACTTTAACCAGTGACAGATATTCTCATCTTTGGTATTCTATCCAGTAACTGATAGATGTAATCCCTGTTTTTTCTCCCCTTTTCAGAGTCTATCCTTGATATGTTCATCTTAACCGGTGACGGATTTTCTCTTTGATTGGTCTTCTACCCAGTAACCGGTAGTTGTAAATCCTACTTTGTCCCCTCGCAGAGTCTATCCTTGATATGTTCATGCTAACCGGTGACAGATTTTCTCTCCGACGGTTTTCTATCCAGCTCTTGATAGATGTAATTCCTTACCCCTTTTTGTTCAGTTGGTTTATCCTTGATATGTTCATCCTAACCGATAACGGGTATCCTCCTTGACATTTCCAGGCAAGTTTATCCTTGATATGTTCATCCTAACCGATGACGGATTTTCTTCCCTGTTGAGTTTATCCTTGATATGTTCATCCTAACCGATGACGGATACTCTCATCTTTGGTCTTCTGCCCAGTAACTAGTAGTTGTAAATCCTATTTTCTGCAGTTTCCCCAGCAAGGTTATTCTTACCCAGTAACCTGTAATGAATATTCCTCTCATGGAATCCTCAGTGAGTCATCCTTGATATGTTCATCCTAACCGATGACAGATGTTCTCTCTGTCAGATCTTTATTATCTCCTTACCCGGTAACAGGTAGTAGATGATAAATTTCTGCTCCTTCTATTTTGAAGTTTATCTTCCCCAGTTGAGTTGAGTGTGCATTTCCTTAGTGAAACCGTTTTTTCCCCTACGTGAGATGAGTACATCAGTTTTATCCCGACTTACTCGCGTCCCCTACAGACGTCGTGATTTCCCTGGTTAAGTCTTTTCCATATTTGTATGGAATCCCTCTAGTCCCCCAATAATTTTAAGTCGTAGCCTGGCCTACTGTAACACCCCAAAATTTACCCTCCTCATTCATGCATTCATTTTTAGGTCATTTAACATTTCATATTGCATTTCATCATGTCAATCAGAATCAGATCCAAGAAGCTTGAATATCATCCAAGGCACTTTGTGGGTCCTATCTGGGTGATCAGTCAACACAAGGGAATGGCTTGAGATACTTACAACATGTTCAAATGGGGTCTATTCATCAGTCAAAACGTTAATCTTGAAGGAACAAAAGTTTGTTCATGAGATGTCATGCTCGCTAGGCGAGCAGAATGGGTCGCCTAGCGAGTCCCAAGAAAAGCCACCAGAATCACCTACGCTCAGAGGAAATTCTTGAACTGTCATGCTCGCTAGGCGAAACCCACGCGTTTCGAAAAAAAATAAAAAAATAATAAAGAAAAATAAATAAATAAATAAATAAAATATAACAGAAAAATCTTGGACTTGGACCTCTCTCATTTGAGCCCACAAAGCCACGAAATTAGGCTATATATTCTAGACTTCCATCTCCCAAAAAACCCTGACCTAACCTGGGAAAAAGATAGTGAGAGAAGAGCTAACAGAGTTCAGAGCAACCTCCAGAGACTGAAGGGAACTCATCTGCAAAAAGCCAATTCCATCTCATATAAACCCTCAGATTGCTTTGCAAACCCAACCGGGCAATTCAATTTCATTCGATCTCTCCAATCAGGTTTGCCCTATTTCCACTACTTTATACTTTCAACCTGAAATTTTTGATACCCTTTTAATGCATTTGTTTGACAAGAGGTTTAGGCCTCCTACCCTTGATTGCTTTTGGTGAGCTTTTTGTGAACTTTAATGGCATGATTCATGTGACTCTATTATTTGGTGCAACTCTTGATTGCACCCCATCTTGTTTCTCTAACCTGTTTGTTGAGTTTTTTTGTGAGGGCTCACATGACTCCTGAAGAGATAGCCTGTTTGGTATTCCACTTTATTTGTGGGATACCACTGGGAGATTTATTCCGATTACTTGTGTTGACTTGCTTTCTTTGATGGTGCCAGCTTGAGAGATCTCCGGGTTTCTTGTCTCTTTAGTTGCTGTTACTTCGGATCTTTATCCGTGTGGTACTTTTACATCTTTCCCGCATTTTACCGCTTTCTTAGCTGGAAGACCTCGATAGGAGGCAATGTTTTCTTTTGTTTATTTACTTTTGTGCCCAAAGACCTCCCTGAAGAGGCAATTGACGGATAAAAGGGATTAGTAGTCAATCCCCTGTTATTCAGTGCGTCATTCTTTAAGATCACACTACGTGTCGATGCTATAGAACAAAAGCTCAAGATCTTTTGGTTCGGTCAGGCAGTGGAGAGGGTTCCACCTTTCTGAACCCCCACGCCTTGTCATGAGCTCACCCTGTCCAGGGTTAAGAGCTATGAGGTCTTATGCTCATTACCCCTTTTGCATGAGCATCCCCAAACACCACCAACTCATTGATTTTTCTTCTTCTAAGAACACGTTTACTCCTTCTACTACAGGCGAGTAAGTCTCTAAAGGCCGAGCATCCGGTAGATTGCGTAGTAACGTCGTTCATCCAAAACCAACCCTGTAGTTAGCCGAACTACGTTTTGCTCTGATTCTCATTCCAGATGAGATACGTAGGCATGAGACGCGATGTCTTACCGAGCACACTTCCCCTTAACCCATAGGTAGCCGAGCTATGAAGACTCTGATTCTCATATTCAGATGAGATACGTATGCAGTGGATGCGACATCCGTGCGAGTCATTTTCTTTTGACCCCCCTTTTAATAAATAACACATTAGATAAACCCACACCCTTTAGACAAGAACCACAAGAGTGGATCCCGTAGAGTACTACGGATGCGTAGGGGTGCTAATACCTTCCCTTCGCATAACCGACTCCCGAACCCAAGATTTGGTTGCGAGACCTTGTCTTTTCCTTTCCGTTTTCCAGGTTTACTTCGAGCGTTTCCTTTCCCCCCTTTGGGATAAATAACGCACGGTGGCGACTCTTCTGTCATTCTCTTTTCTCGCCGGTTAATTTTTCGGAGGTTGCGACAGCTGGCGACTCTGCTGGGGACCCTGTTTCCCTAAGCGAGTCCCTCCTAGCTTTTGTAGGTTGTTTGTTTATTGGGTGTTTATTCTTTTGTACAGTTATTTATTTACCTGCTTTATCTTATTGCATTGTGTACATATGATTGCCGTATCTGCTAGTTATGTTTGTTGGGATGGGATGTTCTATGAGAGATAAGCCCATTACCCAGGCTTGAGTGTACACACAGGTTTAGAGTGGATAGTCATGAGGCTTGCGTGGCGTGTTGCTACGTTAAGTCGTTCATGAAGACCCACACCCAGACGAGGTTTCTTTTGGATATATCCTGTCCTACGGGTGTTCCGTAACGACAAGATGTTCCTTTAGAAATCGTCGACTCTGGTGACCATTTCCCGAGAACTCAGTCGAGGCCTCTCCTCCGAGACGCGTTTATGTTAGCTCTGGTGGGCGCATTCTTGCTGCTCAACCCGAGGACCCCGAGACTGGGAACTTGCTATTAGGGTGTCCTGTTGAGGGGAGTCAGTGGAGGTCTTTTATCCCGTAATAATGCCAAACCTTCAGTGGTAAACGTATTATTCTCGACTGAAGGGCCGAAGCAGGCGAACTTCTGTTCTTAGAACCTACCAGTGAGGGGCGGGCTAAATTCAGGAAACCTTAACCTCCAACCAACCCGGTTTGTTGAAGCAGAGTTCTGATTTCGTATTATATTCCTCAGTGGGTTTCTCTTCGGACAGTGCAACCTGACAGATGTTCAAGCGGATACAGCAATCCTGATTGACATGGCCTTTGCATTGCATAACATCATCTGCATATTTGCATCCAACATCTCATGCTTATTCATTTGCAGGGTATTCCGTTTCAAAAGGGGGTGCCTTAAAAATGAATAAGCAGCGCATCGCATACCATGCATATTAACCTTTGTTTGTTTTGCAGGTGTCACCGCAGTGTCTAAGGTTTGTTCCCTGTTTCAGGTATTATTGGCCCCAAGCGAGTCCACAGGTACCCGACCAAGGAAAATCGTCAGCGACTAGCGATGGACCAGGTACAGAAAGAGCTGGCTGATATGCGTGAAATGATGGATCAGTTCATGACATTGATGACTGGTATGGAAGAAGGCCAGGAAAAGCTGAGGGAATTGGTTGAGCAACCGAGGCCCGATCCAGAGGTGGAGATACCAAATGCTGAGGGAAACCTTGATAACCCTGGGAACACTGATAACCCTGTGAACACTAGTAACGCGAGTAACGCGAATGCTGATGGAAACCCGGGTAATGTTGGCAACACGGGGAATGTTGGAAATGGTATTGGCGGAAGGTACAATGTGAATCAAGGAATTCGGATTAACGGGCGCCCCGTTACCGAGGATTATCAGTATGATCAATTCTCTTTGCACGACAAAGCTCATGAGACCACTCGCCGTATGGATGAGCTTGCTGAGAAGCTCAAATCTTTGGAGTCTCAAAATTCCTTAGGTTTTGATGTCACAAATCTTGGTCTGGTTCAGGGAGTGAGGATTCCTCACAAGTTCAAACCCCCTACTTTTGAGAAATACAACGGGGCTTCTTGCCCACACACTCATCTCCAATCTTATCTGGGAAGGTTGGGAGCTCACACGGAAGATGAAAAGTTGTGGATGTACTATTTTGAAGACAGTCTGACTGGAGCTTCTCGTGAATGGTATTCTCATTTGTCTCGTATTACCATCAAGAGCTGGAAAGACTTGGCGGAGGCTTTTGTCAAACAATATCAATACAACTTGGACATGGCTCCAAATTGGACCTTGTTGCAAGGAATGTCTCAGACTGCCAAGGAGACCTTTAGAGAATATGCTCACCGTTGGAGACAGATTGTTGCGTCCGTCCAACCCCCTATGTCTGAAAGGGAGATGGCGGATATGTTCATGAACACTCTTCAAGGCAATTATATTGAGAGATTGGTTGCTTGCCCGTCAATCAGCTTTGCAGAGATAGTAATTGCTGGAATTAAGAGTCTGTTGAAGATGGGCCGAATTCAAGACAACAGTGCTTCCAGCTCATCAGGTCCCAAGAGACCGTTTGTTGGTAACGGTCAGCGAAGAAGAGAAGGCGAGACAAGCGTTGTGTATGCCGGCAGAGGCAGGGGCAGAGGACGCCCTAATTATTATCAAGATCAAGTGGCCGCAGTCACTACTCCAACACCTGCTCCTCAACAGCAACAACAACCGCAGTATCATCCGCAACAACAACCCAGGTACAACAATCAACAACAAAGAGGTAATCCGGGTCAGCAGAGACACTATCAACAACGTCCAAGGCAGACGGACCGGGTCATTGAGCCAATCCCAATGCCTTATTCTGTGTTACTTCCCAGGCTGATTGACCTGAATCTGGTTACATTAAGAACTCTGGCCCCGCCAGATGTGCTTTTCACTCCAACGCACCTGGCCATACTACAGATAATTGCAAAGCTCTCCAGCTAAAGGTACAAGATTTGAGAGATGCCCAGGCTATCAATTTTTCTCCGGTGCCTAATGTTATCCAAAACCCGATGCCAGCCCACGGCGGGCAGAGGATTAATGTTGTTGATAGCGGGGAAACTTTGAATTTGGTATCTGATGTGACTAAAGTGAAGACTTCGCTATCGGTGGTTAAAGACCGACTCTTGAAAGGACAGATATTCCCGGGCTGTGGGGAAGAGTGCAGAAATTGTCAAGCTGCCGAGAACGGATGTGACAGTTTGAAAAGGGGTATTCAGCGACTGATAGATGAAGGTTGTCTCCAGTTCGACCAGACCCGTCCAGTGAAGAATGATGTGTTAACAGTGACGATTTATTTCACTCCTGAAGAAATATATGTTCCCGAGAGACCCGCTCTGACAACAATATATTTCCCAAAAGGTACAGAACCAGCAACGGTGAACCCAGAAAGTCCAGCACCAGTTACAATTTACTCTGACAACCCTCAAACGACTTTGGTTAGTCCGGTCACCATCATGGTACCAGGACCTGTTCCGTATGAGAAAGACAGTGCTATCCCGTGGCACTATGGGGCTGATATCTACTGCCAGGGGCAGAAAGTTAACGATGAAGACACTGACACTGGTAGCTCCGCTGTAGACAATGTTGGAGGGGTTGGTAGCTTCACTCGTAGTGGACGCCTATTTTCACCATCAACATTGCGCACAAATACTGAAGTTGAGGCAGCTGCCAAGGCTAAAGGAAAGCAGGTAGCCACCGAAGAGGTTACTACTGAGGAAGCTACTCCTAAGACCGCATTCGAGAAGGAAGTGGATGAGTTTATGAGGATTATCAAGAAAAATGACTACAAGGTAGTCGACCAGCTAAATCAGACACCCTCAAAGATCTCCATCCTCTCACTATTGATGTGCTCTGAGGCGCACATAGCAGCCTTGTTGAAAGTATTGAATATGGCCTATGTTCCACCAGAGATAACCGTTAACCAGCTGGAGTCGGTAGTTTCAAATGTAAACGTTAGCCATGGGCTAGGTTTCACCGATTATGACCTGACATCTGAGGGCAGGAACCACAACAAGGCTTTACATATCACAATGGAATGCAAAGGGGTGGTGCTTTCCCATGTTTTGGTTTATACAGGCTCTTCTCTGAATGTTCTTCCAAAGAAAGCCTTAATGAAGTTGGATTGCGATGACATCATCCTGAGACCAAGTAATTTAGTTGTGAGGGCTTTTGATGGCTCTAAGAGATCTGTCTTTGGCGAAGTTGAGTTGCCAGTTAAGATTGGACCGCAGGTGTTCAAGAGCATCTTTTGTATGATGGATATCCAGCCTGCCTATAGTTGTCTGCTAGGACGGCCCTGGATTCATGCTGCTGGTGTTGTTACTTCTACTCTCCACCAGAAGCTCAAATACGAACTAGAAGGTCAGGTCGTCACTGTCTGTGGTGAAGAGGATATTTTTGTTAGTCACTTGTCTACATTTAAATATATGGAGATGGATGGCGAGATGCATGAGATGTTGTGTCAGGGCTTCGAAGCCATAAACATCAGTGAGGTCGCGCCCGAAGTTGTCTTTTCACCTAAGTCCGAGAAGGTCGGGACTTCTATCTCTTCATACAAGCAAGCTGTTGAAGTGGTTAAAGCTGGTAATGCCCAAGGCTGGGGCAAATTTGTGGAGCCAGTCATCAAAGAAGACAAGTTTGGATTGGGGTTTACTCCGGGGTCTTAGAAGAATGAAGTCGGTACTTTCTCCAGCGGGGGTTTGGTTTCTCCCCACATCATCAATGCTGCAGATGAAGACAAGGCTGACAGTGACTATGACTTAGATAGCTGGATTCGCCCGTGTGTCCCGGGAGAAAAGCTCAACAATTGGTCGTCTGAAAAAGTCGTCCGGGTTACTCTACTGAAAGAGTAATTTTTATTGTTTTCCTTTCATTACATGCATAATAAAGTCTTACACTTTGCCCAAGGTGTAATGACTCATCTGTAAGGCCATCCATTTAGTTACATTTCGCAATTATTTTCATCATCAATAAAGGACAGCTTTTGCAAACAATTTTGTGTTCTCTTTCTTTCAATTATTTTACTTTTACAAAAAATGGCGATGTTTCTTTTTCGTTTTTCTTTCCAAAAAAAATCTCTCGTTCTAAGGTAAAGCATGATCCTCCATCATAATCACCCGGATCTCACTGCTAACGACACTGCTATGGCCAAGTATGACTTCGACAATCCTATCCATCGAGCTGAAGAAGGGGTTGAGGAAGATCGTGAATTGCCTAAAGAGTTAGCCAGGTTGTTGAAACAGGAGGACCGAGCTATTACACCTTATCAGGAGGTGATTGAGACCGTCAACATTGGTACCGAAGACGACAAGAAAGAGAAAGATCGGGGCCAGTCTACAGGCCGAGATGAAAGAACAGTTGATCAGTTTGCTTCGTGAGTACGTCGACATATTTGCTTGGTCCTATCAAGATATGCCGGGTTTGGATACGGACATCGTTGTGCACAGGTTACCGTTGAATGAAGATATACCGCCGGTGAAGCAGAAGTTACGCCGAACTCATCCTGACATGTACTTGACGGTGTTAGAAAGGTCAATGGGTTGTGTGCTCGGTCAGCATGACGAGTCAGGTCGAAAAGAGCATGCAATATACTACCTTAGCAAAAGTTTACCGACTGTGAACAAAGATACTCACTGCTCGAGAAAACTTGATGCGCTTTGGCATGGGCTGCTCACCGACTAAGACAGTATATGTTGACTCACACGACTCTATTGATATCAAAGATGGATCTAGTCAAGTATATTTTCGAAAAGCCGACGCTTACCGGAAGGGTTGCTAGGTGGCAAATGATACTGACAGAGTATGACATCCAATACACTTCACAAAAAGCCATCAAAGGAAGTGTCTTGTCGGACTATCTTGCAGAGCAACCGATTGATGATTACCAACCTACGAGGTTCGACTTTCTTGATGAGGACATCATGTTTCTCAAGTCGAAAGATTGCAAGGAACCACTCCCGGAGGAGGGGCCTGACCCTGAATCCAAATGGATTATGATGTTTGATGGGGCGGTCAATGTCAATGGTCGCGGAGTTGGTGTAGTGTTGATCACGTCGGAGGGAGTTCATGTGCCATTTTGTGCCAGAATAACTTTTCCCTGCACCAACAATGAAGCCGAATACGAAGCTTGTATCCTAGGACTTGATGAAGCAGCATCCTATGCGAATGTTACGAAGCAGGTGGTAGCCAGATTTCTGAAAAGAGATATCATCTGCAGATACGGAGTTCCCGAGCGGATCATTATTGATAATGGTTCGAATCTCAATAACAAAATGATGGTAGAGCTTTGCCGGGACTTCAAAATCGAGCATCACAATTCTTCTCCTTACAGGCCAAAGATGAATGGCACTGTTGAGGCAGCCAACAAGAATATCAAGAAGATTGTGCAAAAGATGGTGGTAACATACAACGACTGGCATGAGATGTTACCATTCGCATTACATAGGTATCGAACTTCAATTAGAACATCCACCGGGGCAACACCTTATCAGCTTGTATATGGCATGGAAGCAGTTCTTCCGGTTGAAGTCGGAATTCCTTCTTTGCGGGTCCTAATGGATGTTAAGCTGGACGAAGCAGAATGGGTCCATTCTCGATACAATCAGCTGAGCCTAGTTGAGGAAAAGAGACTAGCAGCTATATGCCATGGCCAACTATATCAGAGACGAATGAAGAGGGCATTTGATCAGAAAGTGCGCCCTCGGGAGTATCAAGTCGGTGAATTGGTACTCAAAAGAATTCTTCCTCCCAACACATATCACAGGGGCAAATGGACACCGAACTATGAAGGTTCATACGCGGTTAAAAGAGTTTTCTCTGGCGGAGCTTTGATGCTAACAACCATGGATGGCGAAGACTTCCCATCCCCTGTCAACTCAGACGCAGTTAAAAAATACTTCGCATAATTGACCCGCTGGACAAAAAAAAAGAGTCCAGGCAAAAAGGGCATCCCGACGAACCAAAAAAAAAACCAAAAAAAATAATAATAAAGAGGTTCGGGCAAAAAAATTAGGGATATAAAAATAAAAAAAATGTACACCCGGTGAGTCGAAAACCCGAAAGGGCGGCTCAGGCAAAAAAGGGTATCCCGGTGGATTGAAAACCCAAAAGGGCGGTCCACGCAAAAGAGGGAATAAGAGAATGACTGCAATCTGAGTTCATCCGTGTTATATCACCGTTTCATTTAATCCGGCAATCTTCGAAGGTTAAAGATCGACTAATCATCCACTTCAAAAAGCAAGATGAGCAGAGCATCTTGAGGTCATACGAGCCATAGCAGAGTCAAAACTCAGTGGGACCCCGTTTTCACATTGCCATTAGGATAGTTTTCTTTTGTTCAATTTATAGCGATCGCCTCTTTTCAGGGATCAGCTTCCTGATGTACTCGCCTATTCCTGGCATAAATTTTTCAACCAATAAAAGTCGAATCATTCAGTTAAAAAGCCTATTTGTTTTTCATTTATCAGTTTGTTTGCAAAAAAAATGTCCGAATTTTTGATGAAACATATTGCATCTGAACATAATGGTGGCTTTTACAAATGATTTGCATAGGAAAACATTTAAAATTGCTTTGAATATGCTTAACCCCGGACGGTGAAGTCAAACCGAGTAATTCCCCCGGGACATATGTGTGTGATTGCAGGTCACAGGAACCGGATGCCAAGTCATGAATCCTCATCCCCAACCGGTTGACAAAGTCTCCCCTCAACAGAGCATGTCCCCCAGTAGAGTTGCGCCTTGTATCCCCAGCAACAGCGGAGTAGTTGCATACCCAACAGACAAGAGGGTGGTGTCCCCGGTAGTCATCTCATTCCCCAGCAGAATATTTTTAACAGATTTGTTCTGATCATCAGCCTGAGGATGATTAGCAAGTTCATATCCCCAACAAAGGTCGATTCCTACGACATTTCCCCAGGAAGTGTTGTCCCCGCAGACTCTCCTCACAGAGCCTCGCCAAACAAAATTCCCATAGTTGATACTCCCCCAGCAGGGTCAACTTTCCAGAGAGAGCCGATTTATTTTCGGTGGCTCCCCGGTCCCGGCAGACGGATCATTCCCCACAAAGCATTCAAGGATTGATACAGCGATCCGTTCCCTACCAGAGTTTGCCTCCCCAAGCAGATTTCTTTTTGCACCACGCATAACATTTGCATTTGCATGCATATCAAGCATACACATAAGCTGATAGACAGGTTCTTCAAAGTAGACTGAAGAATTACTTTATAACCAAAGTCATGAGATCCAGCCAGAGGATCAAGTGCGTGTGATCCAGCATGAGGGTCAATTCGAAGATTCAGCCTGAGAATCGTTTTCCAAAGAGCCAGCCTAAGGTTCAATTTGAAGATTCAGCCTGAGAATCGTTTTCCAATGAGCCAACCTAAGGTTCAATTTGAAGATTCAGCCAGAGAGTCGCCTACAAGCGTTATCTCCCCAGCAAGCCAGCTGGAGGAGTAGATTGACAGCTCAACAGAAAATCAACCTACAAGAGGATCCAGCCCGCGGATCGAAATTTAAACAACAAAGTCTAATTGAAGAGTCGTTGCATCATGTTCTAGCCTGAAGAATATGTACGAAGCCCAAAAAAGTGGAATATTCTCGAAGCTGCATATCTAACATGAAGATTGGGTGTAGGTTTCGAAAGAGGGTCAACCAGCGCATGCCTCAGATGCAAGATCCTGATGATGGGAATTTACCATCAAAACGAAGCAGATCTAGCCAAAAGATCGAAGTAGATCTAGCCAGAAGATCAAAGTCAGGTCTAGCCCGAAGACCGGAAATAGATTCAACCAGAGAATAAAAAAAAGAATAGATTCATCCAGAGAATTGAAACAAAGAAAGTAGATCTAGCCAGAAGATCGAAGCAGATCTAGTCAGAAGATCGAAGTAGATCTAGCCAGAAAATCGAAGTCAGGTCTAGCCCGAAGACCGGAAATAGATTCAGCCAGAGAATCGAAACAAAGAAGATCTAGCCAGAAGATCGAAGTCATGTCTAGCCCGAAGACCAAAAATAGATTCAGCCAGAGAATCAAAATCGTATCCAGCCCGAGGATCAAAGTTAATATCCAACTAGAGGACTAAATTGAGTATAGATTCAGCCAGAGGATCGAAACTCCAGATTAAGTCAGAAGACTGATTCAGATTCAGCCAGAGGATCGGAGGAAAAATAAACAGCGCGGTGTATTTCAGCATTTTTGTGGTGTTCTCAGAGCGCAAATTTTCGGTTTGTCTTTGGTATTCAACCACAGCTCACCCTGTTTGTCTGATAAGTTGTTCGCTTTCATCCTGCTCGGGTTAGCTGATGACTGAATCGGGGCAGCTGTAACACCCCAAAATTTGCCCTCCTCATTCATGCATTCATTTTTAGGTCATTTAACATTTCATATTGCATTTCATCATGTCAATCAGAATCAGATCCAAGAAGCATGAATATCATCCAAGGCACTTTGTGGGTCCTATCTGGGTGATCAGTCAACACAAGGGAATGACTTGAGATACTTCCAACATGTTCAAATGGGGTCTATTCATCAGTCAAAACGTTAATCTTGAAGGAACAAAAGTTTGTTCATGAGTTGTCATGCTCGCTAGGCGAGCAGAATGGGTCGCCTAGCGAGTCCCAAGAAAAGCCACCAGAATCACCTACGCTCAGAGGAATTTCTTGAACTGTCATGCTCGCTAGGCGAAGCCCACGCGTTTTGAAAAGAAAAAATAAATAAATAAATAAATAAAATATAACAGAAAAATCTTGGACTTGAACCTCTCTCATTTGAGCCCACAAAGCCACGAAATTAGGCCATATATTCTAGACTTCCATCTCCCAAAAAACCCTGACCTAACCTGGGAAAAAGATAGTGAGAGAAGAGCTAACAGAGTTCAGAGCAACCTCCAGAGACTGAAGGGAACTCATCTGCAAAGAGCCAATTCCATCTCATATAAACCCTCAGATTTCTTTGCAAACCCAACCGGGCAATTCAATTTCATTCGATCTCTCCAATCAGGTTTGCCCTATTTCCACTACTTTATACTTTCAACCTGAAATTTTTGATACCCTTTTAATGCATTTGTTTGATAAGAGGTTTAGGCCTCCTACCCTTGGTTTCTTTTGGTGAGCTTTTTATGAACTTTAATGGCATGATTCATGTGACTCTATTATTTGGTGCAACTCTTGATTGCACCCCATCTTGTTTCTCTAACCTGTTTGTTGAGTTTTTTTGTGAGGGCTCACATGACTCCTGAAGAGATAGCTTGTTTGGTATTCCACTTTATTTGTGGGATACCACTGGGAGATTTATTCCGATTACCTGTGTTGATTTGCTTTCTTTGATGGTGCCAGCTTGAGAGATCTCCGGGTTTCTTGTCTCTTTAGTTGCTGTTACTTCGGATCTTTATCCGTGTGGTACTTTTACATCTTTCCCGCATTTTACCGCTTTCTTAGCTGGAAGACCTCGATAGGAGGCAATGTTTTCTTTTGTTTATTTACTTTTGTGCCCAAAGACCTCCCTGAAGAGGCAATTGACGGATAAAAGGGACTAGTAGTCAATCCCCCGTTATTCAGTTCGTCATTCTTTAAGATCACACTATGTGTCGATGCTACAGAACAAAAGCTCAAGATCTTTTGGTCCGGTCAGTCAGTGGAGAAGGTTCCACCTTTCTGAACCCCCACGCCTTGTCATGAGCTCACCCTGTCCAGGGTTAAGAGCTATGAGGTCTTATCCTCATTACCCCTTTTGCATGAGCATCCCCAAACACCACCAACTCATTGATTTTTCTTCTCCTAAGAACACGTTTACTCCTTCTACTACAGGTGAGTAAGTCTCCAAAGGTCGAGCATCCGGTAGATTGTGTAGTAACGTCGTTCATCCAAAACCAACCCCGTAGTTAGCCGAACTACGTTTTGCTCTGATTCTCATTCCAGATGAGATACGTAGGCATAAGACGCGATGTCTTACCGAGTACACTTCCCCTTAACCCATAGGTAGCCGAGCTACGAAGACTCTGATTCTCATATTCAGATGAGATACGTATGCAGTGGATGCGACATCCGTGCGAGTCATTTTCTTTTGACCCCCCTTTTAATAAATAACACATTATATAAACCCACACCCTTTAGACAAGAACCACAAGAGTGGATCCCGTAGAGTACTACGGATGCGTAGGGGTGCTAATACCTTCCCTTCGCATAACCGACTCCCGAACCCAAGATTTGGTTGCGACACCTTGTCTTTTCCTTTCTGTTTTCCAGGTTTACTTCGAGCGTTTCCTTTCCCCCCTTTGGGATAAATAACGCACAGTGGCGACTCTTCTGTCATTCTCTTTTCTCGCCGGTTGATTTTTCGCAGGTTGCGACACCTACGCATAACTCCTTTTTATCCCCCAGAGTCTTTGTCTCCCTAGTCAGTTTTCCTTACGGAATGCATTATACTCCTGTGGGCTTTTGGTCTCTCTGATTTCTTTTCCTTTGTGGCTTTATTTCCCTACAGAGCATTAAGTTTTGCATTCATGTCATATGCATCATGAGGTCTCTTAGGGACCAAAATTTGTTTCTATATGTTGTTATTTAAGCCCATTCTACTGAGTCGACATGAAGATTTTAATCTTCGCCTCCTTAGTTAGAATGTCCTTAAATAGGGGCAGCTGTAAGACCCCAATTTTGATCCTAAGATCCCTCATGCAATTCCATCATAAGCATTAGCATTGGGATCATGTCTTGGCATCCTCCTTACCCATTTTTCATTGGGTTTGTTTTGGGAGAGATCACCAAGAACTTTGTGATTATATCATCCTTGTATTTCATCATTTCACTAACCAAAATACCAAAAATATGTCTTTGTATTTGTCTAACTCTTTTATAGGAAGAGCATGATCTCATTAATTCATCAAGATCACATCTAGGGTTTTGAGACCTTCATGAACAAAGAGCACAAACAAGAATTGATTCAAGAATGGTTATGAATATCATATATGAGTCCCAAAGATCTCTACATGTTATATTGATCAAGCTTTCTTCAAGAGTTTGAGGGTGATTTGTCTTGGAAACCCTAGTTTGACTAGGTATCTTGAGTAACTTCTCCAACAAGCTATCTCACCAATTGATCAAATTTCTCAAGGGACACTTCAAAAATCATCATCTTATGAATATATGATCTACCATGAGCCAATAAAGTCAAGAAAATTGGAAGTTAGCAAGTTAGTTGATGGTGGTTGGCCAGATGAATTCATCTGATCAAAACTGGGTCTCCCTAGACCCTATCTCCTATAATTTTCACCATATGAAAATGATTCCAAGAGAAAACTTACTCTAAATGACATTCTAAACAACTTTCATGTTGAGACCTAGAGCTATTTTTGCTTGGAAAATCATTTTCTATGTTGAAACATTATAGGTTATTTTGTCTACACCCTAATTTGAAAGTCAACTTCCCAAGGCCATAACTTTCTCAATTTTTATGATATGAAATATTTCCAAGTTGAAAAATCAAATTCAATGTGTATACTTCAACTTTGATGTTTGGGGTGGGAGCTAATTCAACTTTTTTGAGCATGTTATATGAGGTTACATTATAGGTCACTTTTGACCTATACCATTGACCAAGTGATTTTTCCAAACTTCAAAAATGCATAACTCTATCATTTCAAATCCAAATGATATGAAAATGGTAACCATTTTGAAGTTATTTGAGAGATATACAACTTTGATAAAGATACTTTTCTCATTTGAAGCTCATATAAAAATTTAAGCAAGATGGAATATTGAGACATATGGCTTGACACTTAGAAAAATTTTGATATGTCAAAAATTTCCAAACTTCACCTCAAATTTCTCCAATTTCCAATCTCCAAATGAAAAAGTGTTGAACATAAAAGTTGTTCCTCTTGATCTCACCTTTCCAAAGAGCTCAATTTCATTCATTTTGGACAAGAAATGCATAGGCTGCGCATGGCATAAATAGGGTGACATCACTTGGCAAGGATCAAACTTCAAACATCAATGCACACTTGCCTTGCAATCCAAGCTTAATTCAGACCATCCAATATTCATTTGTGGACCTCAAGCAATCATTTCATGGGCCTGTGCGCACCCATGCACCCTTGCATCACCATTTGCCAAAATTGGAATGTGATTCGGAGTGTGCAATTATCAACTGTTTTGGCTATAAATAGAGCTTCAATTGCTCATAAATTCATACACATTCACGCCAGCTTTGATCCCCCATCTCAAACCCTCACTTTGCAAAGGATAAGCTTGAAAAATTCTCTTGAATTTGAGATTAATTTCCACTGTTTTGAAATTCAATTCTCCAGGAATCCACAACCTCTTAACCATCTAATCCTTCTTCTGTAAGCAAGTGGAGTGAGATCAAGCACAAGCAAGATCAAGATCAATTGAATCCAAACCTACATTGAAGGTATTTTCTAGAAATTTTGAACTCTTCGATTCTCTCAAATTCTTGCTCAATTCTATTGATTCTTTGGTTGTCTGAAGTCCTACCAATGTAGGCAAGAAGATTGAGTTGCTTTGAGGCCAAATTGAAGCAACTCAGTTCATGTACCTCAAATTTCAACTCCATGTATCTCTCAATATACTTGGAGTTAGAGTGAATTGAGGCCAGATTCGAGCTCAGTGTCATTTTTTCTTTAAGATCATGTCCTTGTTTTTCATTTTGGTGATGGTTGATGGTGGACCAGTCCGGTGAGGTCCACCGGAGAAGATGACCGGAGCTCTGGCTCCGGCGATGCGTTGGCAAGACTCTGAACCACATGATCCATTCCTTTTGTTTTAATCTTGAGCGTTGGTTTTAATTACCACCTGTGCAGCGTTGTTGACTCAAGACCATGTGGAGTGCGCGCTAGGGACCATCTGATCTGCCACCTCAATTAATGAGGGAGATCAGATAGTCCACGTATTTTTGATTTTCAGAATTTTCATTTTAATTGCATTATTTTCAATAATTCATATCAAATTCAATATTGATCCAAAAATATTGGACTTTCACCAAAAAAATTCAAATATTTTTCTCTTTCATATTCTGAATTAAAATTATATTTTGGATCATTATTAATATTTTTCATGAATTAATTGATTTTGCATTTGTTTTTAATTTTTTAAAAATATTTTTAAATGTCCAAAAATTATGAAATTTTTTCTCCAAGGTCCTTTGACCTTGGTTGACCTATGATAAATCTCATGGCCATTTCTTTGGTGTTTTGATGAGATTTTAGGAATTGGACAAACCATATTTAATTTAAAAGCACTATTTTAATATTTTAATTTGAATAAATGCCAAATAAATTTCTTGACCAATTGTGATGACATTGTTTATGTTTGACTCTTGTTGTTGGGTCTTGGTCAAGGTTGATTTGACTTTGTCAAATTAATATCATTGGATTTAGGGGATTGATGGAATGTACATTCCATCTC
Source organism: Lathyrus oleraceus (assembly GCF_024323335.1). Taxonomy (NCBI): domain Eukaryota; kingdom Viridiplantae; phylum Streptophyta; class Magnoliopsida; order Fabales; family Fabaceae; genus Lathyrus; species Lathyrus oleraceus. Next base: position 79,079,079 of record NC_066579.1, on the reverse strand, counting down.
CCAAAATGAATGAATGATATTAATTTGGTAAAAGTCCTCCTTTGACCAATTTGTGATTTCATTCATCCCCCTCCCACTTCATCTCATTCCTCTTATCCATTCATTCATTCTATTTGGCCTATGATATCTCAAAGTCCTAATGCTAGTTGATTGAAAAATTAACATGAGTATGGATGAGATTAGGCCACACCTTTTGCATATTCTTTTTGTGTGTGGTATGTTTCATGAGCATAGCTCATTATACTATGTCTCTAACATGCACTAACACCAAAATTCTTTTGCCCAGCCTCAAATAGTTGTGACTTCTACAATAAGTCCAATTACGATTGCTTAACATACCACTAAATTTGTAACATAAAAGGCATAAGCATTCTAGTTAGTGAGATTGTAAGTCTCCCCTCTTTCATGGTATTGTGTGGAAACATGGCTTTCTTTCCTTCCTTTGGAAGATATTTTGGTTTAAGGATCCATGCTTGTGATAAGTGAGTTGAGTGTCCTCCAAAGAATGTCTTGAAATGAAAAGCAAAAACAAAACAATACTAACTCTTAACCAATTAACTACTAACTTTTAACTTCAAGCCTTTACTTTAATGTAATTTAATTTTAGCACTCTATTTCATTTGCCATTGTTCATATCATTCTAATTGTTTATGTTAATGCAATTTTTACTTTGTCCATTTGGACCATATTGTGTGATATATTTTGTTTGTGTATACTTTGCTTGTTTGTGTGGTCTTTGACCATTAATGTACATAATAATAAAAACCCTAAAATACTTTTGAGTGGACTGTTGGCTTGATCTTGGACAAATGGACTTAGAATCTAGGAAACCTTCATGTGCTAATGGACTTGGCAAATGCCAATTTATTGAAGAACCAAGTGCTTACAATTTGAAATTCATCTGATACATCTTTGAATACATCTTTGAGTTCATCTGCAACATGATCATTGTGAAGCTGTTATTTTGAACCTGTGACTTGTGGAATTCATTTGTTGCATGGGATATTTTGTTGAAGATCATGGAATGGATAAGCTTGGATGAGGCCATCTTTATTTGATGCCTTGCTCTTCAAGATAATATAATTGTGCATTTGTATATTGCTTGATTCTAAAAGTCCAAGGGAATTCTGGGTTTCTATTGACATTCTTGTCTATTGGATTGCTACCCATTTGGTCAAATCTTTTCAACTCTAAACTTTTAATTTTGTACATAGGGTAGTCTCTTCATCTTCTCCCCATTTATTTAATTTCAAAATCTCTCCCTCCATTTTTCAAAATCTTCTTTGTGTGAACTATTTTTGTTCTAAACTTTGACCACTTTTGCAAAAAGATAGAAACTTTGGCCTTAGGCCATTGCATTTTCAAAATTCTTTTCTTAAATCAAACTTGTGAATAAACTTAACTATAATTGACCTAAACTTTTAAAAAGCCAAAAGAACTAACTCATTCAAACCATTTTTAGGCCTTTGTGCCTTTCAAACATAATTTTTGTTAAAAGTAATGCATCCACTTTGAAATTTGTACCACGAAGTACGATGTTTTGATCCCTCATTTTTATGTTGGTACGTAAACACAAGTCTAAAGGTCTTGTCAAACATAAAAAATATAATTAATGAATTCTTTTCTCATCCCCCCATTCTATTTGTTTGTAAACATCACTTTGTACAAAATACATATGCACACAAAAAGGGCTCCCTAGGAGTACCTAAGACACTTTGGATGCTAACACCTTGCCTCTGTGTAACCAATCCCCTTACTTGTGATCTCTGACTTTTATTAGTTTTTATTTGAAAATTTCTTACTTTTTGGGTTTTGTTCGTATTTTTCCCATTTTCCCTTGGAAACAATAAAAGCATGGTGGCGACTCTTGTTAATTGATCTCTAGCTTGTCAATAGCTTGATGATCATGAATTTCCCGCTACACCATCCTACTTCTCTAAAGATTTCTCCACACAATCTCAAGAGAAAAATTTCAATCGGTACTAAGCCGATAGAGAACTGCATGTCTCTCTGTACTTGGATGAAAAACTCTTCAAGTGTTTCTCATTTATGGAAGTCTTCAACTTTGTTGGCTTAAGAAACTTTGTTTTTGAAAACCTCAAGAGAGGTACCCTGAATTGGTAAAAAGGTTTTATAAAAATCTTAACTATAAAGATGGTACCATTAGTTTTGAGACCAAGAAGCACCGTATCACTTTGTCTCTTGAAGATTTGGCACAAATTTGTAACCTACCATTTATTGAACAAGATTATGATCAAATGGATCTTTAAGGTAATGAATTTAATTTCAACATTTATGCTCATACTCTCCTAATTGGTCCTTTTTTCCATAGTTCCATATCCATTCAACACCGGCCTTGTACGCCCTGATAGTAGGTTAATTCATTATACAATGATTCATGTTCTTTTCCCAAGGAAAATCAATTTAGCACCATCCAAAAATAGGATGTTCCTGCAGTTTGGTTTATGGAAAATAAAACAGGGAAAAATTGGGTAGATGTCATACTTCATCACATGCTGGATAGCAAAAAGAAAAAGTCCACTCTACCCTAAGGCAAATCAATCACAAAACATTTTACCTATACCAGCTATAGCTTTGGAGAAGAAGAACCGAAATTTATGCACACGGTGATAGGAAAAGGGCTTGTAAGAAAAATGGGGTATGACATTCAAGAAATAGAGCTTGTTCCAATACCACCAAGAAAGGCATGACAGCGAAAAAGCAATGACCTTCCTCCATCCTCCTCAAATACCCTCAATGACATACGTGATGAATAGAGGAAATGAATTAAAAGATTAACATGTTCATTGAAATAATGGAGAGAAGAAACCTTGTCTCTCCAATAGCCTAAAGTGAGGATGATGATGAGATGAAATAATTATTTCTTATTTGCTTATGTTGCTTATTTCTTTTTCTTGCAATTTCCCTTAGTTTTTACTTTTCCTTTAATTAAATAAATGATGTTTTCCCATTCCTAAATGTCTAACTTACTATGTTTGCATATTTAAAATTATCGAACTGCGTCTTTACCCACCTTTTTTTATTTCAACAAAGGGGGAGAATTATACTCTCAAAGGGAGTAGAATATACTCTCTACTAAATTGAGGGGGAGTTTAATTACTCTAAAAAATGTGTTATTTCTTTTACCAACTCCCTGAGAGGTGCATTTTAATCATCAAAATGGCGGAGAATATGGAACATTATTTTGTAAGTCGTTGATCAAGGAATCTCTCTTAAAGATGAACATGCTTTGGATGATGACAACTAGTTCCTGATGAACTAGATCAATAGGAATTGATAAACTTAACTCTCTGATGATGACACCTAAATGGAATATAACTCAAGCCTCATCTCAAAGTAAATGTCAAGCAAGTGTCTATAATATTGGAAGTATCTAGCTAGTCTTGATGTATAAGAAATCTCTTCTTAATACGTCTGAGTGAATATACATTATAAAAACATAAGGGCTTTCTCATAAACTTATGTGGGGTCAATCAGTAATCCTAGAAGCACTATGGGGCATTACACTGACGAATTCCAATGAAAAGAATGAGGTTTTTCTCTCCATATTACATTGGTAGTCACTGTGTGGATGGCTACGAATATAGTGGAGTTCTTCTCAAATCTTCAGATAGTTCATCGCTCAATAAATCGATGGGATCAATGGGTGATTTCCATACACGAAGACTGTGAAGAGAGTGGTGAAGTTGGAAGATTCAAGAAACGTGAATCGAGTAAAGATTGTGGTGAAGAGTTTGGAATTATACTATATACAAGTCAAGATCCAGATAGGAGGTTTATTTTTATCAATATTATTATGGATTAATGATTGTATGAACTCTTGCAATATTTATCAAAATAAAAAGGAACACAACAGGTTCCAATGGGAAACCATTTAAGAGTGGAGTAGGAAAACCGAGGATGAATGTTGAACCACTATATATCTCGATGTACTCTCTCTCTCTCTCTCTCACGCACACACACACACAGATACACACACACACACACCTACAATTGCTATCATTTATTCAATTGGTAGAGATTTATTACGTAAGGTTAGAATTTGTTAGAATTGGTGCCTAATCGAGCTTTAGTGGTGATTAAATTCTGAGAAACTATTTAGGTTAGAATTCATTGATATTTAACCGTTGTATAAACACACCTTGTGAAATATACCACTGAATCAATTGATTACCTTTTGTGTGTGATAATAAAACCATCTTTGGTATTTGTGAATTAGTTAAGTGTTAACATGATCAAGTTCCAACAAAAGTATAATATTCATATTTTCTCTTTAAACCTTTCCCACACATTTTTGAAAAACCTCTAATAATCCATTTTGGAGAATCGGTCAAATTTTAGAATTATTTTTAAAGGTTGTATTCCCCCCCCCCCCCTTTACACCGTTTCATTACTCCAAATTCTCACCCAACATTTGGCATCAAGAGATGGTCTTTTGATTAAGTTTATTCGACTCCAAAAGTTTGTGAATATGTCGGATGATGATGATCCAAAGCGTAGAATAGAGCATCTATTTTTAAAGTCGAACATGTATGTACACTTATTATCAGTTAACAAAAATATACGGGTGGCCATCATTAGGGACCATTTATCCCTACGAGAGATTATGACGTTGTTATGCACCCAAACAATTGGACGGATTATGAAACCAAAAAAAGGCTTCATAAGATTTGAATGCGAGGAATATACTTATCTCTGCTTTAAGTGCGAAAATATTCTACTTAATTTTACATCACATGAGTGCTACAGGTATATCACACACTCTTCAAACTCTCTATGAGGGAACTGGTGACGTTAAGGAGTCTAAGATTAATATGTTTACAGAGGCATTCAAACTATTTTGTATGGAACCAGGAGAATTCGTGAATTCCATGCAAAATGGATTCCTCCACTTAATCAACAAACTAAACAATTTGGATAAAACCTATTCTAACAAAGATTGTACTAGCAAAATATTAAGATATATGTGCATGGAGTGACAACCAAAAGTTACTGCTATAAAAGAGTCTAATGATTTTAATAATTTTGATATTATAAAGTTGTTTGGGAAGTTAGCCGGATATGAAAATGAGCTGAAACAACTTGCGAAAAGAAAAGTAAAGTCGATAAAGAAAGAGAAAGGGAAAGAAGAGAAACATGAACTTTCTTTGAAAGCTTCATCATCAAAAGTGAATAAGTCAAAGGAAGAAAGTGATAACTCTGACGAAAAAGCTCATAAGCAAGAGGAGATGGTTTTATTCGTTACATACTACAATATATACTTGAAAATAAACAAGCTCAAGCGTTCCGACAAAGAAATAGTAAATTTCAGAAATACTCACCCGCCTAAGAAAGAACACAAGAAAGGATGATGACATTACATGTTACGAGTGTGGAAAATCAGCACATTTTAGAATCATTTATCCATGTCTCGCCAAACATCATAAAAAGAAAGATAAGGAATTCTACAAGACGAAAGCAAAAAACTCCAAAGGTCATAGAGCATATATCATGTGGGAAGAAGAGAATGATAGCTTCTCCTCATATTCCTGTTCAAGCTCAGGTGATGAGTGTGCCAACTTTTGCTTGATGGCACGTAAGAAAGGTGAAACTACAAAGGTATATACTTTTGAACCTGATGATGAATATTCATACAGTGAATTGTCGAAAGAGTTTAATGATATGTATGTGGATTCTATAAACATTTTTAAGAATATTTCTCTCCAAAAAGAAATTATTTTAAAACTTGAAAATAAGATAAATAATCTTAATCATGTTTTGGATTCCCTTAAGGAAGCGCATACATCTCTAGTTGATAAGCACTATAATGTTTCAGACACTTTAGTTAAGAATGTAGCTAAAGTAGAGTGTGTTACTTTTCCATTTTTAAAACTTGAAATTGAGACTCTCAAAGGATAAATAACTCATGTTACTTAACTATCTTGTAATTGTTCTAGCTCTTCACTAGGAGAAATAGAAAAGGCATTTCATCTAAAGCTATTTATCATTATTGTAGTGATAAGGATCACATTAGGCCTCTTTGTCATATTAGGAACGTTCAAGTTCCCAATGCAAAAATGACATGGATTCCTATGTGTACCTCAACTAGCCCTAAAGGAACCACTAGTTAGGGACAAAAAAATTTTATTTGATTGTCATGGGAAAGTCTTGTCTCCACGAAAAGAATATGGTTTATAGATAGAAGATGCTCAAGACACATGACAGAAAATGCTTCCATGTTCATCAAGTTCAATGATAAGTAAAACGGTCACGTCACATATGGGGACAACACAAGAGGTAAAATTTTAGGAGAAGGTATTGTGGGAAATCCCTCCATAATAACCATTGAAAATGTGCTTTTAGTTAAAGAGCTTAAAAAAACCTACTTAACATTAGTCAATTATACGACAAAGGGTACACGGTGGTTTTTGATACTGTCAATTGTTTAATTAATCGTAAGGCAAGTAAGGACCTTGTGTTTAAGGGTTTTAAGATTGATAATGTCTATATGTTTGATCTAGATGATGTGTCAATGTGCATTTCGGCTTAATAAAAAAATAGAATCCAAGAATCTAGTATTTAGTCCTCCTAAAATTAAATTTTCAAAAGACAAATTGTGTGATGCCTGCCAAATGGGAAAGCAAACGAGAGTGTCGTTTAAATCGAAAAAGGTTATTTCGATATCAAAATCTCTCGAGCTTCTCTGCCTAGATTTATTTGGACCTTCGTGAACAAGAAGTTTAGGAGGCAATTATTATGGGTTTGTGATTGTTGATGACTACTCTAAATTCACTTGGGCGTTATTTTTAACCCATAAGGATGAAACTTTTAAGACTTTCTTTGATTTTGCTAAGCTTGTCCAAAATGTTTTTAGTTTGAAAATCATCACACTTTGTTGTTATCATGATGGTGAATTTGTTAACCATCAATTTCAAAAAAATTGCACCAAAAATGGGATTGCTCATTAGTTTTCATGTCCGAGAACTCCACAACAAAATTGTGTTGTTGAGCGTAAAAATCGTGTTTTAAAAAAATTGGCCTGAACCATGATAAGTAAAATGAGTCTGCCTAAGTACTTTTGGAAAGATGCGATTAATACCGCATGTCATGTCTTAAGTAGGATGGTCGTTCGACTCATCCTAGAGAAGACACCATATGTGTTACTTAAAGGTAGAAAACCAAATATTTCTTATTTTTGCATTGTCGGTTACAAATATTTTTATTAAATAACGGAAAGGACAATCTTGATAAATTCGATGTTAAGTCCAATAAATGGATATTTTTAGAGTACTCATCTACGAGTAAAACTTATATGGTTTACAATCATAGAACTGCTTCAGTAGGAGAATTTATTCATGTTGCATCACCCCAAAAGACGGAGAAATGTGTTTTTTATGATGTTTCGGGTGTGATAATAGAGAAGTTGATCAACGGAGAAAGTTCCGATGGGGATCTTACTCCTTCATCAAAGGATGAGGACATTAATTAATATAAAGAGGAAAGCTTACATGAGGATAACAAACAAGAGACCTCGAACCAGCTTCTTCAAGATTGGATAATCGCAATAGATCATTCGTTAGATCAAATTTCAGGAGACATAAAAAGAGGTGTAAGTACTATATCACATGTCAATAATTTATGTAAGTAGAATGCTTTCACTTCTCATATTAAACTTAAATCGACATTTGATGATTTATTTGACGAGGGATGGTTACTTGCTATGTAAGAAGAACTTATTTAAATTAAACGTAACGACATTTGGGACCTTGTTCCGCGTCTAGTTGATAAAATCATCATTGGCACTAGATGGGTATTTAGGAACAGGATGGAAGAAAATGACATAATTCTTATAAATAAAGCAATATTAATGGTAAAAGAATATAGTCAAGCTGAAGGAATATACTACGATGAGACATATGCTTCTGTAGCTCGTCTAGAAAAGTATAATCTTCACATTTTCGCTTTAAACCTTTCGCACGCATTTTTGAAAAACCTCGGATAATTCATTTTGGATGATTTGTCAAATTTTAGAATTTTTAAAGAGTTTATTCGCCCCTCTCTAGACCATTTAATTACTCCATATTCTTACCCAACAATTGATACTAAAAATGTGAATTGTCATCAAATATTGATACTCAACACTAACCATCTTTCTTGTTTTGCGGTGGTGCTCCAAATTATACAATGTAACGTTGACATTGATCTTAAACATATGGGGAGGAGCCACGCGCTATATAGTAAACTGCAACTAGACTATAGTTCATTCTGACCATACACAATTGAGAAGATTTCCTTGTTTTTATGATGTAAACTAAAAATAAACCAAACACGTCACTTTATACGAATTCATTTATATTGTAGTCTAAAAAAGTGCCGATGCAATCGATAACACATAAAAGAATCTATTGACATGTTATATATTACAAAATTTGGTCAATGCCAAATTGATCATATTGTAGGATCATGATGTATGCCAAAATACCCTTTGCATAAGTCTCAATTACAAAATTTGAAATTGTATGTTACACTATAAAGGTTCATTTATTAAGTAAAAATACATATGAAGTGTACAAACATAAATAATAACCTAAAAAACTTCAAAAAAATAATAATTAAAAATAAATAAATAGTAACATATAAAATTGAATACATGATAATATTGTATACAAAATACATGATAATATCCTCTTTTTCATCATGTTTATCGGTAATGCATATTTAAGTCATCGGGTACAATCTCGCGAGAAAGTATCATATGGCGACATGTCTCGAATGTGAGGACATGCAGGGCCTAAACTACCCACACTTCCATCATCTTTTGCCTCCACTGCAAGAGCTTCGTCTCAGTTGCTATAAGAGGTTATTCATCCCATGGTACAAGGTGAAAGGATATTACCTTACTAAAGTTAAATATAAAATAATACTTATGAGACATAACATAGACTCAGTTTCCTCAACAAGTTGTTCATGTCATTACTAGGCCTTCTTAACATGTGGGTTGGGGCCCAAATTATAGGCTGCTGTCTTTACTTATAAATAAATTAATACCAACGTTGACCATATGGATAAGAAATAAGATAACATGATTGACTGGCTCCTCACATGAAAACAAATCCAAATTAACTCTCTTTTGTTTATATATGTTATCATGTTTGGAATACATGAAAGATATAGTAGCCATTGGAAGAAAATGAAGTTTCTAAGTGTTCTCGTGCTTGTATTATTGGGAAGTAGCATCAAGGCCTATAGTGAAATTTCTCAAATTTCTTTGAAAGAAATCAGTAATATCAATAGCCAAAGACCATATATTGGTATAGTTGTGCCAAATGCCTATGAGTTGAAGCCTCTTCTTCAATCACCCAGCTTTTTGCCTCATAACAAGTTTCCTTACTTTGACTTTGCTGGTAACTTTTACAAATAATATGTTACTTAATATATATGATTTTTGATAAAACATTATACATTGTTTTGATTTTCTTGACATCGTCATAGGAAGACATTTTCGCATTGGTGAATTGGAAAAGAAGAAGGTTATTGTTGTTATGAGTGGAGAGGGTATGGTAAGTTTAGTTTCTAATGTGTTTATGTCTTTACTCAAACTTATATGGTTATATTTCATACTTTTTCTTAGTACTTTTGGTATTTTTTTGTAGCTAAATGCAGGTCTTGCCACTCAATTGTTGCTTACTTTGTTCAATGTAGAAGGAGTTCTTCATTATGGAATTGCTGGTAATGTAAATTCTAAATTCCAAGTTGGAGATGTGACTATTCCACAATTTTGGGCTCACACAGGACTTTGGCATTGGCAGGTAGATACAAAAGTTACTTCAATTATTTGGAGATTTTCAAATAGTCATAACAATTTTAAAGGTCCTCAAAAACCGCTCTAAAATGATCATTAGTTCAAACTTGATCAATAAGATATTCCACTCTTTCAATTTTAAAATATATGTATTAGTAATTTTTTGCAGCATACTAAATATAATAACTTGATCTAACTTTTTGATTTAATTGAGCAGAGGATTGGTGAAGACAATGGAGATTTCGGAAGAGACTTTGATTATCTGAAGTTTTCAAATTACAATAACTATACAAAACATTCCAAATCAGTGGAAAATCTTTTGAACAAGGTTTGGTATGAACCAGAGCAAATTTTTCCTGTGGATGGAACTCCTGAAGTAAAGCAGCATGTTTTTTGGGTTCCCGTTGACAAAAATTACTTTGAAATTGCAAGAAAGCTCAAGGTGAGTTCAACCTAATCCATCTTTTCAGTCTAAACCTTTTGATCGAGGTCGGAGGTGTCTGTCATTTTTGGTGAAAATTTATTATTATTTGTCTTAGTACAAATGAAAGTATATAGTTATTTGAGGATAATTTTTCACGTATTCTCTGCAGAATGTTGAACTGAATAGTTGTGTTAACAAAACTTGCTTGCCAAGAAAGCCAATGGTGGTGAGAGTAAAGAAAGGAGTAAGTGCCAATGTGTTTGTTGATAACAAGGCTTATAGAGATCATTTGAAGTCCAAATTTGATGCTACTCCAACTGACATGGAAAGTGCTGCTGTTGCTTTGGTTTGTTTCCAACACAAAATACCTTTCATTGCCATTAGAGCATTATCTGATTTAGCTGGAGGTGGTTCTGCATTGACTAATGAAGCCTCTATCTTTTTATCATTGGCCTCTCAAAATGCATTTGATGTTCTTGTTAAACTCATCTCTTTGTTATAATTCAGTAGCTTTAATGGGTTTCTTGAAGTGTAAGCAAGAAACATTTTTAGAGGGAGAAAGAAATCATGTGTTTCAAATTCTCTCTTATGTTATGTATTCAAAAATAAAAGCATAATGGAATCTACTTATTTTGTTGCAAAAAAAATCCACTTTCATCACATTACTCCTCTTTTTAATCTGTTTAGATGCAACATTCTTTACAACTTAACAATTCAATCAATATACATTCAGATTTCTATCATGTTTTAGAGAGAGAATCTCTCCCTTCTCTCTAGAATGGTGCTACTGCATTCATGTAGTCTTCTTGCAAACAGACATGGGTTTAGTTTCCTTTGAAGGACATCTTATTCTTAAACATGCATTCCATTATTGTACAAATTCATCATCTTTAGTATTTACCATTAGAGTTGTTCTTCTTCGTTATAACCCATCACGTCTATGGTTTTTGAGTGCATCTACTTAGATACCATAACATCCATTGCATTTTTCTTTTTCTATATGGACCTTTGAGTGCATAAACTTGACTTCATATCATCTTCTTGAATTCATAAAACACTTGCATTCATCTTCACATTTAAACACCTTCATATTCTCATAAGCATTTTGCATTTGCATTGTTCTTTCTGGCTTTATTTATGCTGGTTCTTGGTTGGCTTGGGTGAACTTCTCTGTTGTACATGGTGGTTCTAAGAGGTTTGTCGGGTTATGTCCGGTCAAGTGAGAAACGTTGGGTGTTTTGTTAATTTAGTGATTATAAATATAAGAGGTGAGTGAACTATGATATTTAGAAATTTAAACTATTTTTTTAAAAAAATCTTAAAAACGGTTTATATTAGTCCAACAAAGATAAAGCAACGGAGAAAAAGAAGATGGAAATAGAGAGGAAATAAAAAAATAAATTATAGAAAATAAGGAGATAGAGTTAAAGAGATTGCACCACAGATTTATACAAATTCAACCTAACACTTAATTTACTCTTATCCCCAATAGTTTCCTCTTGAGAGTTCCATTAATAATAAGTCTTGAGCTTTTAAAGATATGTCCACGATATTTCTTACAATAAATGAGAGATCTTACATAGGCTAATCCCAAATCGAATGGGATTTTTAATAGGCTAACCTCACAAACCAAATAGAGATTTTAATTGACTGATCTCAAGAATCAGACAGATATTTTCACATGTTAAACTCAAGAACCAAATAAAAATATTACTCAAAAGAATCACACAATTGTACAAGAACAAATGTAGCACTCCACCGATACAAGCAAATTCTCACAAGTAGCTTTCACTTTCTTGTCACTAAGGCAACTTTAGTGAAGAATAAGAAAATAGGAAGAAGAGAGAAGAAAATGAGATAGAAGAATTTTTGCTTCAAAAACTGGTGTGAAATAGAATGAGGAAAAACCATTTATTTATAGAAAAAGAATTGTCTCAAAAAGGAAATGATTCATGGATATTTTTAATGTTATAATCGATTAATTTTGGGCAACCCTAATATGGAAAGTTTTTTAATTATGTCGTCATTAATCAATTAAAGGTTTTTCTAATTGATTGGAGGCGTTACAAATATGTTAATCGATTAACCCAAATTTGATAATCAATTAACCAGTGTAAACAAACTCTCCTAATTGATTAAATAAGTCAGTAATCAATCTTGTTTATGATAGCTTTACTATGCATAGCCTTTTCCAATGCCCGAATAAAATAAGAGGATAATGTTAGGCAGTCCGCGACCAATGTAAAACTTTGTCGAATATATATGGCATGGATCAACTACGAAATAATGTGAATGTTATGGTTTTTCCAATAAGCAACAATGTATGGCTTGAGTGCATTGTCAAAAGGGAAAGGGCAACTACATCGCCGCTTGGATGCAGTGAAAAATAAGTAAGGGTTCCCATATTTTTGTGAATGGATGTGGGTATAGAATTTATTTTATGATAGTAGGATTTGTTTTGGATTATGGAATATATACACGCTTATTAAAAAATATATGTAAATAGTGGACACAATGGTTATGAGGAAGATTATTATTTACAAGGAGTGGAAAAAGGATATTATGAATGTGAAAAGAGTTGGAGATTGAATCATAGCCTTGAAATTTATAGTGGAATAAGATACATTTAGGCTTTGTTTAGGAGTTTGGAGAGGAATGAATATGGGAATTTCAAAAATGGAAGGATAGAGTGAAAAGAATTAAATGATTTTGGTTGAGAGGTATTTGGAGGGTTTTTTTTATTCATAACACAAAATCCCCTTAATTTAGGATAACTCAAAATATGCATGGGAGGAGAAGTTTGGAGGGCTTACATAAATTTTTCAAATATATATTATGTTGTTATAATATTCTAAAATTAAAAATAAAAATAATGATAAACATTAATTTATCATTTTATACAAAAGCACAATTTAAAAAAAAATTAAAGATTTCTCTATCTTTTTTACAAATCCCTTTCCCTAAAGCCCTTCCAACTCACAAACAAATCCTTAATGTTATTAGTACTTATGCACTCTAAGTTGGATTAGAAGAACAACTTAAAGTAAAATTTTGGAAGGATTTAGAAGGCTTACTTCATGATATACCCTCGATGAGATAAGATTTTTATAGAAATGGGTCTAAATGGATATGTAAGGAGCGTGGCAAGAGGTTTTGAGGGCGTGTGTGGGTAGTATGGTCTCGGAAAGGTAAATGCAGTGGGTAAATCCATCTTGCAGTTTTTATCGAATTTTGATCTTACTATATCCAATATCTAGTTTAGTAAAAAAGATGAGCATCTTACCACATATAAGAGTGGGATGACATATTATCACATAGATTTCTTTCTTATTAGGAAGTCGGATAGGAAAAATTGATTGGACTGTAAATTTATTCCAAGAGAAATTTTGACTACTCAACATTGAGTATTGGTTATAGATATAATAATCACGAGGTAAAAAAGAAAATAAATCACATGGGAGTGTCACAGATAAAGTGGTGGCCTTTAAAGGGTGAAAACCAAGAAAGTTTTCGACACAAGATCTTAGATGGAGGATTTGGAAAGTCGCGAGTAAGTGAAAATGATATATTAAATGAGATGGCCTAGGAGATTTCAAAAGTAGTTGAAGAGACATTGGGAGAATCAAGAGATTTTGGACCTAGAGATAAAGAATCGTGGTGGTGGAATAAAAGTGTGTTCAGAGTAAAATTAGAGTGAAAAGGATTGTTTTAAAGAATGGACTAGGTGTAAAAATGTCAAAAATTGGGAAAAGTAAAAGAAAGTTAAGAACAAGACTAAGAAGACGGTGAGTGAAGCAAGAGCTCAAGTATTTTACAGACTATACCACTCTTTAGGAACCAATGAAGGAGAAAAATCTATATATAGGTTTGCTAATAAAAGATAAATAAAGATAAGAGATTTGGATCAAGTGAATCATGTTAAAGATAAAGAACAAAAAAGTATTGGTTCATAAAAAGGATTTAAAGAAGGATATGATATATCACCGGACTCTAGCAGGCTCAATAGTAGAGATGGGAATCGAAAACATAATTACTATTGTCGGATTCATAAAACAAGAGGTAAAAGAAGCATTGAAAAAGAAGAGTAATAATAAGGCAGTTGGACCAGACAACATACATATTGAAGTTTGGAAAATTATTGGAGAGAGGGGTATCGAGTGGCTCATCAAACTTTTCAATAAAATTATGAGATCAAAGTAAATTCCAGATGAATGGAGAAGAAGTGTTTTAGTTACTATATATATAAACAAAGGGGATATACAAAATTGTGAAAATTATAGGAGGATTAAATATATAAGTCATACCATGAAGTTATGAGAAAGAGTGAATGAACAAATAATAAGAAAAGATACTCAAATCATTAATAATCAATTAGGTTTTATGTCTATGAGGCCGATCATGGAAGCGATCTATCTTCTATGGCGTGTGATGGAGCAATATCAGATAGACCAACAAGACTTGCACTTAATTTTTACTAACTTGAAGAAGGCATATGATAAAGTTCCTAGAGATATTTTATGGAAATCCCTAAAGAAGAAAGGGGTTAAGATTTCATATACTCAAGCTATCCAAGATATGTATGAAGGGGTATCGGCTAGTGTGGAAAAATAGGCGGAGAGACGGAGGATTTTCCCATTACAATAGGTTTGAATCAAGGTTCAACCCTAAGCCCGTACTTTTTTTGTTTAATTTTGAGTGTACTCACGAAACACATCCAAGATCTAACACAGAGATGCGTGATTTTTGCATATAATATAGTCCTACTTAGAAAGTCAAATGACTATTTAAATGAGAGGTTGGAGACTTAGAGACGAGTTTTAGAAATAAATGGCTTTTGCTTGAGAAAAAGTAAGATGGAGTAAATGGGATGTAATTTTAGCAAAAGGAGAATTGTTTCTAACCTAGAGGTTAAAGTTGGAGACCATATCATCACATAAGTCACGTGGTTTAAATGTCTTGGGTCCATAATACAAAATGATGGAGAATTAGAAGGGGGTGTAAACGATCATATTAAAGCTGGGTGGCTGAAATGGATGAAGGATTCATGGATTTTATGTGCCACAAAGATACCGCTCAAGCTGAAGGGAAATTTTTATTGGAAAATGGTAAGACCTATGATATTGTATGGGATAGAATATTGGGTAATTATCAACACAAGAATAAAGTAAGTGTAGAAGATATGAGGAAGTTATGTTGGATGTGTGGTAAGGTTAATAAGATAATAATAGAATGAAAATATTAGAGAGAGTATTGGGGCAGCACTTATAGTAGAAAAGATGGTGGAAATATACTTCAGTGGTTTGGCCATGTAAAGATGACCTATAGATTATGTGGCAAGTAGAGTTAATCAAATGGAGAGGAATCACTCAACTAGAGGTAGAAGAATATTTCGTGGCGTGAAAAATACCATAGCGTACGAACGATTTAAATACAACAGAGTCGCCACCGAAGTTTATTTTTTTAAGGGAATGTCGGTAAAACCCTAAAAGAACAAAAATATGGTTGTCGCAACCAAATTTGGATTCGGGAGTCGGTTATGCAAGGAGAAGGTGTTAGCACCCCTCACATATGTTATACTTAACGGGAACCGTTTAATTAGCTTTGCGAATAAGAGTGTTACTTTCGTTTATTTGTTTTCTTATAGTTATTAAAAGTTTGAAAGGAAAAAGAGAAGGACTAAAAATAAGTTTTTTATTAGGGTGCTTGGCGAGATGTTGAATCTCGCTCCTACTATCCCCAGGTGCGATGGGGAATTCAAAGCTACGTAGTTCTTAGAAAATAACTAAAAAGCTTTTTTTATTATGGTGCTTGAAAAGATTGCGAGTCTTGCTCCTACTTATCCTCAGGTGCGATGATGAATTCAAAGTTATGTAGTTCTTGGTAGCAAATGTTTATTGGTTGGCCGATTTTAGTGAAATGTATTTAGTCGCATTCGAGTGGAAAACATTGCTTACTACACAAACATGTAGAAGTGAACATTTGTGTCGTGTCAGAAAGGACACCATAATCCGGATCTTCACAGATTTATGTTTTCATCGCATTCAAGCGAAAACGTTTTTACTAATCGTGTATGATAGGAACAAAGCATTGTTTGCCTCATTTTGCAATGGATGAAGCATCTTTTGTTTATGAAAAGGTTTGAGATTTGATTACACTTGGGCAAAATTGAGTTTGATTGGTCGAGTTTATTTTTGGGTGGATGGCGAGTATTCAAACGGTAAGCTAATTATGACTAGCATCCAAATACTCGGGGACTAGGATGGTTATTATGTCCAACTAATCCTTTTTCATTCGATTGGTTATGAAATTTATGAGGCGAATTAAGTCACGATTCCTTAATAGAAGACAAGCATTTGAACGACAAGTTAATTACGACCAACATCCAAATACTCGAGGACTATGATGGATATTACGTCCAACTAATCCTTTTTTCATTCACTAAAGAACAAACTAGGTTTGGTTTATTATTGTGTTTTAAACGAAAGACATGTACTTGAACGACAAGCTAATTACGGCCAGTGTCCAAATACTCGAGGACTAGGATGGATATTACGTCCAACTAATCCTTTTTCATGTGGTTTTATTGAGAAAAATATGTTTGAATAATAGTTGAGTCGAGATACCTCAAAGATGAAGAGTACTCGAATGGAAAGCTAATTACGGATTGTGTACAAATACTAGGGGACTAGGACGGATATTACGTTCAACTAATCTTTTTTCACCTGCGAAGAAACGAGTTGAAATCAATTGCGATTATTAATTTTTTAGAGGTAGACGAACATTCGAACAGCAAGCTAATTACAGCTTGTATCCAAATGCTCGGGGACTGGGATGGATATTACTTCCAACTAATCCTTTTCCATCCAAGTTAATTTATGAAATTGATTTTATACACTTTTGATTAAGTTTAGACAAAAGACTCGATGTTGATCAAGTGTTTTGATTGATTTTTATTTTAGAAAGATTGATTTTAATGGCTTTTTATTTATTTTCATTTTTTTATTAACTAAATAAAATAAAACAAGAAAAGGAAAATAAGATAAAAAAGCAAAACAAATGGTAGGTGCAAGAAAAAAAGATGGGGTGGTATGAAAGCAAAAGAAAAGAAAAGAAAAAATGGGTTTGGCCCAAAACAAAATGAAAATAGAAAAGAAGGGGTGCAAGTTGGAAATCCAGGGATGTGGCGCTAGCAAAGTTCTTGGGCCCAAGTCTGGAGTCCAAAACACCCTTAGTCAACATGAGGGAATGTTGACTCAATCAAAATCGTCTAATGAGTCTAACAACATGAGTCAATATGATCTAATGGTTATGGTAGGGTGCACGCATGATACAAATGGGGACTCCTGTACATGAGTCCCTATGTCAACAAAGAAGTCAACAAAATGAAGGGCTAGGATGGGGGACATTTGGCATCCAACGTTAGGGGATGAGAGTGAGATAAAAAAAAGGGATTATGAGCTCCATATCTCATTTCTCACATGCTCTTTTCTCTCCTCTCTTGAGCACCCTCTACATTCTCTCTCTTCGTAAACACAACACACATACACACACACACACTTTTTCTTATATTTCAGATCAAACAAACTAAACTACGTGAATATATCAACAATACCAAGAACGCTCATGAGTGTTCTTCAACCCCATTTCCAAATTTCATCAAATCACCCCAAAATCAAAAACAACAAACACTAACCCCAACTAAAAACACCTGTTAAGCATGAATTCAAGCACAAAGACAACATCAAGCAACAAAATCAAACCAAATTGGAGCTTACAGTTCTGAACCCTAAACTTACAAAATCATTTGATCCAAGCCAAATATTAACAGTTAAGCACAATTAGCATAGGGAAAACAATTAAGTCATCCTCAAAAACCTAAATCAAGAATAAAAACGCGAAGAAGAGTTGTGGAGATACCAAATCGGAGAGAACAACTTTTCGGCGAGTGTCATACCCCAAAATTTGTCCTACCATTCACATTGATCATATAGGTCATTAACCCTAATCATTTGCATATAATTAAGCATTCATTTCTTTTTCATTTAAGCCTATTTGTTCATATATCCATTTATCATATCCACCATTAAACCATTTTATCCAATTTCGTATTCATGTTTCGATTTTAATTCATCGACTCGATTACCAAAATCCATATCCAAATTCTTAAGTCCGTTTCCATATCCATTTCAAATATCCAATTAACCCATCTCACATTTTAAATCCAATTTAACTCCATTTTTATTTTTTATCCAATTAAATCCAATTCATTAAGCCATATCCAAATCCATTCATTTTATCCAAAATCCATTTTAAATCATATACATTCAAATGACCCAATTCCATTTTGACTCAATCACTCATTATCCAATTTATACAATAGTCCAAACCCCATAAACCAAGTATTTGCATCTGCAGCATCCAGGTGAAATGCAGCGAAACGCCAAACCACAAGCTAAAACGGATAAAACGACAATGAAAAGTAAAACGCAGATAACATAAGCGAAAATAGAAATTGGAAAACGGCGGTGTGAATTACCAAAACGCAGAATTAAGTTTCTATAAGTACATGATTTCACAGGGATTTGGGGGGCTCTCCAATTTCTTCCAAAACTCTTCTTTTCTCTTTCTCTCTTCTGCAACCTCACCTTCAATCTCTCTTCCAACCCCTTCGCCAAACGTAGAACCTCCATTTCCATCACCTTCAACACCTTCCAATCTTAACTTCTTGAATCCACTCCAATCTCAATAACCAACTCTCATACGATCTTCAAGGACCTACAATTCACGATTTTGCTTTCCCTAACAATAACAACAGAAATAGAAGAAAAGAGATGAAGGATTCCAACAGAAACTCACGATCATTTTCATCAGCACCGCATGAGCACGGTGTAACGTCTTCGTCGTCATCAAGAAACTTGGACTCAAACGCGACCTTCATAATCCACAAAGAGAGACTGTGCGCGATGTTTGCACTGAGGGACTCGAGTCTCTCTCGACGAGGACTTCAGCGTTGACGGTGAGAACCTCTTCTTTCTGTGTTGATTGAGTCATCTGCGATGATGCTAAGTTGAATCATGTTTCATGCGTTCGTTGTTCGATTTTGTTCTGCCACATCGCGTTAGAATCTGATTCAGTTAAGTATAGTTGCTTTTGTTTCAGATGGGAGGGGGAAGTGAGCTATTCGTTGTTTCGATCGCCGTCGTTCTTTCACTTACCTTCTATTAGAGCAATGAGCGTGGAGAGAAGGAGGATGGAACCTCCGTTAGGTTTTTGTTCAATTGTTGCTTGGGCCTTTAGGCCCGATGTTGTTCTGTTCTTGGCACCCTCTGTGATTTGTCCATACACCCTCTCTGTGTGGGCCAGGCTTGATTTAAAGCCCAGGCTGAGGTGATTTGGATTTTAATGTTGGTTAATTAAGACTTAATTCAGATTAGCTAGATTAATTGTGTGAGTTAGGATATTAATCATGTTGTTTTGGATAATTGTTAGATAATTGGATTAATGATTTTTAGAATTGACTTGGTAATTGTTTTAGAAGTTGTTTTTTGTTAATTGTTTAGGAATTAATATTATAGAATTGTTAGATTAATTTTAATGTAATTGAATAATTTTGTAGATAATTGGACTATTTTTTAATTATTTTAGAATTTATTTTTGTTAATTGTTTTAGAATTTATTTTTGTTAATTATTTTGGAATTTATTTTGATATTATTTTTAATCTTAGAATTGCACTTGATTTTGATACTTTGGTGATTGTTTTGACTTTTAGAATTTGATTTTTATATTGATATTGAATACTCTCTGTCTTAATCACTAACATCTAACATCTAACAATTAACTCTAACTTTTAAATTTTCGCATTCTAACTTTTACATTTCGCGTATAACTCCTAACAATTTATTTCTGGTTAGTTACTTACTTTACTTTGCTTTTTTTGCTTTTATATCATGTCATCATCTATCATTCACCTCCATCTTAAAATGAACTAAAAAATGGCAATGACTTAAAAAATACAAAAATACAATAACTACCAAGCATGGAAAGGACCTTGGACAATGGACTTAGGGACTCATTATGACCCTTGCAAAAGACCTTGGATGATTATTTGACTCGAACATGGAAGGAGCATTCAAGACTCAAGAAGACTTTGTAATCCTTTATGCGCTTTCTAGTTTAGGACATATGCGCTTTCTAGTTTAGGACATAATGCGCACACAAGGCTTTCTCTTGGACTACCTGACAGTGAGACCTTTTATTTTTGCACTCCCTTGTACTTTACATGTACCCCCTCCCCTTTTGAATGTATGATTTTACTTGCTTTCTTTATTAATGCTTGCTAGTTATCCCTTAGGCATTAGGAACGATCACTCTTTCAAAATCAATAAGCAAATCCTTGATCCAACGTCAAGCGGTCTTTTTTCAAATCAAACTCAAAAATACAATAAGATACGATTAGGATTGTATGTCACGAGCCTTAAGTGGTAAAGAAGGGATGAGAATGGAGATTTCCTACACTCGTTCTGAATGCTTCAAACACAAGACGTTTGGCTTGGTACTTCGAGGTATTCACTTGTATTCATAGTCTTTAGTGCAATCCGAAATTAATAACACTTTATCAAAACGTAAAAAAAAATCAACACATTAAAACCTTTTATTTGAGCCTTAGGGCGACACAATCGAAAACCCTTCTTCAAGGTAATAAAATCAATAAAGCAAACAACATTTTATACCTACGAACTACGGGGCTCTGATTTCTCACTTCAACAAGTGGACATACGTAGGCACGAGGACCCAAATCCTTGGCGAGCACACTAATTTAAAATCTACCTCCAATCCACAAACCTTTGGCAAGCAAACATTTCGATAATGACACTCATTCAAGCGCAAACATCCTAGATGTTTCCCATGAAGTACCATGGATGTGGGGGTTGATAATACCTTCCCCTTGCATAGCCGACTTCTGAACCTGTTCGTGGTTGCGATGACCATTCTTTGGGGTTTTCTCGATATTTTCCCTTTCCTTTGGAATAAATAAAAACCGATGGTGGCTCTGTATTTTTTGCGTAGCGATAACGAGCACAAGAATTTTTCGGCGAGGCTCAAAATCTCAGGTAACATGATTCCCTTCTTGTCTTCCACTTCTCTTATACTTCTTATGCTCCTAATTCTTCTTATAATTTATTCTCCAAATTATTTGTGTGACATGTTTCTAGTATTGTGTTAAGGATGTTTAAGCTCGGCTTAATTAGAGTTTCAAGGCGAAGCTTTAATAGCTATTTTAGGGATCTCTAAGTTGAAGGTTTTGGGATTTGGGATCGATTGTGGATGCTTGCTCAGAGGAGTTTTTTGTAGCTCTGAATTTATAGGTTCAATTGTGGTTGTCAATTGCTAGAATTGTTTAGATTTATATAGGGATATATTACGTTAATTTTAGTGAGTGTGTGAGGTATGTATGTGTGTGAGGTATGTAAGTGTGTGAGATTTGAGTGAAATGGTTATGAAATTGTGTGAGCCTAGTGAGGAATGAGTTTGATTCTGTTATGATTTTGGTGTGAGCATGTGAGTCTTTTGCGAACTGTAATTGTAAGTGACTATTTGTAAGGTTTTTGTTCTTGATTTTTTGTGATAAAGATCAACCGTGTGAGGTTTTGTGGTCCATGTGCAACCTTGCACTCTCAATTGTAACAAACTTGTAATTCAAATTGTAATGAAATGTTAATGAAATTCTCATTTTGTTAAATTCTGCTTTTACTTTATTTTGTTTATTTTTTTAATTGAATTTGGATAATGATGATTATGAATATTGTGAAGCAAATGATACACTGTTGAATCCAATTTGTTCATGTGTGGAATTCCACTTTGTTTCATGCCTTTAAGATTCAAATATTCCATGATGCATGGTAATGATTATGATATGATGAATGATAATGACTAAAAAATGGAAAATAGATTAGAAAAATAACCTTGAACCAAATGTTAAATTCCTTTCTTTTTTTTACTTTAACTTATTCTAAAATGGTGCAGTATGCACATGGTTGTAAGAAACAGAACAATTTAGAATGATGCATGTGAACACCACTAGATTAATCAAATGGACCCAATGTTGATTTCTTATTGAATTTGGTTGAAAAAGACGTCTTTTAATGAAGGAAAAATGATAAATAGACTAATATGAATGAATTAGGAAACTAGGGCAAGTTGGTTTCAAAATAGTCAATAGTTGACTTTTGGTTGACTTTAAACTGAACCAATGCATGAATGGTGCAAATGTCTTGATGGATGAATGAAATGACTTGGAGAAAATTGGGGTATGACATAAAACCTAGAAAAACTATAAGAGAAGATATTAAGAAAGATATTAAGATTAATTATTTAGATAGAAGCACAGTCCTATATAGAACATTATGTCTGAAGTTAATCCATGTAGTTGAATGTGTGAGAGCTACCTTGTTTTTGTTTTTGTTGTTGTTTTAACAAATAACATAGGATTCAAAACATATTTAAATGTGTGAGAGCTACCTTAGTATCTCGAGAGTTACTATTATACATTTACATTAAATTGATCACGCGTACATGAATTAAAAATAGAACCATACGAGATTTCATACTTTCTCTCTTTCACAACTTTAGAGCTCAAGTTTTCTTGCTTAATTCATCATTGATTTAGAATTTCATCTAGAACTTGACTCTTATAACTTATGAGGCTTGAGATAGCTTATTTGATCATATATCATCATCAGAGATTACTAGATAGAGGTCACCAAAGACTTCATTGACCGTCGTTTGACCTTAGGTGTTGTATCATCAAAACCACCAAGATCGTTTAATGGTTGCATTGTTGGTGTAAGCCCTAGAGGTCAATACTTTTGGTACTTGTATCGAATTATTTATTAATAATAAAAGGATTTTTCTTTATTATGTTTGTTTAATAAAGTCCCTAGAATAGCTAGTCCGTTTAATGTATCAAGTGTGACTTAGTCATGAGATCACATTAAACATAAGGACAATATTCTTAAAGTATCTGTAGTCGAGCTTTATTGTGAAGTGGGATAACATTAAAGCATTAAGACTATTATGTATATAGACTGATGATCACATCTCATGGATCATGGATAAGGAGTTATCAAGTCTTAGACATAGGTATGAATATTAAGAGTAATATTTATACTGGATTGACCCTCTATGAGAATACTATATAGAATGTTATGCAAAGTATCATAAGTTATTCTCATGGTGATAATGGTGTATACCACCCTTCGACCTGAAACCACTATGGACCCTAGATGTAGAGTCGAGTGTCTTATTGTTGATCAAACGTTGTCCATAACTAGATGACCATAAAGACAGTTGATGGGTGCTCCACGAAGCATGCTGAGGGACATGAGTGACATAGATGGAATTTGCTCATCCTGCATAACAGGATAAATGTCTATGGGCCCAATATTGAACTGGACAAGGATGACACGGTCTATGTCTTGTATTCAATATAGACATAAGGGCAAAAGGGTAATTGTACACATAAGTATTATCACAAAAGGATTTGTCAGATCAAATGACATTTTCGTGTCTTGGGTAGCAGTGATGTGTTGCTAGATACTGCTCACTGTTTATTATGTTAAATATGTGATTTAATACAATTGTCAATGCCGCGAAAACCTACAGGGTCACACACAAAAGGACGAACTGATGAGAGATATAGTAACTAAGGAACACCGTAAGATACGGTGCACTTAAGTGAATTGTAGAATATCATAAGGTACGATGTACTTAAGTAGAATACGAAATATGGTAAGGTATCACGCGCTTAAGTGATTTTGGCATATTATAAGATATGGGCCACATACAGTTAAGTGGGCTTTTTAGCTTGCAGCCCACACAAGTGGTTTTATAAATAGAACCCTTGTGCAGAAGCATTTATGCAATTGCAATTTCGTTTCTCTCTCTCTCTCTCACTCAAAGCCTTCATTCATAGTAGCTAGCACTGAGATTGAAGGAATCCGTTCGTGTGGACTGAGTAGAGGCGTTGTCACCGTTCAACATTCGTGATCGCTCCGTAGATCTGCATCAAAGGTTTCAATCGCCACAAGAAGTAAGATTCTATCACTAATCATGCTCATTCGTAAGGATCACTAAAGGAGAAATTTTTTAAATTCCGCTGCGTTTTGGATTGCTCTTCTCCTTCATACACACAGTTGTACATGCAAGCCTTCATTCATAGTAGCTAGCACTGAGATTGAAGGAATCCGTTCGTGTGGACTGAGTAGAGGCGTTGTCACCGTTCAACATTCGTGATCGCTCCGTAGATCTGCATCAAAGGTTTCAATCGCCACAAGAAGTAACGATTCTATCACTAATCATGCTCATTCGTAAGGATCACTAAAGGAGAAATTTTTTAAATTCCGCTGCGTTTTGGATTGCTCTTCTCCTTCATACACACAGTTGTACATGCAAGCACATAGTTCCATATCCCTCCCCCTCTTTTAGATGATGACAACATATCCCCCAGGGAGGTGGTAAAAGAATAAAAATAGATGGATAAAAGATTAGACTGGTTAAACTCCCATCACAAATACATAAAGTATACTCTACTCCCCTTGAGAGTATACTTTTTCTCTTTGGCATAATAAAAAATGAGCTTGAAAATATTTTTGTTAACCCATTTTAAATGGCATTGAGAGCACGATATTTTTCATGAGCTTCTTTATCTTCATCGTTTGATCAATCACTCTCAGACCTCAGAGATTCATCTTCAGTTGTATCCTTTAGGGGTGTCCATCATTTTATGACTAATTTCTAAGTTTTACAATCCATAGACTTGTGAAAAGTGACAATGCGAGCTTTTCAATAATCATAGTTTATCTCATCTAGAATAGATGGCCGATTTACAGATCATCCTTCTTTAGAATTGTCCATTTTGAATAGAATATTTAGATCCCTTAGAGCTCACCCTACTAGAACAGAGTTCCTTCTCTGATGTCAAATAAAATTATGTTCTATGGATACCAAGATCTCAGACACAATGTTGTAACAATGTGTATGATAAGTGTTGTGTGTAATCAGCAAAATAAAGGCGGTAAATAAAATAACAGAGGAATTGGTAATCCAGATCAGTGCAAAGCAACCTACGTCTGAATGGCGTTAACCCAATGAAAGGAAATTCACTCTTAATAGTCAAAAGTACAAATTGGTTTGATTTGAACTCTCCTAGTTCAATGCCTATTTTTCTAATACTACTTGTGAATTTCTATTCAGGACTCCCCTTGAATATGAGACTTATATCACTTTCACTCAAATAGTATCGCTATTGTTTGGACAATTACAAATATTTATGAATGATGAAACAAAATTACACCTCAAATACTTTATTCCCTTAACATAGGAATAAGACTCAAGAATGGAGTATTACAAAATAAAACAAAGCAAAAAGATTCAAAACAATTAAACATGTCTAACTTGATTGTGCAAGGTTTGAGTCTTTACAATGGAGAATGCCTCCTTAAATAGCAACAAGGTTCATTTAAAAAGCTGATTAGGCTTTTGGCCTTTGAACGCGGTTGAACTTCCCAAAGACACAAGGAATCAATCTTTCATTATGTTGAAAATATTTGATTGACTAAATCTTGATCATATCAGAATTCATCAAAATTTAATCTTGCTAAAAATGTTCTTGAGAGAAACTTTCTTATTCTAAAAAGTGCATAAAAGATTAAAATCCGATTAGTTAAATAAGGAAACAAATCTTTAAATAGCACGAAAATCACTCGGTCAGTCTTGCGTGCGAAGCAACTCAGAGCGAGATAGGATTTCTCACTGTATGAGGGACATTAGACTTACATGTTGCTTCCTTATATGAACATCGAGAAGCATGATGTCTCACATCTTGCTTCACATGTTGTCTATAAAATATCGTCAATCATATGTATTAACACGACCCAAAGACCTAAAAACACACTCCGAATTTTAAAATCCAATTCATTTTGGATTTTTAGCCTTTATGTTTGCAAGCTCCTCTTAACATGTGGGTTGGGCCAAAATAGGCTCCATGAAATTGACACCCATTAATGCAGCGCTGGCTGTGTCTACTTGTAAATAAATTAATGCGAACGTTGATCATGTGTATAAGAAATAAATTATCATGATTGACCGGCTCTTCACATGAAACCAAATCCAAATTGATTTTCTTATGTTTTTTTATTGTTTGTTCATTTCTTATATACATTTATATATATTATCATATTTTGAGTACTTGAAAGATACAACCATTGGGAGAAGATGAATTTTCTAAGTCTTCTTGTGATTGTATTATTGGGAAGTAGCATCAAGGCCTATAGTGAAATTTGTCAAGTTTCTTTGAAAGAAATCAGTAATATCAATAACCAAGGACCATATATTGGTATAGTTGTGCCAAATGCCTTTGAGTTGAAGCCTCTTCTTCAATCATCCAGCTTTGTGCCTCATAACAAGTTTCCTTACTTTGACTTTGCTGGTAACTTTTACGATAATATGTTGCTCAATATATATGAATTTTGATAGAACATTATTCATCGGTTTGATTTTCTTGACACCCGAAAACATTTTCGCATCGGTGAATTGGAAAAGAAGAAGGTTATTGTTGTTATGAGTGGAGAGAGTATGGTAAGTTTAGTTTCTAATGTGTTTATGTCTTTACTCAAACTTATATGGTTATATTTCATTCTTTTGTCTTAGTACTTTTGGTATATTTTTGTAGCTAAATGCAGCTCTTGCCACCCAATTGTTGCTTACTTTGTTTAATGTAGAAGGAGTTCTTCATTATGGAATTGCAGGTAATGCAAATTCTAAATTCCAAATCGGAGATGTGACCATTCCACAATATTGGGCTCACACAGGACTTTGGCATTGGCAGGTACATACAAAAGTTACTTCAATAATATGGAGATTTTCAAATAGTCCTATAAATTTTAAAGTACGGATACATCTTAACATATACGTGTCTGATGTCTACCATATATCAATATCTGATACAAACACGATATTAATTTATTTATTTTTAAATTATTATATGTGACAACGTGTCAGTGAGAATGTCATATTTAGTTTCACGTTTATGTTAATGTTTTTTAATTTAATTAAGCAGAGGTTTGGTGAAGACGATGGAGACTTCAGCCGAGAATTTGGCTACCTAGAGTTTTCCAACTACAATAACAATACAAAACATTTCAAATCAGTGGAAAATCTGTTGAACAAGGTTTGGTATCAACCAGAGCAAATTTATCCACAAAAACTCTTGAAGTAAAGCAGCATACTTTTTGGGTTCCAGTTGACAAAAATTACTTTGAAATTGCAAGAAAGCTCAAGGTCAATTCAAAATGTTTTTAGTGTGCATTGCGACCAAATTTCAGACTAAACCGTTCGATCGAGATTGGATAGTTTAGATGTGGATAGTTATTTGAGGCTAATTTTTCACTTATTCTCTGCAGAATGTTGAATTGAATAGTTGTGTTAACAAAACTTGCTTGCCAAGAAAAGCTATTGTGGTGAGAGTAAAGAAAGGGGTAAGTGCCAATGTGATTGTTGATAACAAGGCTTATAGAAATCATTTGAACTCCAAATTTGATGCTACTCCAACTGACATGGAAAGTGCTGCTGTTGCTTTAGTTTGTTACCAACACAAAATACCTTTCATTGCCATTAGAGCATTATCTGATTTAGCTGGAGGAGGTTCTGCATTGACTAATGAAGTGTCTATCTTTTTATCATTAGCCTCTCAAAATTCATTTGATGTTCTTGTCAAATTCATCTCTTTGTTATAATTTAGTAACTTTAAAGGATTTCTTGAAGTGTAAGCAAGGGACATTTTTAGAGGGAGAAAGAAATCATGTGTTTCAAATTCTCTCTTATGTTATGTACTCAAAAATAAAAGCATAATGAAATCTACTTATTTTTTTGCAAAAGAAAATCCACTTTCATTTCATTACTCCTCTTAATCTCTTCAGATGCAACTATGAGAATCAAGTCTCAAGACTAAGCTGGATTAAGGATAAGTCTTGATGGTGCTTTTTTTATAAGAGAAGCCAATTTTTTGACACTTGATTACAAGGTCAAGTAAGAAGTGAAGGAGATAAGATGGAAGCTTTCAAGGATGAAGTGCAGTGTTTTATGACAGAAATCACCAATGAGTTGGCTAAAAGGAGATTCCATCTCGAAATTCTTTCATGAATGCAATAGTAAGAGAATGAAGGTCAATGGAATTCTCTATTTGAAAATGAATGGCAAAATTTGAGGGTCATACTGAGTTTTGGTTCAGTATATGTACATGGTGCTGCAAACGAATCTCCATGAAAATAAAACAAAAGTTACCAACTTAACAAAAGAATATATAGGTAAAAAAAAACTGTAAAGAAACAAAGTTCAATATCAATAACTAACATTACCAGCCATCTGAATGACAAAAATAAAGGTTATATTGGCACTGTGCATGCTTTGCATAAAATTTAGTAGGTATCTATCACATATTGCAAAAATAGTGCTGCATAAGAGCTCAAGAAAATCCTTATACAACATATCGGTATGTAACATATCTGCCTGCAGTTTCACTTGGCCGGATAATCCTGACAACTTGTCCACGCCTTAGTCCATAATATTTCGCAATAGGATCCGTCATCAGGATTCTAGGTAGCTGACAAGCAGATTGTAAGTGTTAGATATAATGAGCCATAGCAGAAATTTGTAGTCGAATACTATAGCTGCAAAAAAAATAACAGACAAATATATGCATACAAGACAAATACATTTACTAGACAAAGAATGATGCAGTTAACGCTAAGGCCTAACAGCTACATCTTCACCAGAACAAATTGCCAAACTAAATAGATTCAAAAGCTTGCAAGACAAGAGAATGGCAAGGATCATAAAGCTGAACTTTCACTAGGCTTGAATAAACAAATACTAATTGGATCGCTTTTCTGTTAATTATGAGATTAGCAATTGTGACAGTAATCTATTAGTGGTTGTCAGTCGCAGATCACAGAAATTAGCAGTTTATTTGAATTCGGCTAGGCAATAGTACTACAGCACCGTTATTTTGCAATATTTTGAGCTAAATAGCTTGTCAGGGAATAATAGGGATTTGTTCAAATTTCAACTACACCATAGTACCACATTAGCCTTTAATGAAGCACGGACATGATACGGGTATCGGATACGATACGGAGATACGTCAATCATTGATATGATACATATCTAATATGGAGATATCTCTATCATTGATATGATATGTATCTGATACGAAGATACGTCAATCATTGATACGATACGTTTAAGATACTTATATAAAAAAAATTAACATTAAACATTAGTTAAATCATTCTCTAACAAAAACCAATTGAGTTTGCCAAATTTGATAGTAATTGGTACAAGAATTATGAGAAAAAGAAAAGATAGTTAAAGTAGAGAGAAAAGTAATTAAAGGTAAAGTTTGATTCTTATAAAAGAAAAACGAAAGTGATGAGGTAATGAAAGTGATGAGGTAATTAAAGTTGAGAAAAGAAGAATTAAAGAAGAGGAAGATTGATTCATGTTCTAAAAATAGGAATAGTCAAAAGATTAACTAGCCGTATCCGCAGCGTATCAGAGACATGTCGCCGCCGTATCGGGACATATCATAAATTTTTATTTTTTTATTTTTTAAATAAAAAATTCAGATACTCCTTCGATACATATCGGCGGCGTATCGGCATATCGGTATGTATTGGATACGATACGGCATAGATTTTAGAGTATTTGTGCTTAATAACGACCGTTATTAAACAACTATGAAGCACGGATACTTTAAAATCGTTGCCGAATCGTATTCGATACGTACCGATATGCCGATACGCTCCGATACGTCGCCGATACGAATCGAAGGTGTATCCGAATTTTATTATTTAAAAATAAAAAAATAAAAAAATTCTGAAACGGTGGCGACACGCGCCGATACACTGTCGACACGTCTCCAATAGGTAAGGGATACGGCTAGTTTATTTCATGATTGTTCATGTTCTTCAAACTTTCCTCTCTTTAAATACTCTTCTCTCAACTTTAATTACCTATTGACTACTCATTTTTTATAATAAGAATCGGATTTTCTCCTATTTAATTACTCTAATCTTATCTTTCCTATGTAAACGTTAATTACCTCTTATCTTTCCTATGTAATTTGTGATACACCAATTTAATATTCTTTCACTATTACTATTTTTCAAGATAAGTTTCTTTTTTCATAATTCTTTTACTCATCATGAAACTTTGCAAATTCAATTGGTTATTGTTGGACATTGGTTTAACTAGTGCATAATTCTAAATTTTATAAACGTATCTAAAACGTATCGTGTCCTTATTCTTTAATGACTAGTGTATCGAGGTATCAGATACGTATAGTATCCGATACCCGTATAGTCTTCGTGCTTCATTGTTAAACAACATTCTATGCTATGTTGTTTTAGCAAAAAAACTCAGACTGAATTATTCTATCTTTTGTGTTCCATCAAATATGAAGTGATTTTATTCAACTGGGTCACAGAATTTAGCATTTCTTTTGGATTTTGCACATCACTTTTTTGGCACTCCCTATATGCATTGTCCAATCCAAGATAAATGTAATAGAATTTCTATGAGTTTATTAAAGGTGGCCTGAATTTCTGAATTGAAATATTTTCTTATTAGCTTTACAGAGTTTATTTTCCAATTCGGATATCATTGTCTTACAATGCAGAATAATTATCTTAACCAACAAGCTTGTGATTTTGTTGTAGAAAACAGTTTTGTTGTTTCAAATGACGACGGTTATAGGAACTAGGAACACATCAAATTCAGTACAAAATTACAGAAAACATCAGAAACAGTTATATTTACAACAAAAACATATCAGAAGTTCTCATCTACATATTATAAGTTCTCGTCTATATAAAAATCAGATATATACAAAAAATTATTTAAAATAAAAAAGTACAAAACACTAACCTGTGTTTCTTTGACAGTGTATTTATTGAGCAAGGCCCTTTTCTCAGCATCGGTGAGCACCTGATGTGGCGGTACAAGATAGTGCATCGTGATGTTAACCAGAAGTTCATCTTCCTGCACCATAGACAATTACCTCAACAAACGTGAGACTCCTAATATTCTCCTGATCACAATATCAATTCGTAAATTTGAAAGACTAAATTGCTCAATACTTACAATATCAATTCGTAAATTTAAAAGACTTAGGGTATGTTTGGATTGATGGATTGTGACGGAACAGAGCAGAATGGTAAATAATAAGATTACATTCCAGTCTTCCATTCCATTCCGTTATGCTCCATTCCACTCCGCTATGTTCCATTATCTTATCTCCTAATAGATTACCTGATTAACCTAATCAATTATTTAATTAACCTAATCAATTATCTAATTAACCAAATCAATCATCACCCTTTTCAAGTAGCATTTTCCAACATCTATATAACTAACAATTTAGGGTTTATTATAGAGAGGTAGAAACAATTACCAGAAAGATTTCAAGGCGACACTTCGACGCCATTTCACTAACAGCAGCTCTTCCATAATGCGAAAGCGGATTCTGACAAATCAAAACACCTCTGGAAACACTTTCTGTAAGCATCCTTTGAATGATACCTCTAACAGTCTTAACACCGATTTTGGCATCATTGACAAAGAAGACGGAGATTTTATCAGAAGGATTGTTTTTGTAGCTTTTGTTAATAAATAGGTCTTCTCTCTTCATGTGATCGCCGAAATTCGATTTGAATTCTTGTCTCGACATGTTAAGCTCTGCATCTGAAACGACGTAGTTTCTGTCTCTTAACATTTGTAAAACGGTTTTGTAGATTCTGTGTAGATGTGTTATCTCTTCGTCGGAAAACACCATTGTTGCTGTTCGTCGTCGTCGGCTTCAAAACTCGCCTCAGTTCTGCGTTTTGTGTGACTCAATTTCTTAACTCTTTGTTTCAAAACCCTATAGACTGATACTGTGTTTGTTTAGATAGGTTTAGAAAAGAGAGAAATAATGGGATTTTTTTTTTAAAATAACCATTTTTTTAAATTAAATACGAAAATAATTAAGTTTTTAGAAAAATTTTCAAAATAATCATGTTTGGGAGAGGATGCGCTGGGGGAGTTGGCGCATCCCTTAAATTTTTTTAAAATTTTAGGGCAGGCGCCAGACGTATTGGCGCCAATGCATTTGGCTCCTAAAGGAGGAGCCAATGCAATTGGCGCCTGCTTGGGCCTCCTAAAGGAGGCGTCAAGGGGAGTGGCGCCCTAGTATCCCTCCTAAGGGAGGCGCCAATAGGCATGGCGCCTTAGTCTCCCTCCTAAGGGAGGCGCCAATAGGCATGGCGCCTTAGTGTGTGTGTTATTTTTTTTTTTTTAATTTTTTTTAATTATAATTTTTTATAATATTTTTTGTTTTTAATATTTAAAATTTATTATTTAATACATAATAAATAAAAATAAAAATAAAATGACTTCATTAAATATATAATAATTGATTACATTAGAAAGATCAAAACCCTAATGACCCGCCCGATTATAACGTCCCCCGGTTCCACATCCCGGTGCGTTAGGTTGTCTCCGAGGTCTCCCACGATTTTCTTGAGGTGTTTGTGGTCTTTGGGTGCTGACCTGATCGAGCGATGGCTGGTTGGAAGGTTCGGTAGAGGTTCCGACGGTATTTGACAGATGTGTCATCATTTGCTCCCAATATCCGGAGGGGCTGTGGCCAACGGCGCTTCCGTAATGGAGTTCGGTGCCCATGTCATCGTAGTTAGGGCGTTGGGGTTGGGTGAATTGGGGACGGTATAGTTGCCCAAATTGGGTCATTGAGTCGTTTTGAAAACGAAGCAATGGTTCTTGGGGCGTACTATAGTTAAACAGTGGTTGGGTGTTAAATGGTGGGGGGCTACGATGACGTGACCCATATGAATCATTTGTGCTATAGACGGTTGTGGTTGCGGGGTTTGGTTCTTGGTTTTATGTTTGGGTGGGTGGTATGAATGGATTGCGACGTTGGATGGTTCGTTGTTGGATGGTTGGCATGAACGGGTTGCGATGTTGGGTGTGTGGTTGTTTTGTGTATGTGGTTGGTTGTTGTGTGGTTGGTTGTTGGGTTAGGGTGGGTTCACATTGGTGTTGGGTGGTGAATTGATGTGGAAACTTAAATTTATTTCAAAGTACCTCTGTTGCAATATATGGAAAATTAATTTTACTTCATAGTAGACGACTGTGACGAAAAGACAGTTGTTCATAAAAAATAACACAAACAATTAAAACAACTAGAATACAAAAACTATGCGATTACAACCATCAAAACAATTTTGAACATGTACTGCATCGTCCTACGAGCGTCTTGGTCGGTCTTAATATCCACCCATTCACGCACTTCTCCGTTTTGGTTGAACGTGGACACAAGTCATTGTATTCTTCTAATCCGTTCACCCTCTCCAATTTCTCCCTCTAACCAACTATACAACGTCCGATTAAGACGTTCAAACGTATCTGTGTTCCAAAGTCGAACTTGTATCGGAGCCGCAACGGCAGAAAATATTACATCAGCATTTCGTTTCTGAATGTATGTAGACATTGTTAAAACAAAGAAAATTAAAATTGATGGTTGGACTAGACTAGGAGATGAATTTGAGTGAAAATAAATGTGTGCAAGGTGATGGTATTTATAGAGACGAAAGATAAATCCGATAATACACATAGGCGCCACAAAAAGTGGCACCTTTCACACACACACACACTAAGGCGCCATGCCTATTGGCGCCTCCCTTAGGAGGAGGCTAAGGCGTCATCCCTATGGGCGCCTCCCTTAGGAGGGATACTAGGGCGCCACTCCCCTTGGCGCCTCCTTTAGGAGGCCCAAGCAGGCGCCAATTGCATTGGCTCCTCCTTTAGGAGCCCAATGCATTGACGCCAATACGTCTGGCGCCTGCCCTAAAATTTTAAAAAAAATTAAGGGATGCGCCAACTCCCTCGGCGCATCCTCTCCCAAACATGGTTATTTTGGAAAATTTTCTGAAATCTTGGTTATTTTCATATTTAATTTGAAAAAGATGGTTATTTAAAAAAAAAATCAAATAATGGAGAAAGAGATGGCGAAGAAATTGGATATTTTTATAGTTTGGATAAGTGAGAAAATGAGGAGAGAAATACATAATGCGTGGTAATTTTAATAATTTAGAAAAAAAAAATTAAAACATACATGCTAATCTTAATAAGGTTTAAATGTAGTTTTGTTTTTTATTTTTATTTTTATTTTTTAGTCTTTTTTTGAAAAATCAGGTTTTAGGTCCGTGTTTTGAATATATATTTTTTTTAAAATGGTCTCGTGTTCTGATTTGGTTATGTCGTATGTTCATTTTTGATGTGGCAAGGATATATGGACCAAATTTGAAAAAACTTTTGTCATGTCATTTAAAACCAATTTAGAAATTCTTACAAAAATAACCCACTTTTTCAAGGAAATTCCCAAAATACCCCTGGTTTCAAAAAAAATCTCAAACTACCCCACTTTTAGGAGGAGTCATCAATTGAATTGGAGACTCCTCTTAAAAATTGAATGGAGCCGCCAATTGGATTGGCTATGGCAGGTGCCCTAGCCAATTGGATTGGCGCCCCTGTGTAGGACTTAAGAGGAGGCGCCAATTCAATTGGAGTCTTAGTGTAAAATGATATTTTTGTGTTATAAATAGATGTGTTGTGTGAGTAATTGTTCCACATCTCAAATAATCATTTGGCAATCATGTTTAGTGTTCGTCGCTGATACGGTAAGGTGATTTATGCGAGAGACAAACCTCAGATGTTGATGTTGTTCTGGAACATCACTACGTTCGATCAACTGAAGAGGGAGCTGGTTTGTTGGTTAGATGGGAAAATACCAGAAGGGGAAAAAATTATAAGTATTGAGAGACTTGACAGTATCTTTGGTTGGGTGCGAATGAATACTGATAAGGATGCTAGGGAAATGATGTTCGGTCGAGACGACATCAATTTGATTGTTGTAATCAGTTAGAAATATTTCTGTTTTCAAATAGTTTATTTTGTACTGATGTTTGTTGTGAACCTCGTTGTAACAAAAACTTAATGATATATAATGATTGAAGGTTACATAAATACAATGTTACAAAAGGCTTAAGACCTAGATGATGCTCCTTGATTGGGACAATTGTTCTTGTTGTGTCCTGGTTGACGACAAATACTACGTAATCTTATTATTTTATCTGTGAAATCCATCTCTGTTCTGATATGCATGTTGTTTGGCCTTCCTTTTTTCTTTCTACGCATCTCGTCATTGTGCCAAACAATATCACCTTCATATGGAGGCCAGTAATCCTCCATTGGTAGTACCGAGAAGCTTTGATTATATACATTCATGACGGTGTCGGTCTTGTACACATCAGATAAATGGCTGTAAGCATCTTGACAAGTATAAGCGCATGCTGCAATGACATGGGAGCAAGGTATGCGGAAGGCCTGGAATTTTCTATAATCGCACCAACTTCTATTTAGTCTAACAGCGTAGGCTAAATTTGGTCTCCCTCGTTGTGGTTCATTGTTTCCTGGACGCTGAAATTTTGCCTATGTCGGTCAAAGACTGTTACAGCATGTGTGGTAGCTTTGATGCTCTCCTCTTTCATGACCTTCATGCAACACTCACTGAATACTTGCCCGGACATTAACACTGCACTCCATCTTTCACCTCTGGTTGCGAACGTAGAAGCCAACCTATAATAGGTTGATCTTACCAAGGCGGTTATCGGCAGATTTTGAATTCCTTTGAATACCCTGTTCATGCATTCCACAAGGTTTGTTGTCATGTGGCCCAATCGACAACCTCTGTCAAATGCCCTTGTCCACTACTCTACTGGTATGTTATTTAGCTATCTCCCTGCGTCTTCATTAGACAGTCTAATTTTATCACGATAATATTGAAATGACGGTTGAGTTAAAGCATACCCAACATTCACCACCTTCTTGCGAAGATTCCTATCTTTTATAGTACGCATGAAGTTTTGTGCAATATGTCTGATGCAATAGACATGGGTAGAAGGAGGATCATGCCATCCGTTGTCATGGTTGTTGTAGGCACTCTCAATGGCAGCATGTCTATCAGAAATCAAATAGAGATTGGCTTGTGGAGCCACATGCGTTCTGAGATGTCGAAGAAAGAAACCTCATCCACCATCCGTTTCACCTTCAACAAGAGCAAAGGAAATGGGAAAGACATTGTTGTTGTCGTCTTCATCAACGACGTCCACTTCTGCTTCTGCTTCTGGGTTGACGTCATCTGACCATTGTGGATCAAATTCACCAGATTCATCCAAACTGGTTAGTTGAGACTGTTGAGATGGTATACATGATTGAAGAGTAATGTACAACTCAATAGAGTTGTAGCCTGAATGTTCATGACTAACAAACATGTATTCAACATCTTCATCGTCTCGTACCTTAAGGGGGAAATACTTGCATTGACTATTCTCAAAAAATATTGGATTTTAATATGTGATCTTTGACACAATACCCGATCCTATACAGGATTGTATTCTTTTTTTCAAATGCAAGAAGGTTGTATTTCTCTTGATCGTGAGTCTAATGGTATCGGTGTTTCGAAAACAAAAACCATATAGCTCAGACTCATGTTTCACCGTTGCAGTGAACGTTGACACTATATAATGATGAAGATGACATTGTGTAGATGAAAACTATTTTCTTACTGCAGATGAATGCGAGTGAAGTGTCTTGGATGTTGATAGTAAGACACTTAAATAGAGGAGTGAAGTGTCTCACATGCTAGCTAGTTCGAAGTGACGTGTCGCACATGCAAGCTACTCCGAAGTGACGTGTCGCACATGCAAGCTACTCCGAAATGATGTGTCAACCATGCAAGCTACTAAGAAGTGACATGTTCAGCATGCAAGAGAGAGGACAGCCACGTGTCAGACATGCAGACACACACTTCATATTAATTGGTGCCCCCACTCATTCCTTGCACATGGGCGCCAATCCAAGTGGAGACACCTTGTCAAAGCATGCATTAAGACCTCGAAACCAAGCAATCAGAC
Source organism: Lathyrus oleraceus (assembly GCF_024323335.1). NCBI lineage: Eukaryota > Viridiplantae > Streptophyta > Magnoliopsida > Fabales > Fabaceae > Lathyrus > Lathyrus oleraceus. The sequence goes on along the minus strand of NC_066579.1, from coordinate 79,041,766 downwards.
CTAGGTCTTGCATGCATGTCCCTATGGAGGCGCCAATTTGAATGGCGACCCCTCTTAAAGGTTGTACATGGTCGCCAATTCAAGTGGAGACACCATGCAAGCAGAACTTTTCATGCTCTCATCCATTTGCCTATAAATACATCCACTCCATCAACACTTCTTCCACACCATCACTCTCACTACTTCTTCTACAATTTCATTTGCAACAACTTCTTGTAGTTTCATCTACACCAACCCCCCGACAAAATGTCTATCCTCACAATGGGCGAATCACATAGAGGAACGGTTGCAAACATCGCAACATATGTAAGTTTTTTCTTTTGTTAACTTTTTATCTTTCATCTTCACCAACCCCCTTTTATTTTAACATACCAACTTAGTCAAGTTTTTTGTTCTTTCTTTTATAGGATGTATCAAGGTTCCGAACTCGGATCCACGAATATGTCCATATGGATCCGATGATTCAACCTTATGTTGAACTCGTCGATTTTGGTCATATAAGCAAGATTTTGTCTTAGTCCGTAGATAACAAATTCATTCTAGCTTTATGCGAAAGATGGAGACCAGAGACACACACATTTTGGTTCCCAACTGGTGAGTGTACCATGACGATAGAATAGGAAGTTACAGTTGGGGATCTGCTTATCTAGCCTATCTCTATAGCTCCTTGTGCAAAAACTCACACAAAGCCACATCTACATTTTCTGGATGTATTGTTTTGCTACAAGCATGGGGTTGGTCAAGACTACCGTCCCTAGCACCCGTCAACAACAACCCTTTCACATTTTCGTATGCACAAAAGTAAATTGTTTAAATTGCTATATCTTTACTTACTTCTTTAAAGATTATTACCTCTAACTAATATTTTTTGAATTTTTCGTGTAGATGGTCTGCACGTGGTATGAGTTACAACAGATGTCCAAGACACTGTATTACTCAGTACCGCAACCTGTTGGATCACCTTCGACCGACAGACGTAAGAAAAATAACTTAATTATTTCGTTATATTTTGTTAACTTCTTCTACCTTGACTATAATCCAATCTTCTTTTACATTTCAGTTTATTTGGCGTCCATACCTTAATTTGGATCATGACCATCAAGTCAACGCTGAAGACGCGGCCGTATGGACTGCATGCACACCGATAATACGGTTCACAACTGTGGAGATTCACAACAATGATCGTGTGAAGCGGCAGTTCGGTATGCCCCAAAATATCCCAGATCCCCCAGCTAGCCTAGGAGAATGGCATATGCGCAAAGTTAACGACCAATGGAACTTCAATCCATGGCAAAGCTTCGCAAGATCGGAGTGTCGCAAATGGAAGCACCGTTATGACCATGTGTTAACTGACACAGTCATGCCAACTGAAGAAAAACCAAGTTGTACTTATATGGCTTGGTACATATCGGTTGGTTTTCAGTTTATCGCCGAGGATATGTACTTGTACGACCCACATCAGATGACTTACACACCTGACACCTCAACATCAAACCCCCAACAACAGTGTCAGACCGGATACACACAACCCCCTGTCCGTCAAATGTTCCGTTCAACCAACACACAAACATACAACCAAAACATTCCATACACCCAACCCCAATACCAAGAGCATACCCCATACCACCACCAACAAATTGACCATCAACCTGATACTCAACATCGCTTCGTACCCACCCTATCACCCTACCAAAGTCACCTAAGCCAGAACACCCAACGATCATTCAACACCAATCGCCCCTCCTCCTACCGTAACCAAGAAGCCCAAACCTCACAAAACCAAAACATCCAACAACCCTATCTCTACCAAACACCCCAACAACCTTTCCAACCTTTTCTCGACGCATCGTTCACACCCATGTCTCCCTTCAACCGTCCCGGTCGCACATCAATGAGTCAACCACATCCCAACTTCTCTGGCATGGGTCATGAGCTCAGCTACGGCGGTACACCATCGATGCATACTGAAGACTATGCCGACTTGTCTGACTACCTCAACAGACCTTCTCCTGTAGTTGGTAGTGACGATCCTGACCCTTTAGATGCTCAAACACCGGTACCGAATCATCAACGTGGGTTAGGGCCACGAGTTAGGGTAGCTAGAGGATGTGGGACCGGAGGTCGGTTAGGTGATCCCGGTCATCACCATTAGGTTTCTTTGTGTAAACGGCAAATTTTATTAATATCAATTGATCCTATATCAAATTTATCTATCACGTATATCATTTACCAAAAAAATAGCATTTTGCACTGAGGCTCCAATTGAATTGGCGCCTCCTCTTAAGTCCTACGTAGGGTCGCCAATCCAATTGGCACCTCCATTCAATTTTTAGGAGTCTCCAATTCAATTGGCGACTCCTCTTAAAAGTGGGATAGTTTGGGAATTTTTTTGAAACCAGGGATATTTTGGAAATTTCCTTTAAAAAGTGGGTTATTTTTGTAAAAAATTCAGTAAATGTAACATTATTTATTAATTTTGTTAATTAACAAAATAAATATTTTGATAAATTTTTAGGGACCTTAATATTTGATTAGGTATATATCATTTGTCCAATGGTTCACTATCAAGTCATTATTTTATATACGCTTATTTAAAAATAAGTTTAAGTTTTAAATAATTTTGATATAGGGTTTTGCTGTCCAGCATAATTAAAAAATGTAGTAGAACTTATTTTAAGAATTACCTCTCACTCCGAGCATAAGTTTTATTAAAAAAAATATGCCATCATTGAGTGTTTAATGCATGCTTATAAATTTAGTCTACCTAACTTTTTATTTGGTTATATTATTATAATTTGTTAAAGAAAATAATTTGTTAAAGAAAACTTGAAAGGAAATTTGAGCGATCAGATGCATTTTATAAAATGTTTTATAAATCGTGTAAGATAAATTATTATGGAACCTAATTTCTAATTTATTGATACATGTCAACTATTATTGCCCAATATAATAACATGATCAGATCTGATTATTTCTGTACTGAAACACAAGAAGGTGATTATAATTTTAAAGTTGAAACACAATACTTCTTCCGTCCTACAATGAATGAATGATCCAGTTGACAATTTCACACAAATTATAAATAAATAAATAAACGAGAGAATGGTATTTTTATTAAAATACCTTATCATATGTTAAAAATGATAAAAATAATAATAATTAAAGGATAAAATTGAAAAAAAATGTATAAGAAATTAAAATAGATCATTCATTTTAAAACACTCTTTTATTTTAAATATATCACATATTGTAGAATGGAAGGAGTAGTACGCTGATAGTATAACTTTTTATAGATATAATTTTAATGAATGAATCATACATTTTGGAAAATAGTTGAAAGTGGTTGACTAATACATTGAGAAATGCAGTAACACTTGTAGGAATGTAGTTGGGTTGTAGAAGATATGTGATTGGTGTTTGAGGAAACACATATTGTGCTTCTTTATTGGATAAACATTTTATCAATATTTCTAACTCATTTATTATTTAAAAATAGCAAAAGTAAACTCTTTAACTATCAATCTAAAAGTAGAAACTATAGTTGAAGATCAAAATTGTAATTAATAAATAATAAAACGTTAGAGCTTTGTCAATTATATTCACGATTTTTTTTGGGAGGAAGCAAAAGATTCCTTTTTGAGACATAGAGATTATGTTGCATAGAAAATAACCACTGAAATTCCATCATTTAAATATATGATTTATGTATTGCTTTCTAAAATTATACTTGCATGATTAATTATTTGCATGTTTAATTAATTTAGAGACGAGCTATTATTCTTAGAGAATAACTTTGCATCTTTGTATGATATTGTTATGTGAATGGATTCTTTTTTATTATTTGTCTAATATATACTTTTAATGCAATTTATTTTCTACTCGCCAATTTAAACTTATCTGTGGTTTAAGTTATGACATAAGCTGTGGAATATATAAAAGTTTAAAATAGGTATTCTAGCACGAATACAAATAATATTTTTTTATGATAAATTTTATACTTCGAATAATAAACAATTGAGGGTATAGCTTCTGGGAGCGCCTTTTTAAAAAAAATCAATTTTTCCTCGAGTTTTACAAAAATCGACATAAATAGTTGCTTATGATTTGAGATTCGATTCTCAACTCCTGCAATTTTATGTTTTATTTGAATCCAAAAGGCGCATTTATTTATTTTTATAGATTTTACGTCGGATATTATACCTCAATTTTTAAATAAACCGAGATAAAAACTCTCTAATTTTTTTATTCCTTTTGGAACCAAAAAATGCGCCATTATTTTTTATAGATTTTACATCGGATATTGTCGCGACATTAAAAATTGAGATTAAGCTATTGATTAACTTAACTAAAAAAAATAAGAGTCGCCACCGAAATTTATTATTTCCAAAGGGAATGGAAAAAAGGTCGAACAAAACCCACAAAAAGGTATAAAAAAGAGAAATTTGGATAAGGGGGTTGGTTATGCAACTAGAATGTATTAGCACCCATCACATCTATGGTACTCCACTTGCAATTTTGTGTTTATGGAAAAGCTGGGTTATTTGTTGAGTGATTTTAACTTGAAAAGATATTTTGTTGTATTCAAGTGGAAAAACTCAGTTTACTACCCACAGTATGAGAAAATGAGCATTTGCATCATCTTGGTATGAATGACTTTTACTTGAACTTTCTCACAAGCACATCTCAACATTCAAGTGAAGAATATCAATCATTTCTCAACATATTGTAGAAATATAGTGGTTTGCATCACTACGAGAATAGACTAATATCCAATCTTTCAAAAAAGTGATCTTTAAAAAAAGTGCACAAATGCACAAAAAGAAGTTTGATGAGGTTTGTCTTTTTTAGAAGTTTGAAAAAAAAGTTTAAGTATGCTTAAATGTTTTAGCATTTATTGAGAAAAAGGTTTTCTGAATCAGTTGACAAAGTCAGGGTTGTTAAGAAAAAGGTGTGACGTTTGAAAACAAAAAGCTTTTGAAATAGAGAGAAGTTTTGAAAATTGAAGAAGTGGGAGGGAGATGACGATACTACCTTAAGCATAAAGTAAATGACATGAAATAAAAGGTCTCATTGTAAGGTATCCCAAGAGAAAACCTTTGTATGTGCAAGTGTACTGACCACAAGATGGAGCAAGCATTTGACATTGGTCAAAACAAGCATTCCTTTCTCTTTGGGTTGAGCCACAAGATGAAAAAGAACATAAGTAGATGAATATCAAATGACCCAAATGAACAACAAAGCCACAAATCCATAAATCCATAAAGGAACATCTAAGTCTTGAATTGAAGATCAAAAGGTCTGAGGGATCACAAGGTCTCAGCAAGGGAAAAAAACCAAGTCTTAAGGTCCAAAGTCCAAAATACTCCTCAAGCAAGGAATAGTAACACAAAGTTCACAAGATCAGATTAAAGCTTTTTAGAGTTTTCGCCATTTTATCATTTTTTTGTTCTTTTGAAATGAGAAAGCAATAAAATCGTGAAGATTAAAAGGCAAGAATGCCAATGACATGAATGTAAATGACATAAATGTAAAGAGTATAAATGTAAAGAGCATAAATGTAAAGTTTGGTGTTAGGTGTTAGATATAACAAGTTAGTGATCATGAGGCAAACAATGTATGTGGAAATCATGTTAGAGTATTGATACAAAATCAAACTCTCAAGGCATGAAACACAACTGTTCAAACTCAAAGAAGAAATAAAAGAACAAAAGGAAAAATGAAAGAAAGCTTAAGTGTTTGACTTAAGATCCACTATCAAACAAGTCAAGGGACCCAAACATATGGCACAACCTAGGGATGGTCTATCGCCAACTCAAAGTGCCAAAAATATGATCAAATGATCATCTATCAATATATAGATTTAGAGAAGATTGAATCGACCTAAGAGACCATCTATGGACGACTTGAAATGTAGAAGCATTGATCAATACAGTAAACAACTCAAGCTCAAACATCAAGTTGCACAAAGATGAACCAAAAAAGATTTTAAAATTGATTAAAAAGGGAAATTAAATAGGAAATTCAAATCAAGCACCAAAACATAAAAGAAATGGTTCAGAAAATGATAGAAAGTCGATAAAAATACAAGTAAATAGATCTCAAAAGTTGTACCTCAAAATGTTTGAAAATACAAGTAAATAGATCTCAAAAGTTGGATCTCGAAATGTTTGAAAATGGTTCAAAATAAGAAAATTAACTGTTTCTTTGAGGTATCAGACTCTAATGGTTTCCGAGTTTTCTTGGCTATCAAAGTTTGCAAATGAAGGTAAAAGCTTCCTCTATTTATAGGAAATGAAATGAGATCATGGTACGTGTGAAATGGAGGCTAATTCTTGTGAATTAAGTCAGACTTTTGATAATTTGCAACTTGGGTGAAATGAGACATGAAATGCGTGAGTTGATGATGAAACCAAGTCATTTTGCACTTGTTCAAATGGGTTTTGCTTTGTCAAAGAGGTTGCACATAAGCATGTGGTCCCATTTTGATATTGGCATGAATTTCATGACTTGAAACTTGAGCAAGAAGCAGAGCTTGAGGTACCATGCTTGAGCTTAAGTCAAATGAAATCCACTCGTGTGTTTTGAGATATTCTTTATGCCAAATGATCTCCTCATGGTGAAGAATCAGATGCAAAATCATATAAAATCAAAATAATGCTTGAGTTGAAAATGACATGGATGGAAAGTTGGGGTCGTGACCTGAAATTCTAGGTCATGCATTAGGTCAACCAGGTCTTGGGCCTTCTTTTGTGCACAAATGGGCATCTTGTCCAATTCAAAAATTGATGGGTTTTGAGGCAAAATTGATGTTCGACCCTTGAAGCAAAGTTGTAGAGGAGTTCAAATGTGACATTTGGCTCGAAGTAGATTCTAAAAATACTGAGAAATGAGATAGTTATGGTGTTTGGACCAAGGGACATGCCATACTTGATTTTAGGTCAACCAAACATCTGCCAACTTGTGATTTGTTGCCATTTTGTTGAATCCAAAGGCCCAATGATGAACACTTGAATACCAAATGAAGGAAACTTGATTGTCCTTTGAAGAATCTTGATAATCGCTTAAAATGGGATGGAGATGGCATGAAAATAAACACATAAAGCATACTTGAATCAACTTTAAAAGCATGCACCAAATTTGAACTTATCTTGATCAAATGATGTTGAATGAAGCTTGACATGAACGTGACCTAAGATTATGGGTTATGCCTTTAAGTAGAAGCTCTTATGGACCACTTGTTGACCAAACTTTGAACTTGGGAATAAAAATCCTAATTTAGAAACCAAGCTTAATTCTTTGATTGCAAGTCCCTACCTTGTACAATAAGAAAAAGGAAACAACACATATTTTCTTATTTTGAAAAAGGTTAGCAAAGTTAGAATGCAAACAAGCAAAAAGGTAAAAATAAAATACAAAGGGTGCTTGATGATCTCCCACAAAGGCAAACCCAAAGAGGTAAAGGTGATGAGGATATCATGCTTGTGATCTTGGTTGAAATGCAAATGATATGATATGTGGAATCTTAGGGTAAAATTAGGGTATGACAGCTTCCCTTATTTAAGTTTCTTCTATCTAGAGACATGAAGATTGGAAATCTCCGTATCAACGGGATTAAAGAGATTTAAATACAAAATATTATTTATTTAGCAAACAAAATTATAGGTGGAGAGAGGGGAAAATGAAGATCTACAATCATTAAATAAAGTTTTAATTGTTAAAGAACAATATGTAGATAACAAATTAAAGAATTCTTGTCAAGAATTGAATGCGTACTTGTTTTGTAATATAACTTTATCTATCATATTATAATTTTCTAATGCAATCTGAAAAGTCATATATTCGATAAGGGATTGGAAAACCACTCAAACCACATAATATATAATAAACTCATATTTTAAACAAACATTAACAACAACATTCATCAACAACAAATCATAAACAACATATGCGAAGAATGTTTTAGAAACTTACATGTCCCATAATGGCATCCACAATGAAATAAGGATGAAGCTGAAGTTAGACCTGCAAATGTGTGTCTATTTTGAATGGACGTCATTATGAATCTTTCATACAAGTTTGCAACTCCATCATCGTTATTGAAACAAACATCCATACCTACAAGTCAAAACAAGCAGACCATTCAAACATTATGAAATAAGCTATTGAAACATAAATAATAATAGATAAACAGATTTTGGAACATAAACTATAATGAAGACAACCCTGTAAAGTAGCCATTTGCTAAGATTTGATGAAACAAAGGAATACTTCGAAGAAGACGAGTTGGATGGATATATTTGGAGTTTCCATATGAGTGTGATGAGTGAGAGATATATTAGGGTTTTATTTTGAGAGAGAGGAGTGAAAGAGATGTTAGGGTTTTGTTTTGAGAGAGACGACTATAATGTAATGAAGTGAGAGATAATTTCTCTTATATATAAATAAGTAACAATTTTCACCATGGTTGAAAATACGAACCGTTATGAAATGATTGCAACCTACACCACGGTTGATTATAACAATCCTGGTAATATAAAAGGTCAAGCCCCATTATGTCACGAAAAATAAAAAATTGTTGGTGCTAGGATTCGAACCATTTCACTCTAGGTATATTTCACTATGGTTCGTACCTATGACCGTTATGAAATATCCTTTAGTAAAAAAAAACGCCCAAAAACGAACTATTACAAGGGTTAACAAGAAGATCGTTGTATAATTGGTGTCACAAAAGGTCTATTTTGTTGTAGTGGTTGTCATAGATGGTCATATTCAGATGTCCATAACCAGAACTGATGTGATCTAGAGAGCTGAGGATGCTAGAGGTTATGACGAGTAGGTGTGGCTGCACATAGCGTATGTTATGAGAGGATAACTACTATATTTGGTTGGTACTTTGAGGACTTCAAGTGGATCCATGAATATATCCGGGGGACTACTTGTTTGGTCTACTTGTACTCGAAGTTATCATATGGCTGTATGTGGAAGACGAAACAGGTCACAAGCAACATCACACAATTGGTTGTAATATTTATTGGTCTTTTATGTTTTATGTCCATTTAATTTCATCTTTACAACTCCATTACTGATGATTTAGATGTTCCAAACTTTTCAGGCTTGGATCCTCCAACACTTCCCGCGCATCTCTGGTTGGGCGAGTGTACCGATTTACACTAAGGATATGACGCGTGCTATTGCATTTTCCCAGCTCGGAGGGAACCATGCGATAAAGTCATTCAGAGTGTATCTTGACCGCTTGGTTGTCGAGGACATGCACTTCAACAACTATGTCGATCATCGTGAGTCACAGCCATTTGACGAGATAATGCTATACTCAGGATGATTGACTTATGAATCACGTCTCACTGCTCTTCATCTGCCCGAGCGTGTGACGTGGAAGTTCGACTACACTCAGATAATTCTCGAACACCCTATTGTCTCTGCTCCCCCTACTTTGACACGTAGGCAGATGAATGTCATGTTTGATGATTATGAGAGTCATCTAGTACCAGAGGAGGCACAAAGTACCATAGTTGAGAGCTATTAGAGCTACATCGACGGGTACATCAAATGGTCTTTCAAGATGTCATATTTGTATATGGTGCAGGTTTCTCTAGGAGATCCATTGAGGCCAACTCATCAAGATATACTAGAGGAGAAACATGCATAGTTAGATCATGCTGAAGATATCTTGCCTAGATGTCGCCGTATAGTGGAGAATGTGCAGACATATGTTAACACATGTATCTTCCCTGATGGATCTGATGTGAGGCATGTCCTAGATGCTATGATGACGGAGGCCTGGGGGACATTGATGTATCAAAGATAACGCTGGAGGACGGGTGTGATTGATGGCAGAGGAGGCAGAGAAGATGTAGTCTGACATACGCAGTAGTGCAGTAGTATATAACAGTTATACTTTAGATTCATTATTATGGATTCTTTTTTATTTTCACCTCATGCTACTTTATCTTGTATTTTGATTTTATTTATACATGGGAATTTTGGACCATCTAGATGTATATACGTCTCTTTTTGCATATCGATTGTATGGTAAAAATCTCGTCACTTATTGGGCTAAATAACGTTTATCAATCTTCAACTGAATAAACATAAATAAAACATAACATGCAATATTCTAAGATATTACGAAAATGCATCTCTATAAAATAACCAGTGATACATCTCCGGTACAATATGTGTGCCAAACCTTTCAGAGTTAATGCATGGTGCATGACTCTTAAAATATTATGGAGATATATCTCTGGATCTTTTAACGTTTCATTGAATATATGAAGATATATTTCCGAAATCTGAGAGACATTTAAGTATATTCCCATTATGTGCTAATAAAATATATGATACATTAAGAAATTCCCAATTATAACCCTTCTTTTACTTTGACAACTCAGTGGCATTTTCAGGAATACTTAAAAAGTTTGATAAGGCAATTTAGTACTAAAATTAACTATTTAGTATAATATATAGTATTTATGTAAAATCAATAAAATTTAGGGAAACATTTTTCCTATTATCTCTTTCATTTATTATAAGAGATACAATGTTCATGAACTCCTCATTTGCAATTCATCTACACCGTATTTTACTGTTCATCAATATGATGAACAATAAAATATTATAATAATATATTATTTTAAAAATATATATAATTTAAAAAAAAAAATATCTGGACATCTATTAAGCAATTCCATAACTTTTTAAACCAACTTTAGAATTTGTATTAAAAAACTTCGGTGACTACTAAAAATTATTTTTAATATCTGGATGTTTATTAATCAATTTCAGAGTTTCATTAACCAAGTTTTTACTTTTCATTAATTAACTTTGGTTTATCACCAAAAATATATTTTTAATATCTTGAGGTTTATTAACCAACTTCGTCACTTCATTAACCAATTTTTTATATTTAATTAACCAATTTTTTTCCAGTACTTTAAGTCATTGTTCACGTACTGTTCATAAATATATTTTTTATTTTAAAAATACATTGTTCACTGTATAAATGCGATGAACAATGTATACAATGTAAGTAGTTGACGTCAAAAAAAGATGTAGAAATATCATTTATGTTTGTAATTCTCATGTCAGCACAAGAGAACATCGGCTTTGCATTATCTGACCCATTTGCAATTCTCAAGTCACATAACTCAGCCTTATTTTGACGACCCATTTGCAATTTTCAAGTCAGATAACTCAGCCTTACTTTGACGAAACTGTAGTAATTTAATTTTGTTCAAAAATTTAAAAAATTTATTAAAAAAAAATAATTTTGTATTTTTATTTATCATACTTTAATCATTTAAAAGAATGCAAAAATATTAAAAAAAGAGAGGTCTGATTTAGTTTTTTTAATTTGGTTCAGAATTGATTATACCATCACTAATATTTTCCTTTAAATTTACAACAAAAAAACTAAAATATTTTTTTATTTTAAGTATAAATATTTTATTAAAAAATGAAAAAAATATAATTAACAATAATTATTTTGTTAACATAATCTTGTTTCCTTTTATTAATATTATTATAGGTCAAAGGTAAATCGTATCATTCCTCTTTGTCATAAGATCTTTTTTTTAATATGACTGGATAAAAAAAATAAAACAAAAAGGAATCGTTCCTCTTTTTGCATAAGATATTTTCTTTTATTTTGTTCTATTTCTATGTTTCAAATAACACAGTCTGCTTGTACCATTACTCCATCCCACCAGCCTGCTCTGAATTATCTGTAACAAACAAACAAAATATTTAATATAAAGAACAACCTCTGTACTATGCATATTATTTAAAAAATAATATTTAATAAAATTTCAGAAAATGAATCAATTTGGCTTTGAGAGAAACCGTTCGCACATAAAAGTGATTGCATGTCAAAAATGTCTCTTTATACATGTATAAGTTATATCCATACAGTGCAAAATTATCTTGTACTTGAAAACATGATAAGTAATTTTAATGTGAGTCGACTCATTAATAAGAGAGAATATATAGTAAAAATAATGAAAAACTGAATATAATTTAGTATTTTGTTGATAATATTTTATGAATTATCTAATCAGTTACAATGATTTTATGCATTGTGTTTGCATCGTTAAGCTTATATATACTTACGTATGAATGTAACTTATACATGTAATGAGACCAATAATCAATTACAATTTTATATTTGAGTTCTCCCCTATCACATCACTTAAGTATAGAGATGATTTTTGATATTCGCCATCTTAATTACAATTGTTGTTGGAGTAATGGTTAAATGACTTCTCTTAATTGTGTCCATATTCTTCTCTAGCCAAATTTATGTATTTCATGAAATTTCAATTTTAATTAGTCTAATCTAATGTCTATTTTTGCCAATTAAATTAGTTTAGTTTTACTTGTTAAATAAGAAAAGTGATATATTATATTAATCATTGTATTTAACTATTAACATAATTTTAGATATTTTTGTGCTAACAATGAATTAAAATTTTCATTCTTTTATAGCCTTGCTAATCTTTCAATTCGAAATTTTTTATTGTCGAATACCTTACATGTCTTAATAGGCTTATTGATAATGTGTTTTAACTTTTAGTTTCCTAATGTCTTATGTGGAATTTGTGTCCATATCCACAACATAAAATCTATTCTTAAAATAATTGGGTGAAATGAAATTAATAATGCTAAGTTTAGTTTTCTCTATGGTTTATTATAGCAAATACAATTGTTCTCATTTGTCCATTGAGGATGAAAATTACCTTATAAAATAGATATCATACTAGGTGGTGAATATGAAAATGTAACGCTTTAGATAAAAATTGTTGAATGGAAAGACTTGTAAAGCTTTGAAAGATTAAAATTCTAATTTCTTGTTAACACAAAGATGTCTAAAATTGTTTTAAAAGTTAAATAAAATAGTTAATATAATAAATCATTTTGTTAATTTGCAGCACCTTATAGAAAAACTGCAACAAATCATCACCGCGAAGAAAAAATTATCTCGATAACTTCTTCTTTAATTATTTTAAAAATCCAAAAACAATACGACATTCAAAGTAAAGTTTCCTTTACCTCATTTTATTTAATAAATTTCTTAAATGTTTACATTGTTGAATTGTAATTCTTTGTGTCGAAACAGGTTGTTCGACAGAATAAGGAAGTCTTGAACCACCTAGTATGTTGAGTTGTGTTAGTGTGTCGAAGTGTCGAAGCATTTTGCTTCACACATGATTTCGACTTATGACTATTTTAGTAGTGTTAGCAATTTTGGACTTTTATATAAATTTGAGATTTTATAGTTTTTGGCTTTGCCTTGAGGTCCAAGTTAACCTCAATCCATAAATAGAGGGGTAACTCTTATTCTTGTAATGAAGTGAATAGAGTATTCATAACATTTGTATTCATAGTATTTGAATTAGATATCATGTTTCATTTTTCCTAATTTCCATAATGTACCCTAGCCTGAGGATTGTTGGATCTGTCATATCAATTAATTGAGCTAGATCCAATGCTCCGTGTTTTTTCTGATTTATTTCTTTTTCTTTTTTCATTTTAAATTGCATTTTCTTTTAAAATTCATAGAAAATTCATCTTTTATCCAAAAAATCCCAAAATAATTTCAAAAATTCTCTTTTGTTTTTCTTCATCTTATTTGTATTTGTTTACATTTTATTTTCTTGATTTTCTATTTTTCTTGAATTTCTTCTTTTTTCCTTTGTTTTAGTTGATTTAAAAATACTTTTATGCATTTTAAAATTCTGACAATTTTATTCTATGTCTCTTATTTTATTTCCAACCTTACATAATTTTCATGGCCATTTATTTGGTATTTTGAAGGGCTTTATGGATTTTCTCTTTTATTTCCCTTTTAATATTCATTTTAAAAATATTTTTGATGCATTTTATTTTATCTTTTTGCATTTTTATGCTTGTTTGATCTGTGTTGACTTATGTTGGCCTTAGATCATGACTATGTTAATCATAGGTCTCATCAAACTCAATGAATCTTGGGTGTTGATGGGATGAAAAACCTAATCCACCAAAATGGATGATTGATGTTGATAATGACTTGATCAAGCATCTGATCAAATTTGGATTTGATTTCTCTTATCTTCTTCTCCTTCGTCCCTTTCTCTTCCTTTTTCTTTTGATCAATTGGATGGTTTGTGCCCATCTTGTTCATGACATGTGGATTGGTGTTTGATGAACTTTCATCATTTCAAATCTACCTCTTAATTGATCATGGATCATTTAAGGTACTTTGGATTGATGCATAAATTTGTCCTAAGTATCATGAAGTATGGATTGAAGTAATAAGCCATCCTCCTAGCCTTTGTGCTTGATCCATCCTTTTTTGTGGCATAACATGTATTAACACAAACATTATTATTGACCCGCCTCAGATAGTTGTGACTTCTACATAAGTCCAATTATGATTGCTTAACATATCGCTAAATTTGTCCCCGAAAGTAAGTCATTTTCATAAGTGAGATTGTAAGTCTCATACTCCTCATGGTACTATGTGAAAGGTATTGTTTCCTTTTCACCTAAGAGAGCTAGTGGTATACTTGTTGATTTTATCTAAGTTGGAGCCTTTCTCATCAGTGATGTAAAGGTCCATAATTGAGTGTTCTCCCAAAAATGACGAATTGCTTTTTACTTTTTAATTACTAACACCACTTACTAACATATTATTGTATTGACCTTACTTTAATCATTTATCTTATGCTCTTTACTTTTGACATTTACTTTATGATTTTATTTTAGCATCCCATATCATATTGTTTGTGCTTATGTTATTTGCTCTTTGTCCATTTGGACTTTCTTTTTCTTTTAAAGACATTAATAAAGGAAAACCCCCTAAAAATTGATTCTTTTAACTCATGGACTTAAAGTTACTATCAGTGGCATGGTTGTGGAGCTATGGACTTAGAATTAGGATCTTGACCTTTGCTTTGGGAGATTGTGATTTAAGACCTTGGGATTCATTTGATACCTTTGACTTTGGATTCTTTTTGAAGACTTGACTTGGTTATTTTGGTTTCATCTGATACATGAACTATTCTTTGCTTATTTGGCTTGCTTAAGGCTTAATCCAAATGAGGGGATTCTTGCTTGACTTATGTCATAAAGTTTGTTATCTCTTGGTTATATCTTTCCTCCCTAGCTTTTACTTTATGTTCTAGGATAGTCTCATCTTCTCATTCCCTTCTTTAATTTTCAAAATCTTCTCTTGTTTTCAAAAACTTCTTGTTTTTAAACTTGAACCACTTTCTCAATAAACATTGACTTTTGTCAAATGATTTTCAAAACCTTTTCTTAATGAATGCTAACACGTCTTAAGCATA
Source organism: Lathyrus oleraceus (assembly GCF_024323335.1). NCBI lineage: Eukaryota > Viridiplantae > Streptophyta > Magnoliopsida > Fabales > Fabaceae > Lathyrus > Lathyrus oleraceus. Next base: position 79,026,425 of record NC_066579.1, on the reverse strand, counting down.
TTGAAACCAATTTAAAAAGACTTAAAAATGCATAACCCATTCAAATCATTTTGTGCCATTTGTGCAGTTTTTCTTTTAAAAGCTTTTTTTCAAGGTTTAGACATGAGTCATTTTCGTAGTTGAGATATAATTCTCCTATCCCCATAGTATTGATGATAATTATTTTCCATCTAAAAGAGCTAGTAACATACTTGTTGATCTTTATCTAAGTTGGAGCCCTTCTATGTGGTGATGCAAAGTTCTCATACTTGTGGGTGGTTATTTGAGTTTTCTCCTTAAAATTACAAAATGAATTTTCATTAAAGAATCAAAACAAACATCTTTGTCACTTTTACCATGAACTACGAGGTTTTGATCATCCATTGCATTTTGTTGGTACGAAGGCATGTGACTCAGAAAGTCTTGGCAAATACGAAAATGATAAAGAAACATTTCTTTTCTCACCTCCTCAATCTTTTACAAACAACATCATTTATTTAATGCCAAAATGTAAAGATTTTCAGAGGTTCCTATTGAGTACTATAAATGTTTAGGGTGTTAATACATTCCCTTTGCATAACCAACCCCCAGACCCTTATCTATTTTTATTAGTTTTACTTTAAAACTTCTTTGGGTTTTGTTCGTTCTTTTTCCCTTTCCTTTGGAAATAATAAAAGCGTGGTGGCGACTCTTGATTTACGAGCTAAGTTAATCAATAACTTAATCTTAAAATTTTTACCGCTATAAAAACATGGTGACTCTGTTGGGGAGTAATCGTCAGTGGGTTTAACATATCTTTGTGTATGTATGTATATGATGTTTGTTGTTGTTTGTTATTATGTGTTCTGTCTGGTTCTTGGTGATATTTGTATGTTGAAGTAAGTTCTATACCCGAACTTAAGTGGTCTTATGATATGAGGGTCATATAGTCTTGTTTGGCTTATGTGGAGTTAATCCTTAATAAGTTGACTTGAGATCCTCCGCTCAGTGGAGGCCCATTTGGAATTATTGATGTCTTACAAGTAGTTGTGATTGACATTACTTTTTCCGACCTGGGATCCTGAGAAGTTGAGGACGTTAGAACCCTAAAACCATCTTGGCCTTTTAGGATGGAGTGCAGTGGCTATTCAGGTGTAGACTTGAATTAGTTGTTACGAAGATATTACACTCGGACGAGTTTCTCTTGAGAATGTTATTGGCTGGAGAGTAGTCATTTAAGCCGGTAATATCTGAAAGATGGAATTATGAATTTGGGAGCTTTTTAGAACCTTGTTCCACAAATCATTATACCCTTAGTACATACCTTGTGGTTTGGGTCTTATCATTGGATTCATACTCGTGACTCCGAACCTTTGGACCTTACTTGTGTGCCTTGCGTGATCTTGTTTGTGTTTGTGTTTCATGCATTTGTTGCATTCATGAGAATTTTTTCTCAGTTATCAAGGAACTTGGAGATTCTCTGTGCAAACATCACAGATATTTTGACCATGGATATTGGAAGAAGGAATACTCGGAAATACAGTTTCAGATTTCTTGATCTTAAGGAATTAAGAAAGCTAGCATATTTTGTGGATGATCCTAAGGATTTTATAGACCATTTTGAAAAAGTTTTTTTTGTTCTATTTACTGATGTTGAAGATGGTCTTCTTTGTACTCTGGTTCAGTTATATGATCCTGTCTATCGGTGCTTCATTTTCCATGATTATTAGTTGTTGCCTACCATATTGGAGTATGCTTATCTTTTGGGTATACCAGTTGTCATACTCCAAATTTTTCCTATCTTAAAATTGAACTACATTTTCATCTGCATCAACGTGACCATTTCATTTGGTCATGCCCATTTTGATCAGGAAAAAAGAAACAATTGATCTTAATTGAATATGTTTGTCTTTTCACATTACTTGCGTATACATCATTCACCAAGTAAATTTTGTCCCCATGTTTCATTCAAGAATTTGAGCCCACATTACATCTGACCCACGTAGTCACGTGCCCAATTATATCCATTACATTGCATTATTTAATCTCTTTTATTCTTTTTCATTAAATGTTTCATTTTGTCTTTTTTTATTTTTATTCTCATTTCATATTTCTTTTTCATTTTTATTTTTATTTTTTATCTTTCATTTAATGGTCATTCCATTTTTATTTCTTTTATAATCAAGGCCATTTTAATCATCTTTAGTTAATGAACATTTTCTCATCATTTCATTTTAATGTTACCTTTTTTTTTTATCTTTAGTCTTTAAATAAAGATCACTTTTTATATATATAATAATTATTTCATCTTCATCTTGAATAATAATTTTATTTCTTCTTTTTTAGGATCATGTTAATAAATTCTTTCACATTTCATAGAACATTACATTTTCATTTTAAGAAAAAAACATGAAATATAATAATTCATTTACTTTTAAATAATGGTAACCCAAGGCATGTGCACAAAAGAAAAAAAAACTCATAGCAGAGATTGCATCATGAACGTTATTTTTCATTAGTAAAAACAAATAAAATTTGTATAGGGGGATACCCCAAGAGAAATTTTTACAAAAATAACCCACTTTTTCAAGGAAATTCTCAAAATACCTCTGGTTTCAAAAAAATTCCCAAACTATTCCACTTTAAGAAGGAGTTAACAATTGAATTGGCGATTCCTCTTAAAAATTGAATGCAGACGCCAATTGGATTGGCTAGGGCAGGTGCCCTAGCCAATTGGATTGGATAGGGCAGGTGCCCTAGCCAATTGGATTGGCGCCCCTGTGTATACCTTGAGAGGAGGCGCCAATTGGATTGACGCCTTAGTGTAAAATGCAATTTTTTTTGCTAAATGGTATACGTGATAGATAAATTTGAAATAGGACCAATTGATATCAATAAAGTTTTCCATTTACACAAAAAAGCCTAATGGTGATGATCGGGATCACCTAACCGACCTCCGGTCCCACATCCCCTAGCTACCCTAACTGTAAGACCCTAATTTTGACCCTAAGATCCCTCATGGCATCATGTTATTGCACAAGTGCATTGCCTCAAGGATCATAACATGATTGCCTCCTTAACCCTAGGGTTGGGACTTGTGTGAGTGGTTTGAGACCACCAAGCATGATTGTATTGTATGTTATTGCTTTTCTTATTTTGATTACTAACCAAAAGCACAAAAATACGTCACTAACTCTTTTTGTTTTGAAGCTCAAGTGATCATGTGTTCCAATGCTCCTAGAAGGCTCCTAAGCCCAATGAAATGGCTAGATGAAGATGAGAAAAAAGCATGACAATGATCCACAAAGCTCCTAATCATCATATATTCTTACCAGGTATCTTAATTTGCCAATTTGATTAAGATAACCCAAAGGGCTTGAGGATTGTTTCCCAAGGAAATCCTAATTTCACTATGCTTTGACTGTGCCTTGCCCATGAAGCAACCTCAACCTATGATAAAATTTAATCAAGGTAAGTCCTTTCATTCATAATTTTATGCATATATGAGCCTCTTTGAGCATCCTCAATCATTTATTCATCAAGATTGAAAGTTTGGCCTTGAGAAGTTGACTAGTCAAGTCATCTGACTAAGATGAGCACCATTGAGATATAACCTTTGATGTGTTTGTCAAATGAAGATTGTAACACCTCAAAATTTGCCCTCCTCTCGTGGGACTAAGCATTAACATATTTGCATTTCATTTTAGGGCATTAGGCATTTCATGTTGCATATCATGTGGTTACATTGTGCAAGCCATCTTCCCAAGTCTTGATCAGGAGATGAGGAAGTCAAAGGTGCAAGCCAGGGTTTTATTGATTGATCATGGGCCATCTGAGGATTGGGCTGTGAATCAGGGTTTCATGATTCTCAAAGGATATTGGTCTTCACTTTGATTGCAATGATACATCATCATCATCATGGTTTGGTGTCATCAGGAGATTGAAGAAGATTCCTTGAGATTAGGGTTTTGACCACTGGTCAACCCTAATCAGTTGTATTGGGCCAATCAGGGCATAATCAGAAGATGAGGTTTGTGATGGAGATGAGGATCATTTTGTGATTATATTGTGCTTATTGAGGCTAGGGTTTCACCCTTGAGCCATTTCAGTTGAAGATTGGGGTTCAATTTGATCTATGCATTGCCAATTTCATCTATCAGTTGAAAAGTCAACTGTGGTCAACTGTACATGATCTGATGGATTTGGAGGTGGAAATGAGTTGGATACACTTCATTCATGTTGGAACAAGTGTTATATGACATCTCAAAGCTTAAGAATGAAGAAAATCAAGTCAGGACCAAAACTGCCAAAAATAGCAAGTGACTTGTAACTGAAGTTTCCAAAAATGGAAAGTTTTGGACCTCAAGGCCACGTGTCCAAGGAAGCTTCAAATGAAAATTTGTTCAACATGAAAGTTGTAGATCTTGTTCTCACCTTTCCAAAAAGTCCAAGAACTTGAAAATCCAATGTATGGTTTGGAAATTAGGGCTCAGTGAATTTCCAAAATGACCCGTAATCAGGAGGCCATAATTACCACATACTTTGTCCAAATTGCAAGTTCTTTATATGCACAAACTCCATTTGACATGTACTTTGAGGGTGCATCATTGGATTTGTTCAAAAATGGCCAAGGCAAAAAGTCACTTTTCAACTGGACAGCTGAATTGGACCAGGGGCAAAATTGTCCAACTCTCAAAATAATTGGAATTTTTGAATGGGACTTTTTCCAACACCTCAGGAATGGCATTTAGAATGTGTTTGAATCCTCATTTCATGGCTAGGCTTTGCAAATTGAGTTTTGGTTTGAAAAGTGCAATGGTTGAAATTGGACATTATGCCATCAAAGGGTGAAATTGCAAAATACATGACCAATTGAAATGAGAATTGTTTCTACACATTACATATGGTATTTTGGACTTGTTGGAACCAAATTTGAGCTGGCATGTGCTGTCATGTGGAAGTTACAATTATGCCCTCACTTGTTAATAACCAATTTCACTTAACATTTCCAAATTGCTAATTATGTGATTAGAGCTTGGATTAAGTGCACATATATATTCATAATCATTGGTTAATCATAACAGAATGCACAATTACCAAGTTTGGATCTGAAATCTCTCAAACTCTTCCAAAATCATCAAGAACTCAAGAATCTTCAACTTCCTCAAACTTCCTCAAGAATTGATCAAATTTCGAATTTCTTTTTGTGTTGATCCTACATCACATTCCTCTTCATCTGTTCGTGGTCATCATCATCCATTACCACACCAATTGCAACTGTTCAACATCACCTCATCAATGGCAAATCCGGATTGTGGACACTAGGAGTGGAAGTAATTGAAACGGAGCATAGCATTCATCTTCCTGAAGCTTGCTGCGTTGCTGTTTTGAGTTCATAAGCTTGGAAACATCACGAATCACTGCTGCATTTCCAGGTTAGAGGTTTTTTGAATCTCATGTTTCTTTGATTGTTCATATGCGTTTGAAAGTGCTAGTCACGTAGGTCATGGATATGTGCTTGGTTTTGAGAATAGTGGATTGATTAGGGAGAAATCTGGATTCGAAAGTATGAACACAAACCCTAAGTGCTTCGATTCTCTTGATATAGGAACAATTAGGACAAATAGAGTGCATATTTGGATTGTGTGTGGAGAGACCTTTCCAACGACTATAAGTTTGCTAATTTCCATTGAGATTTCGTGTTCATCATTTTTTTCAATTTTCTGGAAAATTCATGGCTGGAACGATGATAGGAAGCTTGCTAGATCCAAAATCCTGTTCAAATTTTCAAATAACAAGTTTCCCTCCCGCGCCAAGCATAAATTACGAAACTGCCATTATGAACTTTAATTAATTCATTTAATTATTAAAAAATTGCAAACATCTTTAAAAATTCATAAAAAATAGTAGAAAATTCCTAAAAATATGGAAATTTTTTCTATAGCTTCCTTGTTGAGTGTAGGTTTTTTTTGACCTATTGGTCAAAGTTGTGCTTGGTAGAAATTCCATTTGACCTAGGGTTTTTCCACATGTGCCATATTTTGCTACATTTTGCTAATTGATTCATGAAATGCTCATATCATTAAATAAATTCTTGAAAATTTTTGTGATGATTCTTGACTGGTTGATGTTCATTTATATGTAAATTTCATGCATTTTTGATACCTGGTCATTGAGCAGCAAATTATGGAACTTAGGTGTGACAATTTGTGTCACACCTCTTGATGTCAACTTTCTGGAATTTTTTACATGACCTATACTTGTTAGAATTGATTGAAATTTTGCATGATGATTGGTTGGCATGTTGAGATATTGTATGAATTTTTGTGGAATTTTACACTGCATTTTCAATTTGATCATGATTTTTCATTTCTGGTGATCATTTGTGCAAGCTCATGTGACCTAGGTTGGTAGATTGATTGAGAAATCCTCATATGGTACTGTATGATCATGAAATTTGATATGCATGTAATAGACACATAATGTGACATCCCTGTTTTGGTCCCATCCATTTCTATTTTGTTTTCAATGAGATGTGAATTTTTGAAGTGAATGTATGCATTGATGTTGTGGTTTGAAGCATGAAATTGTGTCTGTTTTTGTTGATTTTCATTAACATGGTTCCATTTGCCCAAATGAGCTCAAATTTGACATGGTAGACCTTGGTGATCCCCTGTTTAGGTGTAATTAATTTGAGAATTTTTGGATTTGTTTTGATGTGGATTTGAATGCAATAGTTCTGTTTATATGCTTGGTGCTTCATTTGAACTAGTTTGCCTTATTTTGTGCATAACATGAGCATAAGGAATGATATAAACATGAGACCAATGATGTTTGCTCTTGTTTGACTTTAATTTGAGATTGGTTTGTGAATGCCTTGCTGTTTAAGGATTTTTTCTTGTTTTGGACCCTAGGCTTGGCCTAGTGGTCTAGTTGCTAATGTTTGCTTGATTTTTCAGGATCAAAGGCATAATGCACATGGAGAATGATCCAAATCAATTTTAAATGATGTGGTTTGATGTTTGTACACTAACATAACTTGGTTTTGTAGGTGGTGAAGCTTGGGCTTAGGCTTTGAGCTTGCCTTGTTGTGCATTGCTTTGTATAGTCTGACTGATTGAACTTTTGCTGTTTAGTTTTGTCTGTCTGAGTACTAACTATGGTTGACTGTTTCCAGGTACTTTTAGTTGCTCAGTTCCTTGTGAACTTTTGCTTTGCTTTGCTTAAGCAACTTGCATTGAGGTATAACTTCCTAACTTCATGTAGTCTGGAGACCCGGTCTGTTATTTGACCGGGCAAATAAATGTCTGAAGTCCTCCTTAAGAGGCAATGATTGTGGTTGTTTATTTTTCGTGCCAAGCAGGTGAAAGTCCTTTAAATAAGGCAATTGGTGGAAGGTAGGGGTATGCAATCTACCCCCCACTATTCTGTGAGTCTTCTCATTTCTCCCATTACATGGTTGTAGCATTGAGAACACAAGCCCAAGATCTGTGTTGTCGCACAATCGAGTCGGAGTCATCGAGTATAGAAGGGTTCCCCTATTCTGGACCCATGCTCATTTGTCAGAAGCTCTCCCTGGTTAGGGATAAGAGCTGTGAGGTCTGATCCTCACTTCACCTCTCATCTGCTTCACCTTAGCCTCGTAATGGCAAGGTTAAGAGCAAACCCAGCCCGTACAGACGACTCGCTTCGGCAGTCAAACCTATTGTGTGAGCCACTTGTTTGGTTATAGTGCGTGCTGTGTGGATATCTGTTTGAGATGCTTGTTCTCATTTGATGTATGCTTGAATTATGCTGTATGCTTGTGTGCTTGCTTCTTTCCTGGATAGGAGTAGTTTGCTTATGCAAGTAGGATAGAAAACTGAACTTAGGGTAAACGATGCATGACAACACTAGGCTCGAGTCCAGCTCCCTAGTAGTGTGTCTTTTCCCCGGTTTCTGGCTAGCAATTCAGTCCCTTTCAGGGGAACTACATCGCCCTGATCCTTGTTCCAGACGAGGTATGTAGGCAGGTGGTCGTGCGAGACCACTCCGGGCAACCTTTTTCTTTTTTGCGTGCATTTACTTGTTATCTGATTGTGTGTTTGGTTCGGATGCCGACGTAAGCCCAGTGATTGGCTGTCGGGCTCCACGTTTGCCCTTTTGATTGTGTGTTTGGTTCGGATGCCGACGTAAGCCCAGTGATTGGCTGTCGGGCTCCACGTTTGCCCTTTTGAGTGTGTTTTGGTTCGGATGCCGACGTAATTCCATCCAGTGGTTGTCGGGCTCCATGTTTGCCACCCTCGCTTGTTTGTATGTTTTGTGTTGTTTGGCGTGTGTAAGCCGAACTACAGTGGCTCTGATTCTTGTTCCAGACAAGATATGTAGGCATAAGGTGCGATACCTTATCGAGCTCGTTCCTCTTAACCCCACCTGCGTTCCCTGTGTGTGTGTGATGTCTAGCAACCTTTTCTTTTCTTAGAACGTGGATCCCGTCGAGTACGACGGACGTGAGGGGTGCTAATACCTTCCCCTTGCGTAACCGACTCCCTTACCCTGTCTCTTTGGTCGCAAGACCATTTCCTTTCCAGGTTTTTCTGAGCGTTTCCTTTCCCTATTTTGGGATAAATAACGCGCAGTGGCGGCTCTGTGTGTGTTTTGTTTTTAGCTCGCCGGTTGATTTTTCGCAGGATGCGACAGCTGGCGACTCTGCTGGGGATTGGATGTAGACCTATGCTGGTCCATTGTCCCTAAGCGAGTCCTTCCTAGCGTTTTAGGATTAGTTTAGGTTGCTTGTTTTGTGTTATTTATTGCATTTACTATTCTAACCAGTGTGTATCTATATTTGCATTAATGTCTGCATGCATCATACTATCATGTTGCTATCCTCTGTGCAGGTGGTTCCTCTGTTTTGGGGTGGGTGTTCTGAGTGGGGCTAAAACCCAGGCCCGAGTACACACCTAGGATTAGTGTGGGTCTCACGTTCCTCATTTGCTAAATCAGCATGATGTTGTAACGTGACATACCACAAGCCGGACGAGGTTCATTTGATAGTGCTTTCCATTGTGGAATATTTCACTTTGGTTGAGTTACTTCATCTGAACTATTGACTCTGGTGACCGATCATTTCCCGGATCTTTGGTTTAGACGATCTCAGGAGAGCTACAATGGCACACCCGAAAGGGCAAACCCATTGAGTATCTCCGCCCGATTGTCGAGACTATTATCCGCCTTAGGATAACCTGTTTAGAATTTACCTGTGAGGGGAGGGTGATTCTTTCAGATGCATGTTCAGATGGTGACTCAGATGGTGACTTTTTGTTCCGTGGGTCTTATTTATGAGTCAGATTTATGGCCATTTATTTCCGAGACGCCGGAGTGCTGTCCGTGGACATTTATCAGTGGGGATCCGTTTATTTCAGGATTCCCCGGGCCGAGATATTTATCAGTGGGGATCCGTTTATTTCAGGATTCCCTGGGCCGATTCAGATAATGGTGAGTGTCTGCTCAGAGACTGATGATGATGATGATGATGTATCCGTCTTCCGTTTATTTCGGAACCCGTGGGTCGGATTTGTGGTTATATTCTTCCTCAGATGGTTATGATCAGTTCAGAGACCATATTCAGTGCAACAGATGATCAGATGGCTTGGAGGATGGCAACGCATTGCATTCATTCATCAGCATCATTGCATTTTGCACTAATTGCATCTAACACATGTTTACCCATATGCAGGGACACTTTTGATCAAGATCCTGGTTGAGAGACTTTCTGTTCAGATATGAGGACCGGTCTGAAAGACAACGTTGCCTACAGTTTCTTCAATCCAGAGATTGGTGTGCTGAAGGAGATGATAGCATTGATTACACCCGACCATGTGGGGATGTTCAGAGAGGCATACGGTAGTATCCTGAAGATGGTTTTCAGACTCACTGACAGCAACAGAAGTGCCATTCATACTCTTCTCCAGTTCTATGACCCGGGTCTGAGATGTTTTGTATTCCCGGATTATCTGTTGGGACCTCTGATGGAAGACTATGCTAGCATTCTGGGTATGCAGATCCGAGATCAGATTCCTTTCTGTGCTATTGAGAGAGAGCCAGATGTCCTTGGGATTTCCTATGCTCTTTATTTGAGTCCGGAAATGGTCAAGGAAGGTTTGAAGGAGAAGGGAAAGTTACCCGGTTTTCATTTGAGTTTCTTGGAGGCTAATGCCAAGGAACATGCTGCTATGGGTAACTGGAAGACGGTGTGCGCATTGATTGCTGTGAGCATTTATGGGATTATCTTATTTCCTAATCAGAAGAATTTTGTGGACCATAATGCTATTAGACTGTTCATGCAGAGAAACCCTGTTCCTACACTGATTGGAGATGTTTACTACTCAGTGCATAACAGGAATGAGAAGAGACGTGGTGGTCTGATCAGGTGCTGCTCTCAGTTGCTCTTCAAATGGTTTATAGGATATTTGCCTTCCCGAGGTGCCTTTGTTCAGATTGATCCCAGTGTCAAGTGGTCCTTCAGATTGATGGGTCTGCGGGCTGATGACATTGCTTGGACTCATAATGGCTTGGCTGGACAGGATTTCATATATAGCTGTGGGAGATTCCCCAATGTGCCTCTCATAGGAGTTCAGGGTTGCATCAACTACAACCCGACGCTTCTCAGGAGGCAGATGGGGTTCGCCATGGAAGTTCCTCCTCTTGAGCGGGAGATTCAGGAGTCCTTTTACTTCTCAGCTGAGGGCGATCAGGCCAAGCTGGTGCAGGTGTCTGGGGCATGGCGCAACATCCAGAAAAAGGGCAAGGTTCCTTATGGTAAGGTCAACTGTCGGTATTTTCCTCTTTTTGAAGATTGGTTGCGGAAGAGGATTGAGCTCACATATCTACCGTTTCCTGGAGGTGACTCTGTGTGTCCTAGGATCGAGGGACCAAGTTCTTCTGTCAGCATGGAAGAATTCCTCGAGATGAAGAGGGCCAGAGATCAGTTACTTATGGAGAAGGCGGAGTTGGAGATGACTGTTGCTCGGTTTCAGGCAGCTAATCAGGAGATCAAAGTGAAGATGGAAGATCAAGACAAGCGACACGCCTTGGAAGCCAAACGCTTTGAGATGGATACGGCCTACTATGGGAAGATCAGCCAAGCTTTAGCATCATCCAACAGGGAGCACGACATCACCAAGGAGAAGCTGTCCAGAGCGTCACAGGTCATTGAGGATGAGAAGAGGAGACAGATCCTTGTCCGAGATCAGAGGGATGCTAGGGCCCGAGTTCTGGCTGCAGAGTGGAAAGCGGAGAAAGCAAAGATCAGGGCTGAGAAAGATCACTACATGGCTGAGAGAGATCACTACTTCAGGCAGATGAAGATTCATCAGAAGGAAGTGGGGAGATTGCAGCAGGAGAACACCGAACTCAGGTTCGCCGCAGAGTTCGCAAAGATGGTTGATGATACAGGGCCTTCCGTGGGACCTTCGTCAGGCTAGCTTTGTTATTTGTTGTGGACTACCGTCAGGCTTGTTGACGGAATTCACTTGTCTGTATTTCTTTCCTATTCTGGAGGATTGTATTTGATTTTATCTGATTGGATGTATGACTATGGCACTGTTTGTGCACTATTGGCTATGTGATGGTTATTTTTCATTCAGTGATTGATCTTCACGCTTTATTTGCTTTACCGTATGTACTCGCACAAGCACACACATGGTTGGGGGTATCATGCTAGATCACCTATCTCCGATCTGCACGATGAAATCAAACGCTGCAAATCAAAATATTGCTGCCGGGTTATTATATGTCTCCATGAAGCCAGGATCGAGAGACAAAGTGTTCCTCATGTGGATAGACACTGCATTCATGCATAATAACTTGTTTTCTGTTTTGCAGGTGTCAGTTTCTAACCTGTTTGATTGACACAGGAATGATGAATCCGTCCAACACTGACGTTCTCGAGCTGAAAGAGAAGATGGGAGAGCTGATTGATGTCATGCGAGAGTTCGCCTTGGGGCATAAAGTAATTGCCGAAAAGGTGGGGAGGATTGAAGATTGGTTGAAGATGGGGAACATGCAAGGAAACGTTTCGTCGTCTGGACCGCAGAAATCATTTGGTGATGGTCAGCCTAAGAAGGAGGATGGCGCGAGTGCTGTGTCTGTGCATGCCCAGAGAGGACGCGGTAGGGGTCGGTACTACCAGCACACTGCTGCAGTAACCATCCCTGCTGGTAATCAGTTAATCCGACAGCAACCTCAGCCAACCCCACAGAAGATACAGGGAGCTGGGAGCCAAGTGAAAGGAAAAGGGGTTGATCGTCATTTTGACAAGCCACCCATGCCATATGCTGCTCTGTTTAAAAAGTTGATGGATCTTGGGATGGTTCAGCCAAGGATGTTAGCTCCAGTGAGATCAGATCAGAGGCCACCTAACTATAATGAGAACGCCAGGTGTGAATTTCATTCTGGTGCGCCTGGGCATAACATTGAGGGTTGTAGAGCCTTTAAGCATACTGTCCAAGACCTGGTGGAGTCCAAGGCCCTCCATTTTTCACTATTGTCAGATGTTAATGCTAATCCCATGCCGGCGCATGGACAGGCGATGGTGGGTGCAATTGCTGAAAATTCAGATCGCGTCTATACGGTGGGGGAAGAGACTGACAGTGACTGTGAACTTGAGTCCTGGATAAAATCGTGCGTGGCAGGGAACTGGAAGGCTTAAAAAGATCAGCACTGTCACTCATCCGGAAGAGTAATATTTCTTGTTTTCAGTTTATATGCATGAAAGCCTTACGTGTTGCCCGACACGTAATGGTCAATTGTAAGGGCCACCTCATGTTTAAATTTGCATTTCTGCATCATTAATAAATGGATGTTTTTCAGTCAAAAAGCGGTGTTCTCTGTTTTTCATTTATTTTTGCAGTTTAAAAACAAATAAAAATGGCAATGTTTATTTTCATTTTTCTTTTTGATTTGTCTCGTCCCAACTTCAAAAATAATTCTCCGGATCTCGTTGATAACAATTTGGTTACACCTCATATGACTTCGACAATCCGAGCAATCAGGCTGAAGAAGAAGGCGAAGAAGATTGTGATCTGCTGGAATTAGCCAGGACGTTAAACAAGAGGAGAAGGTGATTCAGCCGCTTGAGGAGCGAGTTGAGATTGATATTCCAAGCACCGCCGAGGTCGGGAAGGAAATGAAATTGGGGCCGCTTCAGAGGCAAGTCGAGAGCAGAATGGTAGCCTTGTTGAAAGAGCATGTGGATGCCTTCACCTGGTCATGTCAGGATATGCCGGGGTTGAACATCGATATCGTTGTGCACAAGCTACCATGGAGAGAAGACTGTCCTCTAAAGAAGCAGAACGCCAGTGCCTGTATCAGAGAGCTATGGTGACTTTGTTTCATGATACGATTCGTCATGAAATTGAATGCTATGCTATGACATGATAGCAAAAGTCCCAAACAGAAGAGGGGCATCTGGCAGACCGGGGCAAGTCGTTTGACCGGTTGAGACAATTCAAACTGAGGTTGAATTCAAGTGAGTGCACTATCAGAGTGCGATCCGGTAAGCTGTTGGGGTTCATTGTAGGAGAGGAATCGAGGTTCATCCTGAAAAAAAAAAAAAAAAAAAAAAAAAAAAGAGAAAAGAATAATGCCTGAACCGAGGAAAAACAGAAAAAGAGGTTCGTGGTTTCTTAGGAAGATTGAGCTACCTGTCATGGTTCACATCTCATCTAACAGCCACGGGTGAACCTATATTCAAGTTGTTGAAAAAAAAAAAGAGACCAAACGGTCAGGTGAAGTAAGGATTGCCAAGGGGCATTGAAAATAAGAGATAAGTTGCAGGAACCCATGATTCTGATATCTCCGTGGAAGGAGCAATTGTCAATTCTGTACTTGACGGCCTTCGAGGGGTCTACGAGGTGTATTGGGTCAGCATGACGCGTCTTGTCGAAAAGAGCATGCAATTTACCTTAGCAAAAAGTTTACCGACTGTGAAACAATACATTCGCTGCTCGGGAAATTTAATGTACTTTGGCATAGGCTGCTCGCCGACTGAGACAGTATATGCTGATTCATACCACTTTGTGGATTTCAAGATGGATCCGATCAAGTATGGGTTTGAGAATCCAGCATTGACCGGACGGGCTGCGAGGAAAGTAAAGGAATGTTGACTGATTTGTGATACTCTCAAAAAGCAATCAAGGGGTGTATTGTCTGATTACATCGCTCCGCAACCCATGGTGGGTTATCAACCAATGAAGTTTGAGTTCCCTGATGAGGACATCTCGAGGTGCTCCAATCGAAAGATTGAGAGTAACCGATCCCGGAGGAGGGGCCTGACCCTGAATCCGAACGGATTCTGATGTCTGATGGGGAGGTTAAGGTGAATGAGTTGTTGTTGCCTGGATAACGTCTGAATGCACCGACGGTGTGATTGTGCAGAAAATGGTGGTAACCTACAAAGACTGGCATGAAATGTTGCCGTTTGCGTTGCATGGGTATCGCACGTCGGTGCGCACATCTACTGGGGCAACTCCATTCTCATTGGTATATGGGATGGAAGCTGTGTTACCTGTTGAAGTTCAGATTCCCTCTTTGAGAGTCCTGATGGACGTGAAATTGCAAGAGGCTGAATGGGTAAGGACCAGGTACGAAGAGTTGAGCCTGATAGAGGAAAAGAGGCTGGCAGCCATCTGTCATGGACAGTTATATCAGCAGAGGATGAAGCGTGCTTTTGACGAGAAAGTACGACCTCGGGTGTATCACATGGGTGATACGGTGCTGAAAAGGATCCTTCCTCCTCAAAACGATAGAAGGGGCAAGTGGACACCGAATTATGAAGGTCCGTTCGTGGTCAATAAGGTTTTCTCTAGTGGAGCCTTGTTGTTAACGACCGTGGATGGCGAAGATTTTCCATCCCCTGTGAATGCGGACGCAGTTAAAAAATACTTCGTGTAAGGAGACCCGCTGGACGAAAAGAACAAAATAGTTCAGGCAAAAATGGGCATCCCGGCGAACCAAAAACAGAAAGAAAAGGTTCGGGCAAAAATTAGGGATAAAAATGAAAAATGTACACCCGGCAAGTCAAAAACCTGAAAAGGCGACTTGGGCAAAAAAGGGTATCCCGGTGGACTGAAAACCCGAAAGGGCGGTCCAGGCAAAAGAGGGATTGAAACGAACAACTGCGTCCCGCATGATCGTTTGCGCTTTGGTTAAAGCATCATGGATAATACCCGACAGGGATCGATCAGAAGCGTCTTGTTCAGAAGGCAAAAAGAACGGAGAGTCTGAGGACATATGGGGTGTAACCGAGTTGGAACTCGATGAGATCACGAGTTTCACATTGCCATTAGGATAGATTTTTCCTTTTGTGCGCAATTACCTCTTTTCAGGAATTGCTTCCTTTGTATTGTTCAATTTGAGCCACACTTTTCCAATCAATAAATGCATGTTCGGTCAAATTATTTTGTTTTTGTTTTTCATTACCGCTTTGATTACAAAAACATCCAGATATTTTTGATAAAGAATGTTGCATTTTAAGACATACTGGTCCCTTCCAATGCATGTTTATAAGATTGAAAACTTGAAATCTTATTTGGAAGGTTGAGTGACCCAAGTGTTGAAATCTTGACACGCCTGGGGCACGGTTTTATCTGACGGTCTGTTTTGCAGGTAGTGTTAGGTATTCGTTACTCACTTGCAGGTTGTGATGTGGAAGCTTTGTGACAGATCCCCAGAGAGTTCGCTCAGGGACGAATGAATGAAAATCGACGAAGTGACGTTGAGACGTACGACGACCTTTGGAATTAATCAAGAAGACTCTTCAAAGTCGGAAGATTGGAAAGTCTGTAGAAATTCCCCGCAGAGTCTGACCAGAAACGAATGAGGATGGAGGGACGACGGAGAGACGTCGAGACGTCCGACGACCTTTGAAATTAATCAAGAAGACTCTTCAAAGTCGGAAGATTGGAAAGTCTGTAGAAATTCCCCGCAGAGTCTGACCAGAAACGAATGAGGATGGAGGGACGACGGAGAGACGTCGAGACGTCCGACGACCTTTGAAATTAATCAAGAAGACTCTTCAAAGTCGGAAAATTGAAATTTCTGTATAATCCCAGGAGTACGTTCTCGTCGAGCGCGGAGCGACTTGGAATATAAGATGATGGAGCAGAAAAGGTCCAGACGAGTCTGGGAATTCTCAAAAGTGGAGAGCTGATATGAATATTGGCGGTAGATACCGTGGTTCGATGAGTCGACGGGTGTTCTGTACCTACTTTTCTCATGTCCCAGCTAGGTCCCCGAGCAGAATTATAGGACTAGCTCCCCAGCAGATACAAGGTCTGTGGACTTCCCCAGCCGAGTCAAGATGGTTATCCCCGGCAGGTTTACAGTGGTGTTTCCTCAGCAGCCAGGTCTGAAGGTTGCTACTCCCCGAGTGGAGCGGGTCTTTTTCAAAGAAATATATCTCCAACAGTGTTCATCCTACCAGAGGATTGAACAAGTTCCCGTAGCGGACGAATTTCTGCATCCCCAGCTGAGCTGATTCTACCTATGGATTGCAGGGGTTGTCCCAGCGGAGTAGTATGCGGTTCCCTAGCAGGGTCAAGGTGGTTATCCTCAGCAGGTGATATATGGATGTTTCCCCAGTTGAGCCTGGAGGTTGGTATTCCCCTAGCAGAGCCTCTGTGAGTATTTCCCCAGTGAAGTTGCCAGGTGTCTGTGAGGGTTCTCCAAGCAAGGTGGGGATGTATATCCCCAGCAAGTCAAAGATTGTTGTATCCCCACAGAGTGCATTGGTGGTTCTTATCCCCAGCAAATTCCCGAGCGGATTGGGTACAAAGGAGGGTTCCCCAGCAAGGGTTGCCTATTTCCCAGCAGCAGTGCTATTCCCCAGCAGGGTGGAGTTGGAGCAATGGCGAGTTCCTCAGCAGAGTGTCTCGTGCTTCCCAGAAGAGTCCCTTGAGGGGGATATTTTTTATGCATTCATCATGTAAATAAGCATATCATATTGCATAGAAAAAATAAATAATCGCGTAGCATTTCCATAATTATGGAGCATTACGCAGAAAAATCAATCATGCATCATTGCAAGCATAGGCTAGTCTCAAGCCGTGGATACCGCTTGATATTTGGTTTCACCGGATGGTGAAGATGTTACTTGGATAAGTTCAACATCGTGACGCGATCAGCGCGATTCAAGCCGTGGATACCGCTTGATATTTGGTTTCACCGGATGGTGAAGATGTTACTTGGATAAGTTCAACATCGTGACGCGATCAGCGCGACTCAAGCCGTGGATACCGCTTGATATTTGGTTTCACCGGATGGTGAAGATGTTACTTGGATAAGTTCAACATCGTGACGCGATCAGCGCGATTCAAGCCGTGGATACCGCTTGATATTTGGTTTCACCGGATGGTGAAGATGTTACTTGGATAAGTTCAACATCGTGACGCGATCAGCGCAATTCAAGCCGTGGATACCGCTTGATATTTGGTTTCACCGGATGGTAAAGATGTTACTTGGATAAGCTCAACATCATGACGCGATCAACGCGATTCAAGCCGTGGATACAGCTTGATATTTGGTTTCACCGGATGGTGAAGATGTTACTTGGATAAGTTCAACATCGTGACGCGATCAGCGCGATTCAAGCCGTGGATACCGCTTGATATTTGGTTTCACCGGATGGTGAAGATGTTACTTGGATAAGCTCAACATCATGACGCGATCAGCGCGATTCAAGCCGTGGGTACAGCTTGATATTTGGTTTCACCGGATGGTGAAGATGTTACTTGGATAAGTTCAACATCGTGACGCGATCAGCGCAATTCAAGCCGTGGATACCGCTTGATATTTGGTTTCACCGGATGGTGAAGATGTTACTTGGATAAGTTCAACATCGTGACGCGATCAGCGCAATTCAAGCCGTGGATACCGCTTGATATTTGGTTTCACCGGATGGTGAAGATGTTACTTGGATAAGCTCAACATCG
The DNA here is from genome assembly GCF_024323335.1 of Lathyrus oleraceus. Classification (NCBI taxonomy): domain Eukaryota; kingdom Viridiplantae; phylum Streptophyta; class Magnoliopsida; order Fabales; family Fabaceae; genus Lathyrus; species Lathyrus oleraceus. The sequence continues at coordinate 79,008,498 of NC_066579.1, read as the reverse complement.
TGACGCGATCAGCGCGATTCAAGCCGTGGATACCGCTTGATATTTGGTTTCACCGGATGGTGAAGATGTTACTTGGATAAGTTCAACATCATGACGCGTTCAGCATGACTCAAGCCGTGGTTACCGCTTGAAGGTTTGGTTTCACCAGATGGTGAAGATGTTACTCTGAGGAGTCTAGCATCATGACGTCAGATCAACAATGTTCCCCAGTAGTGCGATACTGGAGGAAAGGTTTCCGTCGAACAGAGATGGAAGTAAAATCAGAGGACGTTACGCGATCAGCGCGGTTCAGGGGTTCAAATGCAATGATTGGGGATCATTGGCGCAAGCAATTTTCCGGAGTTCAGACCGAAGCGGAGTTCAGACCGAAGCGGAGATCAGACCGACGTGGTTTTCAGACCAAGAAGAAGAAAAGAAAATTTCGGGGTCCAAGAAAAGAAGAAAAAGGGGAGAATAATAATCCCGAGTGGATGTGTGGTGATCAGGCCATGGTTATCCCTGAGTTACCATTTATTTTGGTATCCAGGTCGACGTTTCAGAGTTTGTTTCTTCGCCGATGCTGACAGGCGTTAATTATATCCCATCAGAGTGCAAATTGTTCGTCTGTTCTTGGTATTCAATCACTCTTCATCCTGATCATCCGAAAGCCGAGGCTATTTCGTATCGACAGGTTCACAGTGGATTGAATAGGGGCAGCTGTAACACCTCAAAATTTGCCCTCCTCTCGTGGGACTAAGCATTAACATATTTGAATTTCATTTTAGGGCATTAGGCATTTCATGTTGCATATCATGTGGTTACATTGTGCAAGCCATCTTCCCAAGTCTTGATCAGGAGATGAGGAAGTCAAAGGTGCAAGCCAGGGTTTTATTGATTGATCATGGGCCATCTGAGGATTGGGCTGTGAATCAGGGTTTCATGATTCTCAAAGGATATTGGTCTTCACTTTGATTGCAATGATACATCATCATCATCATGGTTTGGTGTCATCAGGAGATTGAAGAAGATTCCTTGAGATTAGGGTTTTGACCACTGGTCAACCCTAATCAGTTGTATTGGGCCAATCAGGGCATAATCAGAAGATGAGGTTTGTGATGGAGATGAGGATCATTTTGTGATTATATTGTGCTTATTGAGGCTAGGGTTTCACCCTTGAGCCATTTCAGTTGAAGATTGGGGTTCAATTTGATCTATGCATTGCCAATTTCATCTATCAGTTGAAAAGTCAACTGTGGTCAACTGTACATGATCTGATGGATTTGGAGGTGGAAATGAGTTGGATACACTTCATTCATGTTGGAACAAGTGTTATATGACATCTCAAAGCTTAAGAATGAAGAAAATCAAGTCAGGACCAAAACTGCCAAAAATAGCAAGTGACTTGTAACTGAAGTTTCCAAAAATGGAAAGTTTTGGACCTCAAGGCCACGTGTCCAAGGAAGCTTCAAATGAAAATTTGTTCAACATGAAAGTTGTAGATCTTGTTCTCACCTTTCCAAAAAGTCCAAGAACTTGAAAATCCAATGTATGGTTTGGAAATTAGGGCTCAGTGAATTTCCAAAATGACCCGTAATCAGGAGGCCATAATTACCACATACTTTGTCCAAATTGCAAGTTCTTTATATGCACAAACTCCATTTGACATGTACTTTGAGGGTGCATCATTGGATTTGTTCAAAAATGGCCAAGGCAAAAAGTCACTTTTCAACTAGACAGCTGAATTGGACCAGGGGCAAAATTGTCCAACTCTCAAAATAATTGGAATTTTTGAATGGGACTTTTTCCAACACCTCAGGAATGGCATTTAGAATGTGTTTGAATCCTCATTTCATGGCTAGGCTTTGCAAATTGAGTTTTGGTTTGAAAAGTGCAATGGTTGAAATTGGACATTATGCCATCAAAGGGTGAAATTGCAAAATACATGACCAATTGAAATGAGAATTGTTTCTACACATTACATATGGTATTTTGGACTTGTTGGAACCAAATTTGAGCTGGCATGTGCTGTCATGTGGAAGTTACAATTATGCCCTCACTTGTTAATAACCAATTTCACTTAACATTTCCAAATTGCTAATTATGTGATTAGAGCTTGGATTAAGTGCACATATATATTCATAATCATTGGTTAATCATAACAGAATGCACAATTACCAAGTTTGGATCTGAAATCTCTCAAACTCTTCCAAAATCATCAAGAACTCAAGAATCTTCAACTTCCTCAAACTTCCTCAAGAATTGATCAAATTTCGAATTTCTTTTTGTGTTGATCCTACATCACATTCCTCTTCATCTGTTCGTGGTCATCATCATCCATTACCACACCAATTGCAACTGTTCAACATCACCTCATCAATGGCAAATCCGGATTGTGGACACTAGGAGTGGAAGTAATTGAAACGGAGCATAGCATTCATCTTCCTGAAGCTTGCTGCGTTGCTGTTTTGAGTTCATAAGCTTGGAAACATCACGAATCACTGCTGCATTTCCAGGTTAGAGGTTTTTTGAATCTCATGTTTCTTTGATTGTTCATATGCGTTTGAAAGTGCTAGTCACGTAGGTCATGGATATGTGCTTGGTTTTGAGAATAGTGGATTGATTAGGGAGAAATCTGGATTCGAAAGTATGAACACAAACCCTAAGTGCTTCGATTCTCTTGATATAGGAACAATTAGGACAAATAGAGTGCATATTTGGATTGTGTGTGGAGAGACCTTTCCAACGACTATAAGTTTGCTAATTTCCATTGAGATTTCGTGTTCATCATTTTTTTCAATTTTCTGGAAAATTCATGGCTGGAACGATGATAGGAAGCTTGCTAGATCCAAAATCCTGTTCAAATTTTCAAATAACAAGTTTCCCTCCCGCGCCAAGCATAAATTACGAAACTGCCATTATGAACTTTAATTAATTCATTTAATTATTAAAAAATTGCAAACATCTTTAAAAATTCATAAAAAATAGTAGAAAATTCCTAAAAATATGGAAATTTTTTCTATAGCTTCCTTGTTGAGTGTAGGTTTTTTTTGACCTATTGGTCAAAGTTGTGCTTGGTAGAAATTCCATTTGACCTAGGGTTTTTCCACATGTGCCATATTTTGCTACATTTTGCTAATTGATTCATGAAATGCTCATATCATTAAATAAATTCTTGAAAATTTTTGTGATGATTCTTGACTGGTTGATGTTCATTTATATGTAAATTTCATGCATTTTTGATACCTGGTCATTGAGCAGCAAATTATGGAACTTAGGTGTGACAATTTGTGTCACACCTCTTGATGTCAACTTTCTGGAATTTTTTACATGACCTATACTTGTTAGAATTGATTGAAATTTTGCATGATGATTGGTTGGCATGTTGAGATATTGTATGAATTTTTGTGGAATTTTACACTGCATTTTCAATTTGATCATGATTTTTCATTTCTGGTGATCATTTGTGCAAGCTCATGTGACCTAGGTTGGTAGATTGATTGAGAAATCCTCATATGGTACTGTATGATCATGAAATTTGATATGCATGTAATAGACACATAATGTGACATCCCTGTTTTGGTCCCATCCATTTCTATTTTGTTTTCAATGAGATGTGAATTTTTGAAGTGAATGTATGCATTGATGTTGTGGTTTGAAGCATGAAATTGTGTCTGTTTTTGTTGATTTTCATTAACATGGTTCCATTTGCCCAAATGAGCTCAAATTTGACATGGTAGACCTTGGTGATCCCCTGTTTAGGTGTAATTAATTTGAGAATTTTTGGATTTGTTTTGATGTGGATTTGAATGCAATAGTTCTGTTTATATGCTTGGTGCTTCATTTGAACTAGTTTGCCTTATTTTGTGCATAACATGAGCATAAGGAATGATATAAACATGAGACCAATGATGTTTGCTCTTGTTTGACTTTAATTTGAGATTGGTTTGTGAATGCCTTGCTGTTTAAGGATTTTTTCTTGTTTTGGACCCTAGGCTTGGCCTAGTGGTCTAGTTGCTAATGTTTGCTTGATTTTTCAGGATCAAAGGCATAATGCACATGGAGAATGATCCAAATCAATTTTAAATGATGTGGTTTGATGTTTGTACACTAACATAACTTGGTTTTGTAGGTGGTGAAGCTTGGGCTTAGGCTTTGAGCTTGCCTTGTTGTGCATTGCTTTGTATAGTCTGACTGATTGAACTTTTGCTGTTTAGTTTTGTCTGTCTGAGTACTAACTATGGTTGACTGTTTCCAGGTACTTTTAGTTGCTCAGTTCCTTGTGAACTTTTGCTTTGCTTTGCTTAAGCAACTTGCATTGAGGTATAACTTCCTAACTTCATGTAGTCTGGAGACCCGGTCTGTTATTTGACCGGGCAAATAAATGTCTGAAGTCCTCCTTAAGAGGCAATGATTGTGGTTGTTTATTTTTCGTGCCAAGCAGGTGAAAGTCCTTTAAATAAGGCAATTGGTGGAAGGTAGGGGTATGCAATCTACCCCCCACTATTCTGTGAGTCTTCTCATTTCTCCCATTACATGGTTGTAGCATTGAGAACACAAGCCCAAGATCTGTGTTGTCGCACAATCGAGTCGGAGTCATCGAGTATAGAAGGGTTCCCCTATTCTGGACCCATGCTCATTTGTCAGAAGCTCTCCCTGGTTAGGGATAAGAGCTGTGAGGTCTGATCCTCACTTCACCTCTCATCTGCTTCACCTTAGCCTCGTAATGGCAAGGTTAAGAGCAAACCCAGCCCGTACAGACGACTCGCTTCGGCAGTCAAACCTATTGTGTGAGCCACTTGTTTGGTTATAGTGCGTGCTGTGTGGATATCTGTTTGAGATGCTTGTTCTCATTTGATGTATGCTTGAATTATGCTGTATGCTTGTGTGCTTGCTTCTTTCCTGGATAGGAGTAGTTTGCTTATGCAAGTAGGATAGAAAACTGAACTTAGGGTAAACGATGCATGACAACACTAGGCTCGAGTCCAGCTCCCTAGTAGTGTGTCTTTTCCCCGGTTTCTGGCTAGCAATTCAGTCCCTTTCAGGGGAACTACATCGCCCTGATCCTTGTTCCAGACGAGGTATGTAGGCAGGTGGTCGTGCGAGACCACTCCGGGCAACCTTTTTCTTTTTTGCGTGCATTTACTTGTTATCTGATTGTGTGTTTGGTTCGGATGCCGACGTAAGCCCAGTGATTGGCTGTCGGGCTCCACGTTTGCCCTTTTGATTGTGTGTTTGGTTCGGATGCCGACGTAAGCCCAGTGATTGGCTGTCGGGCTCCACGTTTGCCCTTTTGAGTGTGTTTTGGTTCGGATGCCGACGTAATTCCATCCAGTGGTTGTCGGGCTCCATGTTTGCCACCCTCGCTTGTTTGTATGTTTTGTGTTGTTTGGCGTGTGTAAGCCGAACTACAGTGGCTCTGATTCTTGTTCCAGACAAGATATGTAGGCATAAGGTGCGATACCTTATCGAGCTCGTTCCTCTTAACCCCACCTGCGTTCCCTGTGTGTGTGTGATGTCTAGCAACCTTTTCTTTTCTTAGAACGTGGATCCCGTCGAGTACGACGGACGTGAGGGGTGCTAATACCTTCCCCTTGCGTAACCGACTCCCTTACCCTGTCTCTTTGGTCGCAAGACCATTTCCTTTCCAGGTTTTTCTGAGCGTTTCCTTTCCCTATTTTGGGATAAATAACGCGCAGTGGCGGCTCTGTGTGTGTTTTGTTTTTAGCTCGCCGGTTGATTTTTCGCAGGATGCGACAAAGATGACCCAAAGAGAAAAAATGTTCTTAAGAACCATATAAACAACTTTCATGTTCATCAAAAATCAATTTGAAACTTTGAAGGTCATCATTCATTTCAAAACATTATAGGTAATTTTGACTGAAACCCTGATTTTGGGTTAACTTACCAAGGACATATCTCCCTTATTTTTTATAATTTTGAGGCGAGCCAAATGCATTAGAAAATCCAAATGATGAAAACTTTGAGTCTAAATTGATCATCTTGAAAAGATCTACAACTTTGATGTTGGAAATTTGAGCGATTAGATGCATTTTATAAAATATTTTATAAATCGTGTAAGATAAATTATTATGGAACCTAATTTCCGATTTTATTAATACATGTCAACTATTATTGCCCAATATAATAATATGATCAGATCTGATTATTTCTGTATTGAAACACAAGAAGGTGATTATAATTTTAAAGTTGAAACACAATACTTCTTCCGTCCTACAATGAATGAATGATCCAGTTGACAATTTCAAACAAATTATAAATAAATAAATAAACGAGAGAATGGTATTTTTATTAAAATACCTTATCATATATTGAAAATGATAAAAATAATAATAATTAAAGGATAAAATTGAAAAAAATGTATAAGAAATTAAAATAGATCACTCATTTTAAAACACTCTTTTATTTTAAATATATCACATATTGTAGAATGGAAGGAGTAGTACGCTGATAGTATAACTTTATTTTAAATATATCACATATTGTAGAATGGAAGGAGTAGTTCGCTGATAGTATAACTTTTTATAGATATAATTTTAATGAATGAATCACACATTTTGAAAAATAGTTGAAAGTGGTTGACTGATACATTGAGAAATGCAGTAACACTTGTAGGAATGTAGTTGGGTTGTAGAAGATATGTGATTGGTGTTTGAGGAAACACATATTGTGCTTCTTTATTGGATAAACATTTTATCAATATTTCTAACTCATTTATTATTTAAAAATAGCAAAAGTAAACTCTTTAACTATCAATCTAAAAGTAGAAACTATAGTTGAAGATCAAAATTGTAATTAATAAATAATAAAACATTAGAGCTTTGTCAATTATATTCACAATTTTTTTTGGGAGTAAGCAAAAGATTCCTTTTTGAGACATAGAGATTATGTTGCATAGAAAGTAACCACTGAAATTCCATCATTTAAATATATGATTTATGTATTGTTTTCTAAAATTATACTTGCTTGATTAATTATTTGCATGTTTAATTAATTCAGAGACGAGCTATTATTCTTAGAGAATAACTTTGCATCTTTGTATGATATTGTTATGTGAATGGATTCTTTTTTATTATTTGTCTAATATATACTTTTAATGCAATTTATTTTCTACTCGCCAATTTAAACTTATGTGTGGTTTAAGTTATGACATAAGCTGTGGAATATATAAAAGTTTAAAATAGATATTCTAGCACGAATACAAATAATATTATTTATGATAAAGTTTATACTTCGAATAATAAACAATTGAGGGCATAGCTCCTGGGAGCGCCTTTTTAAAAAAAATCAATTTTTTCCTCGAGTTTTACAAAAATCGACATAAATAGTTGCTTATGATTTGAGATTCGATTCTCAACTCCTGCAATTTTATGTTTTATTTGAATCCAAAAGGCGCATTTATTTTTTTATAGATTTTACGTCGGATATTATACCTCAATTTTTAAATAAACCGAGATAAAAACTCTCTAATTTTTTTATTCCTTTTGGAACCAAAAAATGCGCCATTATTTTTTATAGATTTTACATCGGATATTGTCGCGACATTAAAAATTGAGATTAAGCTATTGATTAACTTAACTAAAAAAAACAAGAGTCACCACCGAAATTTATTATTTCCAAAGGGAATGGAAAAAAGGTCGAACAAAACCCACAAAAAGGTATAAAAAAAAAGAGATATTTGGATACGGGGGTTGGTTATGCAACTAGAATGTATTAGCACCCATCACATCTATGGTACTCCACTTGCAATTTTGTGTTTATGGAAAAGCTGGGTTATTTGTTAAGTGATTTTAACTTGAAAAGATATTTTGTTGTATTCAAGTGGAAAAACTCAGTTTACTACCCACAGTATGAGAAAAGGAGCATTTGCATCATCTTGGTATGAATGACTTTTACTTGAACTTTCTCACAAGCACATCTCAACATTCAAGTGAAGAATATCAATCATTTCTCAACATATTGTAGAAATATAGTGGTTTGCATCACTACGAGAATAGACTAATATCCAATCTTTCAAAAAAGGGATCTTTAAAAAAAGTGCACAAATGCACAAAAAGAAGTTTGATGAGGTTTGTCTTTTTTAGAAGTTTGAAAAAAAAGTTTAAGTATGCTTAAATGTTTTAGCATTTATTGAGAAAAAGGTTTTCTGAATCAGTTGACAAAGTCAGGGTTGTTAAGAAAAAGGTGTGACGTTTGAAAACAAAAGGCTTTTGAAATAGAGAGAAGTTTTGAAAATTGAAGAAGTGGGAGGGAGATGAAGATACTGCCTTAAGCATAAAGTAAATGACATGAAATAAAAGGTCTCATTGTAAGGTAGCCCAAGAGAAAACCTTTGTGTGTGCAATTGTACTAACCACAAGATGGAGCAAGCATTTGACATTGGTCAAAACAAGCATTCCTTTCTCTTTGGGTTGAGCCACAAGATGAAAAAGAACATAAGTAGATGAATATCAAATGACCCAAATGAACAACAAAGCCGCAAATCCATAAAGCCATAAAGGAACATCTAAGTCTTGAATTGAAGATCAAAAGGTCTGAGGGATCACAAGGTCTCAGCAAGGGGAAAAAACCAAGTCTTAAGGTCCAAAGTCCAAAATACTCCTCAAGCAAGGAATAGTAACACAAAGTTCACAAGATCAGATTAAAGCTTTTTAGGGTTTTAGCCATTTTATCATTTTTTTGTTCTTTTGAAATGAGAAAGCAATAAAATCGTGAAGATTAAAAGGCAAGAATGCCAATGACATGAATGTAAATGACATAAATGTAAAGAGTATAAATGTAAAGAGCATAAATGTAAAGTTTGGTGTTAGGTGTTAGATGTAACAAGTTAGTGATCATGAGGCAAACAATGTATGTGGAAATCATGTTAGAGTATTGATACAAAATCAAACTCTCAAGGCATGAAACACAATTGTTCAAACTCAAAGAAGAAATAAAAGAACAAAAGGAAAAATGAAAGCAAGCTCAAGTTTTTGACTTAAGATCCACTATCAAACAAGTCAAGGGACCCAAACATATGGCACAACCTAGGGATGGTCTATCACCAACTCAAAGTGCCAAAAATATGATCAAATGATCATCTATTAATATATAGAATTAGAGAAGATTGAATCGACCTAAGAGACCATCTATGGACGACTTGAAATGTAGAAGCATTGATCAATACAGTAAACAACTCAAGCTCAAACATCAAGTTGCACAAAGATGAACCAAAAAAGATTTTAGAATTGATTAAAAAGGGAAATTAAATAGGAAATTCAAATCAAGCACCAAAACATAAAAGAAATGGTTCAGAAAATGATAGAAAGTCGATAAAAATACAAGTAAGTAGATCTCAAAAGTTGTACCTCAAAATATTTGAAAATACAAGTAAATAGATCTCAAAAGTTGGATCTCAAAATGTTTGAAAATGGTTCAAAATAAGAAAATTAACTGTTTTTTTGAGGTATCAGACTCTAATGGTTTCCGAGTTTTCTTGGCTATCAAAGCTTGCAAATGAAGGTAAAAGCTTTCTCTATTTATAGGAAATGAAATGAGATCATGGTACGTGTGAAATGGAGGCTAATTCTTGTGAGTTAAGTCAGACTTTTGATGATTTGCAATCTGTGTGAAATGAGACATGAAATGCGTGAGTTGATGATGAAACCAAGTTATTTCACACTTGTTCAAATGGGTTTTGCTTTGTCAAAGAGGTTGCACATATGCATGTGGTCCCATTTTGATATTGGCATGAATTTCATGACTTGAAACTTGAGCAAGAAGCAGAGCATGAGGTACCATGTTTGAGTTTAAGTCAAATGAAATCCACTCGTGTGTTTTGAGATATTCTTTATGCCAAATGATCTCCTCATGGTGAAGAATCAGATGCAAAATTATATAAAATCAAAATAATGCTTGAGTTGAAAATGACATGGATGGAAAGTTGGGGTCGTGACCTGAAATTCTAGGTCATGCATTAGGTCAACCAGGTCTTGGGCCTTCTTTTGTGCACAAATGGGCATCTTGTCCAATTCAAAAATTGATGGGTTTTGAGGCAAAATTGATGTTCGACCCTTGAAGCAATGTTGTAGAGGAGTTCAAATGTGACATTTGGCTCGAAGTAGATTCTAAAAATATTGAGAAATGAGATAGTTATGGTGTTTGGACCAAGGGAAATGCCATACTTGATTTTAGGTCAACCAAACATCTGCCAACTTGTGATTTGTTGCCATTTTGTTGAATCCAAAGGCCCAATGATGAACACTTGAATACCAAATGAAGGAAACTTGATTGTCCTTTGAAGAATCTTGATAATCGCTTAAAAATTGGATGAAGATGGCATGAAAGTAAACACATAAAGCATACTTGAATCAACTTTAAAAGCATGCACCAAATTTGAACTTATCTTGATCAAATGATGTTGAATGAAGCTTGACATGAACGTGACCTAAGATTATGGGTTATGCCTTGAAGTAGAAGCTCTTATGGATCACTTGTTGACCAAACTTTGAACTTGGGAATAAAAATCCTAATTTAGAAACCAAGCTTAATTCTTTGATTGCAAGTCCCTATCTTGTACAATAAGAAAAAGGAAACAACACATATTTTCTTATTTTGAAAAAGGTTAGCAAAGTTAGAATGCAAACAAGCAAAAAGGTAAAAATAAAATACAAAGGGTGCTTGATGATCTCCCACAAAGGCAAACCCAAAGAGGTAAAGGTGATGAGGATATCATGCTTGTGATCTTGGTTGAAATGCAAATGATATGATATGTGGAATCTTAGGGGTAAAATTAGGGTATGACAACTTCCCTTATTTAAGTTTCTTCTATCTAGAGACATGAAGATTGGAAATCTCCGTATCGACGGGATTAAAGAGATTTAAATACAAAATATTATTTATTTAGCAAACAAAATTATAGGTGGAGAGAGGGGAAAATGAAGATCTACAATCATTAAATAAAGTTTTAATTGTTAAAGAACAATATGTAGATAACAAATTAAAGAATTCTTGTCAAGAATTGAATGCGTACTTGTTTTGTAATATAACTTTATCTATCATATTATAATTTTCTAATGCAATCTGAAAAGTTATATATTCGATAAGGGATTGGAAAACCACTCAAACCACATAATATATAATAAACTCATAGTTTAAACAAACATTAACAACAACATTCATCAACAACAAATCATAAACAACATATGCGAAGAATGTTTTAGAAACTTACATGTCCCATAATGGCATCCACAATGAAATAAGGATGAAGCTGAAGTTAGACCTGCAAATGTGTGTCTATTTTGAATGGACGTCATTATGAATCTTTCATACAAGTTTGCAACTCCATCATCGTTATTGAAACAAACATCCATACCTACAAGTCAAAACAAGCAGACCATTCAAGCATTATGAAATAAGCTATTGAAACATAAATAATAATAGATAAAAAGATTTTGGAACATAAACTATAATGAAGACAACCCTGTAAAGTAGCCATTTGCTAAGATTTGATGAAACAAAGGAATACTTCGAAGAAGACGAGTTGAATGGATACATTTGGAGTTTCCATATGAGTGTGATGAGTGAGAGAGATATTAGGGTTTTGTTTTGAGAGAGAGGAGTGAAAGAGATGTTAGGGTTTTGTTTTGAGAGAGACGATTATAATGTAATGAAGCGAGAGATAATTTCTCTTATATATAAATAAGTAATAATTTTAACCATGGTTGAAAATACGAACCGTTATGAAATGATTACAACTTACACCACAGTTGATTATAACAATCCTGGTAATATAAAAGGTCAAGCCCCATTATGTCACGAAAAATAAAAAATTATTGGTGCTAGGATTTGAACCATTTCACTCTAGGTATATTTCACTATGGTTCGTACCTATGACCGTTATGAAATGTCCTTTAGTAAATACATAAAAAAAAACGCCCAAAAAAGAACTATTACAACGGTTAACAAGAAGATCGTTGTATAATTGGTGTCACAAAAGGTCTATTTTGTTGTAGTGGTTGTCATAGATGGTCATATTCAGATGTCCATAACCAGAACTGATGTGCTCTAGAGAGCTGAGGATGCTAGAAGTTATGATGAGTAGGTAAGGCTGCACATAGCGTATGTTATGAGAGGATACGTACTATATTTGGTTGGTACTTTGAGGACTTCGAGTGGATCCATGAGTATATCTGAGGGACTACTTGTTTGGTCTACTTGTACTCGAAGTTATCATATGGCTGTATGTGGAAGACGAAACAGGTCACAGGCAACATCACACAACTGGTTGTAATATTTATTGGTCTTTTATGTTTTATGTCCATTTCATTTCATCTTTACAACTCTATTACTGATGATTTATATGTTCCAAACTTTTCAGGCTTGGATCCTCCAACACTTCCCGCGCATCTCTGGTTGGGCGAGTGTACCGATTTACACTAAGGATATGACGCGTGCTATTGCATTTTCCCTGCTCGGAGAGAACCATGCGATAAAGTCATTCAGAGTGTATCTTGACCGCTTGGTTGTCGAGGACATGCACTTCAACAGCTATGTCGATCATCGTGAGTCGCATCCATTTGACGAGATAGTGCTATACTCAGGATGATTGGCTTATGAATCACGTCTCACTTCTCTTCATCTGCCCGAGCGTGTGACGTGGAAGTTCGACTACACTCAGATAATTCTCGAACACCCTATTGTCTCTGCTCCCCCTACTTTGACACGTAGGCAGATGAATGTCATGTTTGATGATTATGAGAGTCATCTAGTACCAGAGGAGGCACAAAGTATCATAGTTGAGAGCGATTGGAGCTACGTCGACGGGTACATCAAATGGTCTTTCAAGATGTCACATTTGTATATGGTGCAGGCTTCTTTAGGAGATCCATTGAGGCCAACTCATCAAGATATACTAGAGGAGAAACATGCATAGTTAGATCATGCTGAAGATATCTTGCCTAGATGTCGCCGTATAGTGGAGAATGTGCAGACATATATTAACACATGTATCTTCCCTGATGGATCTGATGTGAGGCAGGTCCTAGATGTTATGATGACGGAGGCCTGGGGGACATTGATGTATCAAAGATAACTCTGGAGGACGGATGTGATTGATGGCAGAGGAGGCAGAGAAGATGTAGTCTGACATACGCAGTAGTGCAGTAGTATATAACAGTTATACTTTAGATTCATTATTATGGATTCTTTTTTATTTTTACCTCATGCTACTTTATCTTGTATTTTGATTTTATTTATACATGGGAATTTTGGACCATCTAGATGTATATACGTCTCTTTTTGCATATCGATTGTATGGTAAAAATCTCGTCACTTATTGGGCTAAATAACGTTTATCAATCTTCAACTGAATAAACATAAACAAAACATAACATGCAATATTCTAAGATATTACGAAAATGCATCTCTATAAAATAACCAGTGATACATCTCCGGTACAATATGTGTGTCAAACCTTTCAGAGTTAATGCATGGTGCATGACTCTTAAAATATTATGGAGATATATCCCTGGATCTTTTAACGTTTCAATGAATATATGAAGATATATTTCCGAAATTTGAGAGACATTTAAGTATATTCCCATTATGTGCTAATAAAATATATGATACATTAAGAAATTCCCAATTATAACCCTTCTTTTACTTTGACAACTCAGTGGCATTTTCAGGAATACTTAAAAAGTTTGATAAGGCAATTTAGTACTAAAATTAACTATTTAGTATAATATATAGTATTTATGTAAAATCAATAAAATTTAGGGAAACAATTTTCCTATTGTCTCTTTCATTTATTATAAGAGATACAATGTTCATGAACTCCTCATTTGCAATTCATCTACACCGTATTTTACTGTTCATCAATATGATGAACAATAAAATATTATAATAATATATTATTTTAAAAATATATATAATTTTAAAAAAAAATTATCTGGACATCTATTAATCAATTTCATAACTTTTTAAACCAACTTTAGAATTTGTAGTAACAAACTTTGGTGACTACTAAAAATTATTTCTAATATCTGGATGTTTATTAATCAATTTCATAGTTTCATTAACCAAGTTTTTACTTTTCATTAATTAACTTTGGTTTATCACAAAAAAATATTTTTAATATCTTGAGGTTTATTAACCAACTTCGTCACTTCATTAACCAATTTTTTATATTTAATTAACCAATTTTTTTCAGTACTTTAAGTCATTGTTCACGTACTGTTCATAAATATATTTTTTAGTTCAAAAATACATTGTTCACTGTATAAATGCGATGAACAATGTATACAATGTAAGTAGTTGACGTCAAAAAAAGATGTAGAAATATCATTTATGTTTGCAATTCTCATGTCAGCACAAGAGAACATCGGCTTTGCATTATCCGACCCATTTGCAATTCTCAAGTCACATAACTCAGCCTTATTTTGACGACCCATTTGCAATTTTCAAGTCAGATAACTCAGCCTTACTTTGACGAAACTGTAGTAATTTAATTTTGTTCGAAAATTTAAAAAATTTATTAAAAAAGATAATTTTGTATTTTTATTTATCATACTTTAATCATTTAAAAGAATGCAAAAATATTTTAAAAAAAAAAGAGTTCTGATTTAGTTTTTTTAATTTGGTTCAGAATTGATTATACCATCACTAATATTTTCCTTTAAATTTACAAAAAAAAAACTAAAATATTCTTTTATTTTAAGTATAAATATTTTATTAAAAAATGCAAAAATATAATTAACAATAATTATTTTGTTAACATAATCTTGTTTCCTTTTATTAATATTATTATAGGTCAAAGGTAAATCATATCATTCCTCTTTGTCATAAGATCTTTTTTTTTAATATGATTGGATAAAAAAAGTAAAACAAAAAGGAATCGTTCCTCCTTTTGCATAAGATATTTTCTTTTATTTTGTTCTATTTCTATGTTTCAAATAACACAGTCTGCTTGTACCTTTACTCCATCCCACCAGCCTGCTCTGAATTATCTGTAACAAACAAACAAAATATTTAATATAAAGAACAACCTCTGTACTATGCATATTATTTAAAAAATAATATTTAATAAAATTTCAGAAAATGAATCAATTTGGCTTTGAGAGAAACCGGTCGCACATAAAAGTGATTGCATGTCAAAAATGTCTCTTTATACATGTATAAGTTATATCCATGTAGTGCAAAATTATCTTGTACTTGAAAACATGATAAGTAATTTTAATGTAAGTCGACTCATTAATAAGAGAGAATATATAGTAAAAATAATGAAAAACTGAATATAATTTAGTATTTTGTTGATAATATTTTATGAATTATCTAATCAGTTACAATGATTTTATGCATTGTGTTTGCGTCGTTAAGCTTATATATACTTAGGTATGAATGTAACTTATACATGTAATGACACCAATAATCAATTACAATTTTATATTTGAGTTCTCCCCTATCACATCACTTAAGTATAGAGATGATTTTTGATATTCGCCATCTTAATTACAATTGTTGTTGGAGTAATGGTTAAATGACTTCTCTTAATTGTGTCCATATTCTTCTCTAGCCAAATTTATGTATTTCATGAAATTTCAATTTTAATTAGTCTAATCTAATGTCTATTTTTGCCAATTAAATTAGTTTAGTTTTACTTGTTAAATAAGAAAAGTGATATATTATATTAATCATTGTATTTAACTATTAACATAATTTTAGATATTTTTGTGCTAACAATGAATTAAAATTTTCATTCTTTTATAGCCTTGCTAATCTTTCAATTCGAAATTTTTTATTGTCGAATACCTTACATGTCTTAATAGGCTTATTGATAATGTGTTTTAACTTTTAGTTTCCTAATGTCTTATGTGGAATTTGTGTCCATATCCATAACATAAAATCTATTCTTAAAATAATTGGGTGAAATGAAATTAATAATGCTAAGTTTAGTTTTCTCTATGGTTTATTATAGCAAATACAATTGTTCTCATTTGTCCATTGAGGATGAAAATTATCTTATAAAATAGAGATCATACTAGGTTGTGAATATGAAAATGTAACGCTTTAGATAAAAATTGCTGAATGGAAAGACTTGTAAAGCTTTGAAAGATTGAAATTCTAATTTCTTGTTAACACAAAGATATCTAAAATTGTTTTAAAAGTTAAATAAAATAGTTAATATAATAAATCATTTTGTTAATTTGCAGCACCTTATAGAAAAACTGCAACAAATCATCACCGCGAATAAAAAATTATCTCGATAACTTCTTCTTTAATTATTTTAAAAATCCAAAAACAATACGACATTCAAAGTAAAGTTTCCTTTACCTCATTTTATTTAATAAATTTCTTAAATGTTTACATTGTTGAATTGTAATTCTTTGTGTCGAAACAGGTTGTTCGACAGAATAAGGAAGTCTTGAACCACCTAGTATGTTGAGTTGTGTTAGTGTGTCAAAGTGTCGAAGCATTTTGCTTCACACATGATTTCGACTTATGCCTATTTTAGTAGTGTTATCTATTTTGGACTTTTATAAATTTGAGATTTTATAGTTTTTGGCTTTGCCTTGAGGTCCAAGTTAACCTAAATCCATAAATAGAGGGGTAACTCTTATTCTTGTAATGAAGTGAATAGAGTATTCATAACATTTGTATTCACAGTATTTGAATTAGATATCATGTTTCATTTTTCCTAATTTCCATAGTGCACCCTAGCCTGAGGATTGTTGGATCTATCACATCAATTAATTGAGCTAGATCCAATGCTCCGTGTTTTTTCTGATTTATTTCTTTTTCTTTTTTCATTTTAAATTGCATTTTCTTTTAAAATTCATCTTTTATCCAAAAAATCCCAAAATAATTTCAAAAATTCTCTTTTGTTTTTCTTCATCTTATTTGTATTTTTTTACATTTTATTTTCTTGATTTTCTATTTTTCTTGAATTTCTTCTTTTTTCCTTTGTTTTAATTGATTTAAAAATACTTTTATGCATTTTAAAATTCTGACAATTTTATTCTATGTCTCTTATTTTATTTCCAACCTTACATAATTTTCATGGCCATTTATTTGGTGTTTTGAAGGGATTTATGGATTTTCTCTTTTATTTCCCTTTTAAAATTCATTTGAAAAATATTTTTGATGCATTTTATTTTATCTTTTTGCATTTTTATGCTTGTTTGATCTTTGTTGACTTATGTTGGCCTTAGATCATGACTATGTTAATCATAGGTCTCATCAAACTCAATGAATCTTGGGTGTTGATGGGATGAAAAACCTAATCCACCAAAATGGATGATTGATGTTGATAATAACTTGATCAAGCCTCTGATCCAATTTGGATTTGGTTTCTCTTATCTTCTTCTCCTTCATCCCTTTCTCTTTCTTTTTCTTTTGATCAATTGGATGATTTATGTAACACCCTTCTAAAATACCCCAAATATTTAATTAAAATAACAACATATATAAATCAGAGTAATTATGCATCCAAGGGTGTCACACAACATTTCACACTATTCATCAAAGTAGCTTGTCATGCTCATTTATTTATCAAATAAAACAGTTGCATAATACGCAGCGGATAGAGATCAAATTATCATTCAAAACATGTAACATATTACATGTAAAATGGTTCACCACCAATCAATAAAATATTCAAAACATCCCATCCCGATGTTACATCTATCAGAGCATGACCCACTAAGGAGACTACACTAGACTCCAAGTATTAGCTTCTACTCAACTCATTGCCCGTTACCTGAAAAATAGTTGTAAGAGTGAGTTCCCCAATCGATATAATAAGCATTATAGAATATAATATCATGTTAAGTAATTTAACACATTAATCACCCTAATCGTATTCACACATTCAGTAACGGCACACCAACTCAAACATCATACTCAACACCAATACAACTCATATTCATACTCACTAGCAACACCACACACGTATAATATTGGAATACATCCATTCATATTATACGCCATACATAATTTATGCAATGAGACTCCACACATGCGGTACCGACTATTCTTGAACATATAGTTCAAGCTCACCGATCAAATCCAGATACGGCTACTAAGCTCACTAGTCCCACTCATTTGAGATCTAATGACTCACTCACTAATTCCTCACCATGGGAATTAGCTACAGCCCCGAAGGCTATGCTATGCACACTAATCATCTAGCATGCAACATCAACAACAAATCCACAATGATTCACTCACTAATTCCTCACCATGGGAATTAGCTACAGCCCCAAGGCTATGCTATGCACGCTAATCATCTAGCAATGCAACATCAACAACAATCCACAATGGACATATGCTCACACTCTAAGCCATACAACAGCCCATTCACAAATAAATGCATAATATATACATTCACAGCATTATGCATATCATCATACATCATCAACACATGTATCAACACATCATATCATGTCAAATAATTAAACACAGAATTAGCACACTCTACTAATACCTATACTGCTCAAAACAGCGGGAAATAATCCCTACTATATCACACACCGATATAGGCAACCACCAATTAGGCACACAACATTTTAATTAACACTTTTTCCACTCTGCAACAGCGTTAACCGGTTAACGCCCTGGGTTAACCGGTTAACGCAGACAGAACACGCTTTCTGGCATTTCACAACAGTGTTAACCGGTTAACGCCCTGGGTTAACCGGTTAACGCAAACAGAACAGCAACATTTCACAACTCATAACAGTGTTAACCGGTTAACACCCTGGGTTAACCGGTTAACGCAGACAAAACAGCAAATTTACACAATTCAAAACAGTGTTAACCGGTTAACACCCTGGGTTAACCGGTTAACGCAAGACAGAAAGCTGTTCCTGCGCTAACACAAAGCAGAATGCAGAATTCTCCGCATTTTCCGCCGTTGGAGGACTTCCGGACCTCCGATTCCAATTCCGTAAAAAGCTCTACGTTCGGGAAATTACAACACACTCAAATACAGGTTCAATTTCAGTTTTAACACCGCTTATCCAACATAATTTTCAGCATTCACAATCCCAATTAGGGTCAATTCAACGGTTTATCACTACCCATTACATGCTAACCCATAATACCCATTAAACGACGATAAACCCCCCTTACCTGAGTTAATCCGGCAATCTCTAAGCTCCAAGCTCTTCTCTTCTCCAATCTTCTTCCTCTTGCTCTGCCTCTTTGCCCTTTCTCCTCTTTCTCAATCGCTTCTCTATTTCACGTGAAAACCTTTCTTTACCAAATTGGGCTCTTTTTTCTTTATTTCACACTTATATATTTTCCAATTTATTTTATTATCCTAATAAAAATAATAATTCAATAATTCCAAAATAGTAATAATAATAATCCAATTATCTAATTAAATTAATAAATATATTATTAACTTAATTTAAATAATTACCATATTATTATCGGGGTGTTACAACTCTCCCCCACTAAAAGAGTTTTCGTCCTCGAAAACATACCTCAAGCGAACAACTCTGGGTAAGACTCCTTCATCTTACTCTCCAGTTCCCAAGTCACATTGCCACCTGCTGGTCCTCCCCAAGCTACCTTCACCAAGGCAATCTCTTTACCCCGCAACTGCTTCAATTCTCGATCCTCGATCCTCATAGGCGATGTTTCAACAGTCAGGTTATCTCTCACCTGTACATCATCTACTTGGACTACATGCGACGGATCATGAATGTATCTCCTCAACTGAGACACATGAAAAACCTCATGCAAATTCGCAAGTGATGGCGGTAAAGCGATACGATAGGCTACCTCCCCTATCCTTTCCAAAATCTGATAAGGACCAATAAATCGAGGTGTCAACTTCCTCGACTTCAAAGCTCGACCAACACCAGTTATCGGAGTAACACGAAGAAACACATGATCTCCCTCTTGGAACTCAAGTGACTTCCTCCTCTTATCATGATAACTCTTCTGACGACTCTGAGCAATTCTCATCTTCTCCTGAATCATCTTAATCTTTTCCGTAGTTTGTTGGACAATCTCCGGTCCAACTACAGCACTCTCACCGGACTCATACCAACATAAAGGTGTCCGACATCTCCTACCATACAAAGCTTCAAACGGTGCCATACCAATGCTCGAATGAAAACTATTGTTGTAGGTAAACTCAATCAAAGGTAAATAACAATCCCAAGCACCTCCCTTTTCCAAAACACAAGCTCTCAAAAGATCCTCTAATGACTGAATCGTCCTCTCAGTCTGACCATCAGTCTGCGGATGATATGCAGAACTCAATCTCAGCTTAGTTCCCAAAGCCCTCTGCAAACCTTCCCAGAACTTCGATGTAAATCTAGGATCTCTGTCCGAAACAATACTAGACGGAATACCATGCAAACTTACAATCTTCTCAATATACAACTCGACTAATCTCTCTAACGGATAATCCATTCTGATCGGAATGAAATGAGCCGACTTCGTCAATCTATCCACAATCACCCAAATAGCTTCAAAATTCTTACTTGTCCTCGGCAAACCAGACACAAAATCCATACTGATACTATCCCACTTCCACTCTGGAATAGTCAACGGTTGCATTAGCCCAGCCGGCTTCTGATGCTCAATCTTCGACTTCTGACAAGTCAAACAGAAATAAACAAAACTCGCAATTTCTCTTTTCATTCCCGGCCACCAAAATAACTTTTTCAAATCATGATACATCTTCGTAGCTCCCAGATGAATACTCAGGCCACTACGATGTCCTTCCTCTAGAATACTCTTCTTAAGTTCGGTAACGTCCGGAATACACACCCGATTACCAAATTTCAAAACACCTTTCTCATCAACTCTGAATTCACCACCTTGACCTTGATCCACTAAAGTCAACTTATCAACCAAAAGCATATCGGATTTCTGACCCTCTCTAATCTCATCCAGAATACCACTCGTTAATTTCAACATTCCCAATTTAACACTATTGTGAGTACTCTCACACACCAAACTCAAGTCTCTAAACTGCTCAATCAAATCCAATTCCTTAACCATTAACATAGACATATGTAACGATTTCCGGCTCAGCGCATCAGCTACTACATTTGCTTTACCCGGATGGTAATTCAAACCAAAGTCATAATCCTTCAGAAATTCTAACCATCTCCTCTGTCTCATATTCAGCTCTTTCTGATCAAACAAATACTTTAAACTTTTATGGTCACTGAAAACCTCAAATCTCGACCCGTACAAGTAATGCCTCCATAACTTCAGAACAAACACTACAGCTGCTAACTCTAAATCGTGTGTCGGATAGTTCTTCTCATGAACTCTCAGTTGTCTCGAAGCATAAGCTATAACCTGCTTATTCTGCATCAACACACCACCCAAGCCCAACAATGAAGCATCACAGTAAACCTCAAATGATTCCGACGAACTCGGTAATATCAGAATAGGAGCAGTAGTCAACCTTCTCTTTAACTCTTGGAAACCTTCTTCACATTTTAAATCCCAAACAAACGCTTGCCCCTTTCTAGTCAACATCGTCAACGGTAACGCCAACTTAGAAAATCACTCAATGAACTTCCTATAATAACCAGCCAAGCCAAGAAAACTTCGAATCTCCGCAACAGACTTCGGAGCTTCCCACTTAGACACCGCTTCTATCTTAGAAGGATCAACAGCAACACCACCTCTTGAAATCACATGACCAAGAAAACTAACCTCCTCTAACCAAAATTCACACTTAGACAGTTTAGCAAATAACTTCTTTTCTCGGAGAACTTCTAAAACCACTCTCAAATGCTCAGCATGCTCTTCTTCAGATTTCGAATACACCAAAATGTCATCAATAAACACCACAACAAACTTATCTAGGTACGGATGGAAAATCCTATTCATATACTCCATAAATACTCCAGGCGCATTAGTCACACCAAAAGGCATTACAGAATACTTATAATGTCCATACCTTGTTCTGAAAGCAGTCTTCTGAATATCCTCAGCTTTCACACGTATCTGATGATACCCAAATCTCAAATCTATTTTGTTGAACACACTCGCACCAACCAACTGGTCCATCAGATCATCAATCCTCGGTAAAGGATACCGATTCTTGATCGTCACTTTGTTCAGTTGCCTGTAGTCCACACACAACCTCATAGTACCTTCTTTCTTCTTAACCAACAACACTGGTGCACCCCACGGTGACACACTCGGACGAATAAATTTCTTATCCAACAGATCTTCCAACTGACTCTTCAATTCAGTTAACTCAACCGCAGACATACGGTACGGAGCCATCGATATCGGCCTAGTACCAGGTACCAATTCAATCGAAA
Organism: Lathyrus oleraceus; assembly: GCF_024323335.1. Lineage (NCBI taxonomy): Eukaryota > Viridiplantae > Streptophyta > Magnoliopsida > Fabales > Fabaceae > Lathyrus > Lathyrus oleraceus. Next base: position 78,986,215 of record NC_066579.1, on the reverse strand, counting down.
ACTCAACTTCACGCTCTGGAGGCAATTCATTCACTTCTTCAGGAAACACATCAGGAAAATCACACACCACAGCTAGATCACAAATCACCAGTTTATCTTTAGCCTCCAGAGTCGCTAACAGCATAAACAACTCCGCCCCATCTGCTACTTCCTCATTCACCTGCCTGGCTGATAGAGACAAACTCTTTCCTTCTTCAATCTCAGGAAATATCACAGTCTTATCAAAACAGTTGATAGAAACTCGGTTAAACACCAACCAGTTCATTCCCAAGATAACGTCAATCTGCACTAGTGGAAGACACACAAGGTCTATCCCAAAATCTCTACCAAAAATACTCAAAGGACAGCTCAAGCAAACTGAAGTAGTAGTCACTGAACCCTTCGCAGGAGTATCAATCACCATACTTCCAAGCATCTCAGATATCTCTAACTTAAGTTTCACAGCACAATCCAAAGATATAAAGGAATGAGTAGCACCGGTGTCAATAATAGCTACAAGAGGAAAACCATTAATATAACACGTACCTCTGATCAAACGATCATCCACAGAAGTCTCAGAACCCGATAAAGCAAAGACCTTGCCTCCTGACTGATTCTCTTTCTTCGGCTTAGGACACTGTGGACTGATATGACCCAACTCTCCACAGTTGAAACAAGTTACAGTCTTCAACCGACACTCTGCAGCCAAATGACCACCTTTTCCACACTTGAAACACTTCATCTCAGCACCGGTACACTCATGGACACGATGTCCAGCCCGACCACATCTATAACACTTAGCAGGGGCACTGGAGTCTCCCCCACTAGGCCTCTTCATCCCACTCTGCTTCTGGAAACCTTTGCCAGCTGCATACGGTTTTCCACGATCATTCTGATTCTTGCCTTTCCTATCAACTCTCTGTTGATAGCTCTCTGCTCTGGCTTTGGAATCCTGTTCAAAAATCCTGCAACAGTCAACCAAGTCGGAAAACACTCTGATCCGCTGATATCCAATAGCCTGCTTGATCTCAGGACGCAACCCGTTCTCAAACTTCACACATTTCGAAAATTCTTCAGTAGCCTCATTATAGGGAGTATAATACTTTGACAGCTCTGTGAACTTAGCAGCATACTCAGTAACAGACTTGTTACCCTGCTTCAACTCTAAGAACTCTATCTCTTTCTTTCCTCTGACATCTTCTGGAAAGTACTTCCTCAGGAATCTCTCTCTGAACACAGCCCAAGTGATTTCAGCATTCCCAGCAGTTTCCAACTCAGTGCGGGTAGCAACCCACCAATCGTCAGCTTCCTCTGACAGCATATGCGTACCGAACCTGACCTTCTGGTTATCGGCACACTCAGTCACTCGGAAGATTCTCTCTATCTCCTTCAACCACTTCTGAGCGCCATCTGGATCGTATGCTCCCTTGAACATTGGAGGATTGTTCTTCTGGAACTCACTCAGTTGACGAGTAGCTCCCATTCCCACCACATTCGGATTTCCCCCAAGTACTCCAGCCAGCATACCCAGAGCCTCAGCAATCGCAGCATCATCTCTACCTCTTCCAGCCATCTCTATTCTGAAAACCCAAACAAACTAAAACAATGAGTACTGATAGGGTTACACAACACCTATACCGTACAGGGGAAACAGAATAATTACGACTCGACTCGACCGACTATGCTCTGATACCACTAATGTAACACCCTTCTAAAATACCCCAAATATTTAATTAAAATAACAACATATATAAATCAGAGTAATTATGCATCCAAGGGTGTCACACAACATTTCACACTATTCATCAAAGTAGCTTGTCATGCTCATTTATTTATCAAATAAAACAGTTGCATAATACGCAGCGGATAGAGATCAAATTATCATTCAAAACATGTAACATATTACATGTAAAATGGTTCACCACCAATCAATAAAATATTCAAAACATCCCATCCCGATGTTACATCTATCAGAGCATGACCCACTAAGGAGACTACACTAGACTCCAAGTATTAGCTTCTACTCAACTCATTGCTCGTTACCTGAAAAATAGTTGTAAGGGTGAGTTCCTCAATCGATATAATAAGCATTATAGAATATAATGTCATGTTAAGTAATTTAACACATTAATCACCCTAATCGTATTCACACATTCAGTAACGGCACACCAACTCAAACATCATACTCAACACCAATACAACTCATATTCATACTCACTAGCAACACCACACACGTATAATATTGGAATACATCCATTCATATTATACGCCATACATAATTTATGCAATGAGACTCCACACATGCGGTACCGACTATTCTTGAACATATAGTTCAAGCTCACCGATCAAATCCAGATACGGCTACTAAGCTCACTAGTCCCACTCATTTGAGATCTAATGACTCACTCACTAATTCCTCACCATGGGAATTAGCTACAGCCCCGAAGGCTATGCTATGCACACTAATCATCTAGCATGCAACATCAACAACAAATCCACAATGATTCACTCACTAATTCCTCACCATGGGAATTAGCTACAGCCCCAAGGCTATGCTATGCACGCTAATCATCTAGCAATGCAACATCAACAACAATCCACAATGGACATATGCTCACACTCTAAGCCATACAACAGCCCATTCACAAATACATGCATAATATATACATTCACAGCATTATGCATATCATCATACATCATCAACACATGTATCAACACATCATATCATGTCAAATAATTAAACACAGAATTAGCACACTCTACTAATACCTATACTGCTCAAAACAGCGGGAAATAATCCCTACTATATCACACACCGATATAGGCAACCACCAATTAGGCACACAACATTTTAATTAACACTTTTTCCACTCTGCAACAGCGTTAACCGGTTAACGCCCTGGGTTAACCGGTTAACGCAGACAGAACACGCTTTCTGGCATTTCACAACAGTGTTAACCGGTTAACGCCCTGGGTTAATCGGTTAACGCAAACAGAACAGCAACATTTCACAACTCATAACAGTGTTAACCGGTTAACACCCTGGGTTAACCGGTTAACGCAGACAAAACAGCAAATTTACATAATTCAAAACAGTGTTAACCGGTTAACGCAAGACAGAAAGCTGTTCCTGCGCTAACACAAAGCAGAATGCAGAATTCTCCGCATTTTCCGCCGTTGGAGGACTTTCGGACCTCCGATTCCAATTCCGTAAAAAGCTCTACGTTCGGGAAATTACAACGCACTCAAATACAGGTTCAATTTCAGTTTTAACACCGCTTATCCAACATAATTTTCAGCATTCACAATCCCAATTAGGGTCAATTCAACGGTTTATCACTACCCATTACATGCTAACCCATAATACCCATTAAACGACGATAAACCCCCCTTACCTGAGTTAATCCGACAATCTCTAAGCTCCAAGCTCTTCTCTTCTCCAATCTTCTTCCTCTTGCTCTGCCTCTTTGCCCTTTCTCCTCTTTCTCAATCGCTTCTCTGTTTCACGTGAAAACCTTTCTTTACCAAATTGGACTCTTTTTTCTTTATTTCACACTTATATATTTTCCAATTTATTTTATTATCCTAATAAAAATAATAATTCAATAATTCCAAAATAGTAATAATAATAATCCAATTATCTAATTAAATTAATAAATATATTATTAACTTAATTTAAATAATTACCATATTATTATCGGGGTGTTACAATTTATGCCCATCTTGTTCATGACGTGTGGATTGGTGTTTGATGAACTTTCATCATTTCAAATCTACCTCTTAATTGATCATGGATCATTTAAGGTACTTTGGATTGATGCATAAGTTTGTCCTAAGTATCATGAAGTATGGATTGAAGTAATAAGCCATCCTCCTAGCCTTTGTGCTTGATCCATCCTTTTTTGTGGCATAACATGTATTAACACAAACATTATTATTGACCCGCCTCAGATAGTTGTGACTTCTACATAAGTCCAATTATGATTGCTTAACATATCACTAAATTTGTACCGAAAGTAAGTCATTTTCATAAGTGAGATTGTAAGTCTCATACTCCTCATGGTATTATGTGAAAGGTATTGGTTCCTTTTCACCTAAGAGAGCTAGTGGTATACTTGTTGATTTTATCTAAGTTGGAGCCTTTCTCATTAGTGATGTAAAGGTCCATAATTGAGTGTTCTCCCAAAAATGACAAATTGCTTTTTACTTTTTAATTACTAACACCACTTACTAACATATTATTGTATTGACCTTACTTTAATATCATTTATCTTATGCTCTTTACTTTTGACATTTACTTTATGATTTTAGTTTAGCATCCCATATCATATTGTTTGTGCTTATGTTATTTGCACTTTGTCCATTTGGACTTTCTTTTTCTTTTAAAGACATTAATAAAGGAAAACCCCCTAAAAATTGATTCTTTTAACTCATGGACTTAAAGTTACTATCACTGGCATGGTTGTGGAGCTATGGACTTAGAATTAGGATCTTGACGTTTGCTTTGGGAGATTGTGATTTAAGACCTTGGGATTCATTTGATACCTTTGACTTTGGATTCTTTTTGAAGACTTGACTTGGTTATTTTGGTTTCATCTGATACATGAACTATTCTTTGCTTATTTGGCTTGCTTAAGGCTTAATCCAAATGAGGGGATTCTTGCTTGGCATATGTCATAAAGCTTGTTATCTCTTGGTTATATCTTTCCTCCCTAGCTTTTACTTTATGTTCTAGGATAGTCTCTTCTTCTCATTCCCTTCTTTAATTTTCAAAATCTTCTCTTGTTTTCAAAAACTTCTTGTTTTTAAACTTGAACCACTTTCTCAATAAACATTGACTTTTGTCAAGTGATTTTCAAAACCTTTTCTTAATAAATGCTAACACGTCTTAAGCATATTGAAACCAATTTAAAAAGACTTAAAAATGCATAACCCATTCAAATCATTTTGTGCCATTTGTGCAGTTTTTCTTTTAAAAGCTTTTTTTCAAGGTTTAGACATGAGTCATTTTCGTAGTTGAGATATAATTCTCCTATCCCCATAATATTGATGATAATTATTTTCCATCTAAAAGAGCTAGTAACATACTTGTTGATCTTTATCTAAGTTGGAGCCCTTCTATGTGGTGATGCAAAGTTTTCATACTTGTGGGTGGTTAGTTGAGTTTTCTCCTTAAAATTACAAAATGAATTTTCATTAAAGAATCAAAACAAACATCTTGTCACTTTTACCATGAACTACGAGGTTTTGATCATCCATTTCATTTTATTGGTACGTAGGCATGTGACTCAGAAAGTCTTGGCAAATACGAAAATGATAAAGAAACATTTCTTTTCTCACCTCCTCAATCTTTTGCAAACAACATCATTTATTTAATGCCAAAATGTACAGATTTTCAGAGGTTCCTATAGAGTACTATAAATGTTTAGGGTGTTAATACATTCTCTTTGCATAACCAACCCCCAGACCCTTATCTATTTTTATTAGTTTTGCTTTAAAACCTCTTTGGGTTTTGTTCGTTCTTTTTCCCTTTCCTTGGGAAATAATAAAAGCGTGGTGGCGACTCTTAATTTACGAGCTAAGTTAATCAATAACTTAATCTTAAAAATTTTATCGCTACAAAAACACGGCGACTCTGTTGGGGAGTAATCGTCAGTGGGTTTAACATATCTTTGTGTATGTATGTATATGATGTTTGCTGTTGTTTGTTATTGTGTGTTATGTCTGGTGCTTGGTGATATTTGTATGTTGAAGTAAGTCCTATACCCGAACTTAAGTGGTCTTATGATATGAGGGTCGTATAGTCTTGTTTGGCTTACGTGGAGTTAATCCTTAATAAGTTGACTTGAGATCCCCCGCTAAGTGGAGGCCCATTTAGAATTATTGATGACTTACAAGTAGTTGTGATTGACATTACTTTTTCCGACCTGGGATCCTGAGAAGTTGAGGACGTTAGAACCCTTAAACCATCTTGGCCTTTTAGGATGGAGTGCAATGGCTATTCAGGTGTAGACTTGAATTAGTTGTTACGAAGATATTACACTCGGACGAGTTTCTCTTGAGAATGTTATTGGCTGGCGAGTAGTCATTTAAGCCGGTAATATCTGAAAGATGGAATTATGAATTAATGAGATTTTTAGAACCTTGTTACACAAATAATTATACCCTTAGTACATACATTGTGGTTTGGTTCTTATCATTGGATCCATACTCGTGACTCCGAACCTTTGGACCTTACTTGTGTGCCTTGCATGATCTTGTTTGTGTATGTTGTTTGATGCATTTGTTACGTTCATGAGAATTTTTTCTCAGTTATCAAGGAACTTGGAGATTCTCTGTAACACCCTTCTAAAATACCCCAAATATTTAATAACAACAACAATTATATATCAGAGTAAATACACAAAACAAGGGTGTCACATCTTCGAATCACATCATTCATCATAACAACTGTCATGCTCTTTTATTATATCAACCATAAAACATTTCAAAAATACGCAGCGGATAGAAATTATGTCAACCAATTAAAACGTATAACATATTACATAAAAATGGTTCAACAACTGACAATAAACAATTAAAACATCCCATCCCGATGTTACATCTATCAGAGCATGACCCACTAAGGAGACTAAACTAGACTCCAAGCATTAGCTTCTACTCAACTCATTGCTCATTACCTGAAAAATAATTGTAAGGGTGAGTTCCTCAATCGATATAACAAATGTTATAAATTATCATGTTATGTTAAGTAATTTAACTCGTTTATCACCCAATATCAACACAACTCATATACATACTCAAGATCAATACCACTGATACACATACAACAAACCAACATAATGCAACTCTAATGAGACTCAACTCGTCATGCATGTGGTACCATTCGGAGTAAAACTCTCAACTTAGAATCATTGCCATTTTAGTGGGCATCAAGGCATAAGCCTTCAACTTTCAACTTAAAATTTGCCAATCCAGGCCAACGTGGTGTGAGCAACGCTCCGACTTAATGCATATGAATGTACATGGCATACACGACTTTACACTTTCGACAACATCATAATAATCATAGCAACACAACAATGTTTTCAACAAAATCAACTTATAATCAACTTTGGCTCACCAAGCCTACAACTCAGTATTTTCAACAACTTTAACACAACTTATCAACATAATTGTATCAACATTTCATAACATAAACCCAACAAAATTACTCATCAAAATTAACGATAATAGGCCAATCACCAATTATGTTCACAACATTGAAAATATCAATTTTTCTAATTTCCAACAGTGTTAACCGGTTAACGCCCTGGGTTAACCGGTTAACGCAGGACAAAAACACATTTTCTGGCAAAACGCAACAGTGTTAACCGGTTAACGCCCTGGGTTAACCGGTTAACGCAGGCAAAACAGCATATTTCCACAAAACATAACAGTGTTAACCGGTTAACGCCCTGGGTTAACCGGTTAACGCAGACAAAACAGCAGTTCCTGCGCTAACACAAGGCAGAATGCAGAGTTTCCGCATTTTCCGCCGTTGGAGGACTTCCGGACCTCCGATTCAATTTCCGTAAAAAGCTATACGTTCAGAAATTCACCATACACTCAAATACAGATTCAATTTCAACTTATACACAACGTACCCAACACAACTTCTCAGCATTCAACATCCCAATTAGGGTCAATTCAACGGTTTCTCACTACCCATGACATGTTAATCTATAATACCCATTAAACGACGATAAACCCCCCTTACGTGATATAATCCGGCAATCTCTGAGCTTCAAGCTTTTCCGTTCTTCGACCTTTGCTCTCTAGCTCTTCCTCTTTGCCCTTTTCTCCACTTTTCACCTTTCAGCGCTTGCTCTGTTTCACGTGAAAACTCTTTACCAAAAATGAAAAACCCTTATTCTTTTTCTTATTCCAACTTATATATTTTCCACTAATTATTATTCCAAATAATAATAATAATAATAATCCAATAATTCAATTTATTTAATTAAATTATTAAATATATTATCAACTTAATTAAATAATCCTCTTATTTAATTCGGGGTGTTACAACTCTCCCCTACTAAAAGAGTTTTCGTCCTCGAAAACATACCTCAAGCAAATAACTCCGGATAAGACTCCTTCATCCGACTCTCAAGTTCCCATGTCATGCTTTCGCCCGTAGCTCCCAACCAAACGACTTTAACCAACACAATCTCTTTTCCTCGAAGAGTCTTTGTTTCACGATCTTCAACTCGTATAGGCTTTGTCTCTACTGTTAAATTATCTCGCACTTGCACATCGTCCATACTAACCACATGAGACGGATCTGAGATATACTTCCGAAGCTGCGACACATGGAATACATCATGCAAATTCGAAAGATTAGGTGGTAATGCCATCCGATAAGCAACTTTTCCAACTCGTTCTAAGATCTGATACGGACCAATGAAGCGAGGAGTGAGCTTTTTAGACTTCAAAGCCCTCCCAACTCCGGTCACAGGCGTGACTCTCAAAAACACATGGTCACCAGCTTGAAATTCTAAATCCTTCTTCCGCTTGTCATGGTAACTCTTCTGCCTACTCTGAGAAGCTTTCATCTTCTCCCGGATAAACTTCACTTTCTCGGTAGTTTCTCGAACTAACTCTGGTCCAAGTACTACACCCTCACCGGACTCGTGCCAACACAACGGAGTTCTACATCTACGACCATACAATGCTTCAAAAGGCGCCATTCCGATACTAGAATGGTAACTATTATTGTATGTGAACTCGACCAATGGAAGATAAGTGTCCCACGAACCTCCTTGTTCAAGAACACAAGCTCTCAGTAAATCTTCCAATGACTGAATAGTTCTCTCAGTTTGGCCATCAGTTTGAGGATGATATGCCGAACTCAACCTCAACTTAGATCCCAACGAATCTTGCAGACTTTTCCAAAATCCCGATGTAAACCTCGGATCTCTGTCCGACACAATACACAGAGGAACACCATGCAACTTTACAACTACTCGGATGTAAATCTCTGCCAACTTCGCAATTGGGTAAGTGATGTTAATAGGTATGAAGTGAGCCGACTTCGTGAGCCTATCAACGATCACCCAAATCGAATCATGCCCTCGTAAGGTAGCAGGCAGCCCCATTACAAAGTCCATAGAAATGCTATCCCATTTCCATTCTGGAACTTCCAACGGTTGCATCAACCCAGCAGGCTTCTGATGCTCAATCTTCGACTTCTGACAAGTTAAGCATGCATACACAAAACGAGCCACATCTTCTTTCATTCCGGGCCACCAAAATAATTTCTTTAAATCCTGATACATTTTAGTAGCTCCTGGATGAATACTCAAACTGCTTCTATGACCCTCCTCTAGAATACTTCTCTTCAAAATTGCGTCGTCAGGAATACAAATTCTTTCCCCTAATTTCAACACACCTCTCGCATCAACCTTAAAGTCACTTTTCTCTGATTGACCACAACGATTAAGGATATCTACTAATTTCACATCCAATTTCTGTGCCTCTCGGATACTATCCATAAAATCATTATTAATCTTTAGCATTCCTAGCATCACACTCTGCGGTGTTACTTCGCAAACCAAACTCATATCACGAAATTGCTCAATTAAGTCCAACTCCTTAATCATCATTGCTGACACATGCAAGGTCTTTCTACTTAAAGCATCGGCCACAACATTTGCTTTTCCTGGATGATAATTCAAACCGAAATCATAATCCTTAAGCAATTCAAACCACCTACGTTGTCTCATGTTCAGCTCTTTCTGATCAAATAGATACTTTAAACTTTTATGATCGCTGAAAACTTCGAATCTGGAACCATAAAGGTAATGCCTCCAAATTTTTAGCGCAAACACTACAGCAGCAAGTTCAAGATCATGCGTAGGATAGTTCTTTTCATGAATTCTCAACTGTCGCGATGCATAAGCAATTACTTTATTATTCTGCATGAGCACACCTCCCAAACCCATCAACGAAGCATCACAGTAAATTATAAACGGTTCCTCCGGGTTTGGCAAAGTCAAAACCGGCGCCGACGTCAATCTCCTCTTTAATTCATTAAAACCCTCTTCGCACTGAACATCCCACACGAAAGCTTTACCTTTGCAAGTTAATTTAGTCAACGGAAGTGCTAACTTAGAAAATCCTTCAATAAATCTTCTATAATATCCAGCTAATCCCAAAAAGCTTCTAATCTCGGTAACCGACTTAGGAGTTTCCCATTGCAATACAGCTTCTACCTTGGAAGGATCTACAGCAATACCTTTTCCTGAAATTACATGGCCGAGAAAACTGACTTCTCTTAACCAAAACTCACACTTGGACAGCTTCGCATACAATTTCTTATCTTTCAAAACCTCCAATACTAATCTCAAATGTTCCTGGTGCTCTCCTTCGGACTTAGAGTAAATCAAAATATCATCAATAAATACTACCACAAAATGATCCAGATAAGTATGGAAAATACGATTCATGTATTCCATAAATACTCCCGGCGCATTAGTCACACCGAAAGGCATCACAGAATACTCATAATGTCCATACCGAGTTCTGAACGCTGTCTTCTGGATGTCTTCATCTTTCACTTTGATCTGATGATAGCCCGATCTCAAATCGATTTTACTGAACACACAAGCACCCACTAACTGATCCATCAAATCATCTATCCTCGGTAGTGGATACTTATTCTTGATCGTCACTTTATTCAATTGTCTATAATCAATACAAAGCCTCATACTACCCTCTTTCTTCTTTACTAGCAACACTGGAGCTCCCCACGGCGACACACTTGGTCTTATAAACTTCTTCTCAAGTAAGTCTTCCAATTGTTTCTTTAATTCATACAATTCAGATGCTGACATTCTATACGGTGCCATCGAAACAGGCCTAGTACCAGGTACCAGATCAATAGTAAATTCAACTTCCCTCTCTGGCGGCACACTAGGAATTTCATCAGGAAAAACTTCAGGGAATTCTTTCACCACTAACAGTTCCTCTATCTTCGCTTTACTTTCAACCGACAACGTCGCCATCAAAGAAAACATCTGAGCTCCCTCTTTCATCAATTTTCGCAATTCTCTGAAAGGTAATAAGTCAACTCCTTCCTCTTCAGGAGTGGAAAACCTCACCGACTTATGATGACAATTTATATGAACATAATTATACTCTAACCAGTTCATACCAAGAATTACATCCATCCCATCCAACTGCAAACATACTAAATCAACATAGAAATCTTTATCGAAGATCGACAAAGGACATTTTAAACATACCAAAGAAGTAGTTACTGATCCCTTAGTTGGGGTCTCAACAATCAATTCACCATCCAAAGCGGACAATTTTAAACCCAGTCTTCGAGCACAGTTAGCAGAAATAAAACAGTGGGTAGCACCGGTATCAATAATAGTAATTAAAGGAGTACCATTTATGAAACATGTACCTCGGATAAGTCTGTCCTCACAGGAGGTTTGAGTTCCGGTCAATGCGAACACCTTCCCAGTCTGAGATTCCTTTGGCTTCTGACACTGACTTCCAATATGCCCTTCTTCGCCACAATTAAAACAAATCATTTCCTTGTGCTTGCAATCAGCTATTGCATGACCAGTCTTACCACAGCGAAAACACCTCTTTACTTCAGCAGTGCATACATTACTCTTATGACCAGCTTGACCACATTTGAAGCAAACTATACCAGCAGGAGCACCTCCCCTACTAGTCCTCTGAGCCGGAGCAGCTCCTTGTTTCCCTTTTCCCACTGGAGCATCATACGGCTTGCCACGGTTTTGATGCTGCTTTCCCTTGCGGTCACTGACAATCTTGTAATGAGCATTATTGTCCTCTTCAAATATCCTGCAGCTATCAACCAATTCAGTAAAAATGCGTATCTTCTGATACCCAACAGCCTTCTTAATTTCAGAGCGCAATCCGTTCTCGAACTTGATGCACTTTGAAAATTCAGCACCAGCACTAGTGTAATGAGGATAAAATTTGGACAGCTCCACAAATTTCGCAGCATAATCAGTGACAGACATGTTTCCTTGCTTCAGCTCAAGGAACTCGATTTCCTTCTTGCCACGGACGTCTTCCGGATAATACTTTCTCAGGAATTCCCTACGGAATACATCCCAAGTAACGACTTCACCTGCCACGGTCAACCTCTCGTGAGTCTCTAGCCACCAGTCATCAGCCTCGACTGCTAGCATGTGAGTACCATACCGAACCTTCTGAGCTGGAGTGCAATCCATAACACGGAAGATTCTCTCAATCTCTTTCAACCATCCCAAGGCTGCATCTGGATCATGCTTCCCTTTAAACACCGGCGGATTCTCTCTTTGAAAAGTCGCCAAGCTACGTGATCCAGCATCTCCACCAGCATTTGGCAAGTTCTGCACAGCTTGTGCCATTGCTTGCATTGCGGCAGCCATTGCAGCGTCATTCCTTCCAGCCATTTTAACTTATCAATACAACACAACTTAAAAGTTAGATTGGTAACAATACATAATTGTTAGACAGTAACGACACGACAACTGGCCGGACAGACCGACCTGCTCTGATACCACTAATGTAAAACCCTTCTAAAATACCCCAAATATTTAATAACAACAACAATTATATATCAGAGTAAATACACAAAACAAGGGTGTCACATCTTCGAATCACATCATTCATCATAACAACTGTCATGCTCTTTTATTATATCAACCATAAAACATTTCAAAAATACGCAGCGGATAGAAATTATGTCAACCAATTAAAACGTATAACATATTACATAAAAATGGTTCAACAACTGACAATAAACAATTAAAACATCCCGTCCCGATGTTACATCTATCAGAGCATGACCCACTAAGGAGACTAAACTAGACTCCAAGCATTAGCTTCTACTCAACTCATTGCTCATTACCTGAAAAATAATTGTAAGGGTGAGTTCCTCAATCGATATAACAAATGTTATAAATTATCATGTTATGTTAAGTAATTTAACTCGTTTATCACCCAATATCAACACAACTCATATACATACTCAAGATCAATACCACTGATACACATACAACAAACCAACATAATGCAACTCTAATGAGACTCGACTCGTCATGCATGTGGTACCATTCGGAGTAAAACTCCCAACTTAGAATCATTGCCATTTTAGTGGGCATCAAGGCATAAGCCTTCAACTTTCAACTTAAAATTTGCCAATCCAGGCCAACGTGGTGTGAGCAACGCTCCGACTTAATGCATATGAATGTACATGGCATACACGACTTTACACTTTCGACAACATCATAATAATCATAGCAACACAACAATGTTTTCAACAAAATCAACTTATAATCAACTTTGGCTCACCAAGCCTACAACTCAGTATTTTCAACAACTTTAACACAACTTATCAACATAATTGTATCAACATTTCATAACATAAACCCAACAAAATTACTCATCAAAATTAACGATAATAGGCCAATCACCAATTATGTTCACAACATTGAAAATATCAATTTTTCTAATTTCCAACAGTGTTAACCGGTTAACGCCCTGGGTTAACCGGTTAACGCAGGACAAAAACACATTTTCTGGCAAAACGCAACAGTGTTAACCGGTTAACGCCCTGGGTTAACCGGTTAACGCAGGCAAAACAGCATATTTCCACAAAACATAACAGTGTTAACCGGTTAACGCCCTGGGTTAACCGGTTAACGCAGACAAAACAGCAGTTCCTGCGCTAACACAAGGCAGAATGCAGAGTTTCCGCATTTTCCGCCGTTGGAGGACTTCCGGACCTCCGATTCAATTTCCGTAAAAAGCTATACGTTCAGAAATTCACCATACACTCAAATACAGATTCAATTTCAACTTATACACAACGTACCCAACACAACTTCTCAGCATTCAACATCCCAATTAGGGTCAATTCAACGGTTTCTCACTACCCATGACATGTTAATCTATAATACCCATTAAACGACGATAAACCCCCCTTACGTGATATAATCCGGCAATCTCTGAGCTTCAAGCTTTTCCGTTCTTCGACCTTTGCTCTCTAGCTCTTCCTCTTTGCCCTTTTCTCCACTTTTCACCTTTCAGCGCTTGCTCTGTTTCACGTGAAAACTCTTTACCAAAAATGAAAAACCCTTATTCTTTTTCTTATTCCAACTTATATATTTTCCACTAATTATTATTCCAAATAATAATAATAATAATAATCCAATAATTCAATTTATTTAATTAAATTATTAAATATATTATCAACTTAATTAAATAATCCTCTTATTTAATTCGGGGTGTTACATTCTCTGTGCAAACATCGCAGATATTTTAACCATGGATATTGGAAGAAGGAATACTCGGAAATACAGTTTCAGATATCTTGATCTTAATGAATTAAGAAAGCTAGCATCTTTTGTGGATGATCCTAAGGATTTCATAGACCATTTTGAAAAACTTTTGTTTGTTCTATTTACTGATGTTGAAGATGGTCTTCTTTGTACTCTGGTTCAGTTCTATGATCCTGTCTATCGGTGCTTCATTTTCCATGATTATTAGTTGTTGCCTACCATATTGGAGTATGCTTATCTTTTGGGTATACCAGTTGTCATACCCCAAATTTTTCCTACCTTAAAATTGAACTACATTTTCATCTGCATCAACGTGACCATTTCATTTGGTCATGCCCATTTTGATCAGGAAAAAAGAAACAATTGATCTTAATTGAATATGTTTGTCTTTTCACATTACTTGCATATACATCATTCACCAAGTAAATTTGGTCCCCATGTTTCATTCAAGAATTTGAGCCCACATTACATCTGACCCACGTAGTCACGTGCCCAATTATATCCATTACATTGCATTATTTAATCTCTTTTATTCTTTTTCATTGAATGTTTCATTTTGTCTTTTTCTATTTTTATTCTCATTTCATATTTCTTTTTCATTTTTATTTTTATTTTTTATCTTTCATTTAATGGTCATTCCATTTTTATTTCTTTTATAATCAAGGCCATTTTAATCATCTTTAGTTAATGAACATTTTCTCATCATTTCATTTTAATGTTACCTTTTTTTATCTTTAGTCTTTAAATAAAGATCACTTTTTATATACATAATAATTATTTCATCTTCATCTCAAATAATAATTTTATCTCTTCTTTTTTAGGATCATGTTAATAAATTCTTTCACATTTCATAGAACATTACATTTTCATTTTAAGAAAAAAAACATGAAATATAATAATTCATTTACTTTTAAATAGTGGTAACCCAAGGCATGTGCACAAAAGACAAAAAAAAACTCATAGCAGAGATTGCATCATGAACGTTATTTTTCATCAGTAAAAACAAATAAAATTTGTATAGGGGGATACCCCCAAGAGAAATTTTTACAAAAATAACCCACTTTTTCAAGGAAATTCCCAAAATACCTCTGGTTTCAAAAAAATTCCCAAACTACCCCACTTTTAGGAGGAGTTACCAATTGAATTGGCGATTCCTCTTAAAAATTGAATGCAAGCGCCAATTGGATTGGCTAGGGCAGGTGCCCTAGCCAATTGGATTGGCGCCCCTGTGTATACCTTGAGAGGAGGCGCCAATTGGATTGACGCCTCAGTGTAAAATGCAATTTTTTTTGCTAAATGGTATACGTGATAGATAAATTTGAAATAGGACCAATTGATATCAATAACGTTTTCCATTTACACAAAAAAGCCTAATGGTGATGATCGGGATCACCTAACCGACCTCCGGTCCCACATCCCCTAGCTACCCTAACTGTAAGACCCTAATTTTGACCCTAAGATCCCTCATGGCATCATGTTATTGCACAAGTGCATTGCCTCAAGGATCATAGCATGATTGCCTCCTTAACCCTAGGGTTGGGACTTGTGTGAGTGGTTTGAGACCACCAAGCATGCTTGTATTGTATGTTATTGCTTTTTTTATTTTGATTACTAACCAAAAGCACAAAAATACGTCACTAACTCTTTTTGTTTTGAAGCTCAAGTGATCATGTGTTCCAATGCTCCTAGAAGGCTCCTAAGCCCAATGAAATGGCTAGATGAAGATGAGAAAAAAGCATGACAATGATCCACAAAGCTCCTAATCATCATATATGCCTCCCAGGTATCTCAATTTTCCAATTTGATCAAGATAACCCAAAGGGCTTGAGGATTGTTTCCCAAGGAAACCCTAATTTCACTATGCTTTGACTGTGCCTTGCCCATGAAGCAACCTCAACCTATGATCAAATTTAATCAAGGTAAGTCCTTTAATTCATAATTTAATGCATATATGTGCCTCTTTGAGCATCCTCTATCATTTATTCATCAAGATTGGAAGTTTGGCCTTGAGAAGTTGACTAGTCAAGTCATCTGACTAAGCTGAGCACCATTGAGATATAACCTTTGATGTGTTTGTCAAATGAAGATGACCCCAAGAGAAAAAATGTTCTTAAGAACCATATGAAAAACTTTCATGTTCATCAAAACTTTTGTCATTAATTTCCTTGAGAAGTTTTCATTAATTTCCAAATGCCAAATGAATTTTTTCCTAACATAACTTTTGTTCCTTATTTCAAGGGCTTTCCAACCATTACTCACATTACTTTTTTGGACTTACCATTGGTGAGTTTCGAAGAACTCTTCATTTATGTACAATTTGGCATTTGTATGATGAAACTTAATATGCAAGTCAGTTCCCTCCAAAATGCACGTCCAATTACTCTTCAAATGAACTCAGCATGGTTTTACACCCATCATTGGGCCTCACATGCGCATGTACTGCCCATGCATATCCAACTTCAAATGCCATGCACACGAGGGAAGCATGATGCACAACCAATTTCAGCTATAAATAAACACTACTTCTCATTCATTCATCAACCTTTTGGAGATCTGAAATGCTGCAGCATTGAAACCATAGCCATACCAAAGGAATTTTTCAGAATTTTTTCTCACTTTCGAGCTTGAAATTCAACATCATTAGTTGATCTTCAAAGCTCAATTCCTTAATCTTTCATCTCCATCGCATCCCTGCAAAGAGGAGCCAAGATCTTGAAGAAATCGTGGCTTGAAGAGCTTCAATTCAGAGGTATACCTTCAAACTTTTTGGATCTAGAACTTGCAATTCAATGTAGTATTCTCTTGTTTGTGTGGTTTTCTGAAGTCCTCACACTTGAGGCAAGCCAATGGTGGTTTCCATTTTCCATTTCGTGCATTTACATTTGATACACCATGATCTTCCACCTCACATTTCTCTCAATGTAGGAAGAG
Source organism: Lathyrus oleraceus (assembly GCF_024323335.1). Lineage (NCBI taxonomy): Eukaryota > Viridiplantae > Streptophyta > Magnoliopsida > Fabales > Fabaceae > Lathyrus > Lathyrus oleraceus. The sequence goes on along the minus strand of NC_066579.1, from coordinate 78,968,954 downwards.
TGAGGAAGATCCATGGATACAGTGGTGATCTCCATCACACAAGCTTCAATTTCATATCCTCATTTTCCATTTTTGTTAAAAAAAAATCTCTAAAACTGGTGGCCGGAGGTTGTTGTTCCATCGGAGAAGATGGTGGTTTCCACCACCATCACCATGTGTACACATTCCCAACCTTTGGATTTGGTTCTCACGTTTTAATCGTGTGCATCTATTATGTGTACTTCATTTAATTCATTATGCCACGGATTTGACTTGGTTACACACTGCGCCCTCATATCTGGACCGTTTCTCCTTGCCACGTCAATTAATGAAGTCCATCCTGTGGCTGCGCATTTTTCATTTATTTCTATTTTCTTTTATTTTCAATTAATTCAATTGATTTTCAAAAATTCATAAAAATTTTATTTGAAGTCATAAAAATATGAGACCAACTCCAAAAAATTTCTTGAAAAATTTAGTTTCATATTTTGATTTTTAATTATTTTTGTGACTTTATTTAATATTTTTTGTGAATTATTTGGTTTTTAATAGTTTTAATTCATTTTAAAATACTTTCTGATATTTGAAAAATCCAAAAATATTTTCCTAGCATTTATGGATCATGATAAATCAATGAAAAATGGTCTCATCAATTTCTTATTTGATTTGAGATTTTAATCCATTTTGTGTTATTTTTAATTATTTTTAATTGCCTTCTGATTTCAAAAATTATTGAGAAAATTAGTCAAAGCTTGTTTGACTATGTTGAACCTATGAGAATTTAATTGGACTTGTTGAAGTTGATTTGAATTAAATTTGAGGTTTGACCTTATTTGATTATTTTTTATTTGCATTTTATTTTAATACAAAAAATACCAAAAAAATATTGTTGACTTGTTGACTTGTTATCTTCATTTCTTTTCTGTTTGGTGTTGATTGATGATGATTTGATTCACATTTGGTCAATTGGATTTGATACTTGTTTTCTTTTCCCTTCCCTTTCATCTTTATCCCATTCTTTACATCAATGGCCAATGAGTTAAGTTCTTATGGTTGGACTTGACAAATGAGAGGTTTAACCTTCTTTGATCCAAACCAAACTCAACTTGATCCATGATCAAGTGAGTTGTTTTGTGTCCAAGATAGGTTGCTTCTTGGTCAAGCAAATAACCTAAAGACAATACAAGGCCCTTCCCCTTTTGTTTTGGCATGGAAAGTTTATGGAGCTTGGCTTACTAGTCATGATCTCTAACTTGTGTTTCTTTGCCTATATTTTTATTGACCGACCTCAGATAGGTGCGACTACTATATTAGTCCACTTACGATTGCTTAACATAGCACTACATTGTCTTATGACAAGCTGACATAACCTCCACTAATTACTAACTTTAAATTGAGCATTTAATTTCTTGCCCTTTACTTTTAATGCCATTTATTTCTTGCTCATTTATTCATATTGCTTTTCATTTTGCTCACTTGAGCACATATTTTATGTTTATGTCATTTTTATTTTGCTCATTTGAGCTCATTATTGTATATAAATATATTGTTATCTTGTGTTTTCTTTGTGTTTTGTTTTGTGTGAACCAAATGCAAAAGGAGAAAGGACTTAGAATTAGGACTTACCTATGCTTAAAGGAGTTCAAGGGCAACTAGGCCTCATGCCTTTAGAATGCAAAACTTGTTGAAGAGCAACTAGGCCTCATGCCTTTAGAATGCTAAATTTTAAAGTTGACTTCAAAGGACTTCTCATCCAAACTTATTCTTTGTCCATTCCCCTTGTTGTGTTGTGAACTTTTTGATGTTTGCTCTTGTGTGATAGGGAGCCCATCTTGAGATTGTGAAAAGAGGACCATTGTCATGAGTAACCAAGTTAAGAGACAAGCCAAATGGAGATCCTAGGAGCTTGAATTCAATTGTGTGATTGCTTGTTTATTTGCTAAGTCCAAAGGAAATGAGCATCTTGAGTCATCTATATAACTTCAAGAAAAGGAACTCCAAGGGTTTATCTTTCCTCCTTTATCTTTGTATGCTTTAGGACTAGCCCTTCTCTTCTTCTCCCCACTCTAACCAAGCCAAAAATCATTTTCAAAACTTTGACTTTGTTTCAAATTAGAAACATAGGCCTTAAGCCTTTGACTTTTCAAACTCTTTTCATAAATACTCATTGTGAATGAACCTTAATCCAACTTTGACTTCATTTTGTAAATAAATCTAACTTGTAAATAAATCTAACTTGTAAATATAACTCACTTCAAGTTGTTTTTGTGGTTCCAATGGCCACCTTATTAAAACCTTTTCAAAAACATTAGCCATAGGTTTGAGTTATCATAGTGTTTGATGTAAATCTCACCTCATCCTTAGTGGTTGGATTATAAGTCTTCCATGCTTATTATAGGGTTAACCCCTCACTAGCATGTTGAAGCCTTCCTCACATGGTGGATTGTTGGTATAGGTTGAGTTTTGTCCCTTCGATAACAAAAGACTTTAAGGCTTTTGGTCAAATCAATTCACCAATCTTTGAGATTTTTTACCCCGAACTACGAGGTTTTGATCCTCCTTTGTGATGGTACGTAGGCAATGGGTTCATCCATTCAAACAACAAAATTTGTAAATATAATCTATTCTTTTCTCATCCCTCCAATCTTTTGCACAAATCTTTTCACAAATACCAACCTACAACACATTTTTGCAAAAAGGGTTCCCTTAGAGTACTAAGGATGTTTTGGGTGCGTAAAACCATCCCATTTCATAACCAACCCCCTTACCCAGATCTCTGACATTTTTATTAGTTTTTGATTTGAAAAACTTCTTACTTGGATTTTGTCCACTTTTTAGCCTTTCCTTTGGGCAAATAAAAGTGCGGTGGCGAATCGAATTGTATGTTTACTTTTGGTTTAGTCAATAAACCTAAAGGTAACAAAAACCCTGCTACACTAACCCGTGGCCCTAACCCACGTTGGTGATTCACCACTGGTGTTTGAGCATCTGAGGGGCTAGGAGCGTCACTACCAACTATAGGAGATGGTCTGTTAAGGTAGTCAGACAAGTTGACATAGTCTTCAGTATGCATCGATGGTGTACCATCGTAGCTGAGCTCATGACCCATGCAAGAGAAGTTGGGTTGTGGATAACTCATTGATGGGCGACCGGGACGGTTCAAGGGAGACATGGGTGAAGGAGAAGAGCGATCCAAAACGCAACGGAATTTAAAATTTCTCCTTTAATAATCCTTACGAATGGGCATGATAAGTGATAAAATCGTTACCTCTTGTGGAGATTGTAACCTTTGATGCAGATCTACGGAGCAATCAAGAACGTTGAACGATGACAACGCCTCTACTCAGTCCACACGAACGAATTCCTTCAATCTCAGTGCTAGCTGCTACGAATGAAGGCTTTGAGTGAGAGAGAGAGAGATAAACGAAATTGCAACTGCACAAATGCTTCTACACAAGGGTTCTATTTATAGAACCACTTGTGCGGGCTACAAGCTAAAAAGTCCACTCAAGTGTATGTGGCCTATATCTTATAATATGCCAAAATCACTTAAGAGGGTGGTACCTTACCATATTTCGTATTCTACTTAAGTACACCGTACCTTACGATGTCCTACAATTCACTTAAGTACTCTATCTCTCATCAATCTGTCCTTTTGTGTGTGACCCTGTAGGTTTTCACGGCATTGGCAATTATATTAAATAACGTATTTAACATAATAAACAGTGAGCGGTATCTAGCAACACATCACTGCTACTCAAGACACGAAAATGTCATGTGATCTGACAAATCCTTTTGTGATAATACTTATGTGTACAATTACCCTTTTGCCCTTATGTCTATATTAAACACAAGGCATAGACCGTGTCATCCTTGTCCAGTTCAATATTGGGCCCATAGACATTTATCTTGTTACGCAGGTGTAAGACCCCAATTTTGTCCCTAAGATCCCTCATGGCATCATATCATATCATATCATTGCCTCAAGGATCATTGTGCACCTTGCCTTCCTCCTTGTGGGTGGGTTGTCTTTTGAGAGTGGTTCTTGATCACCAAGCATGTTTAACATTTGTATATCATTGCTTTTCATTTGTTTACTAACCAAAAGTACAAAAATATTGTCATCTAACCTTGTTACTTGCAGATGAAGCAACCATTAGGTCAAGCCAGTCACAGGCAAGCACTGAGCCAATAGATGGTGGCCATTCTGAAGAATTTGGGCACCATGATCATTCATCAAGAGTTCATATGAACCATGACATCATTTTGAATCAAGATCTCAAGTGGTAGAGGCTTGGATTTCATCTGATCACAGCCAGGTCAACTGAAACCCTAGAAAGTCAACACAAGTCAACTGTGCATTCAATCATGGATTTGAAGGTGGGAGATGGTTAGAGAGGTCTCATTCATGTCCATACAAGTCTCATATAACATTTCAAACATCAACATTGAAGGATTGGAGGTCAGGCAAAAAGTTTCCAAAAATAGTAAGTGACCTGTAATTTCAAACTGCCAAAAATGGAAAGGTCTTCTCCTCAAGATTACATGTCCAAGCAAGCTTCAAATCAAATTTTGTCCAACATGAAAGTTGAAGATCTTGCTCTCACCTTTCCAAAAAGTCCAAGAACATCCATTTATCATTTGTGATTGGCAAGTTATGATCAAATCATTGCCAAGGAATTTTGAACTTCAAGCTAGCATAACTTTTGCACCAAAAGGCCAAATCATGTGGTTCTTTTTGGAGCATTTCACTCTTGATCCCTACTATCATAATCATGCATCATATTTCACAAATTCTCATCACAAAAATATTTCATTTTTCACTTGAATTAATTTGAATTTATGGAGGGAAAATATCCATTTGGAAAATATGCATTATTTCCACTTCAAACCAATTTCATATGCATCAAAACAGAATTTGCAATGCATTTCCAAGCCAAATTCGCACTGTTCCATTGCCTAGCATGTGCATGAGGGTATTTTGGCCAAATTGCATAAATCATTCCATTTCACTAATCCTTGGTGTTTTGGCTAAACATGATTAAGGAGCTTCATTAGCAGAGGGTATATATTCCTAATCATAACAGAAAATCACAACCACAATTCACAAATTCAGATCTCAAATTTTTTCTCTCAAATTTCTCTCAATTTTCTCTCAATTTTTCTCTCATTTCTTGAAAGCATTTGCATAGTTCTTGCTCTGTTCATCATCTAGCATCATCACTGAACAATTTTCAAGCCAAGAAACACCTGAATTCGTGCATATTTGGAATTGCTCAAAGTGAGAACAACAATGGTGAAGTCTTGAAACTGTAGAATCGTGCATGGCTGAGCTTCGATCTTCCTTCTAAACATCTCCATAAGCATTGTAGAAGATTCTCCAAGCATCACAAGGCCTATTTCCAGCTGAATCCGCTTCTGTTGCTACAAGAGGTCACAAACTAATTCTCATAATCTTGCTTTTTCTTATGTTAATGTTACAGATCCTTTATTGCTGAGTTGATTGAGCTTTGAATCGTGTAAAACCATGCCAAAATGAGAGAGAACGGTTGATTTGAAGTTTGATGGATGATTTTTGTTTTGATCGATTCATGCTTGATGTAGTGTTTTTGGATGTGTTAATTGTTGATTATTGATGCTTGATGTTAGATCTATAGAATGCATGGCTTGATTTGTGTTTCTGGAGAGGTTGAGAATTTTCTGGAAATTGAGGATGAAGATCATGAGGATCTTCATCGCGTTCTTCGTTTGCTGGAAATTTCCTGCGGATTTTACCGCAACCTTCATAGGCTTTCCTGTGCCTTTTCTTGCGAGTTCTTCGAGCTTACCTGCGGATTCTGGCTTTGCATGTCTGTGCATGCGCCTAGGGTTTGAGGCAAAACGACCGCGTTTTGGTAGTTGGCGCGCATCCAGTTTCAAATTCGCCTTCGGTTCGAATCCGAGCCAAGGAACTTTCCAATTGGCTTTTGGCATTTTATTCCACTTATGCTTATCATGTTCATATGCATTATTTCATGTTTTTTTTAATTTTCCTCTTCATTAAAAAATTCATAACTCCAAAAATACTTGTCCAATTGATATGAGATTTTTTTCACATTGTTCCTTATGATGTCTATTATTTTTTGATGATTTTTCCAGAATTTGTGCTCGGTTGGATTTTTAAATTGCCTAGGGTTTGTTCATGCATATGCTTTGTTGCACCTTGCTTGCCATTTTGGTTGTGAAATGATGATGGTTAATCCAATGAACATGAAATTTGACATGCATAAGCTAGACTCATTTCTGGTCATTTTGGTATATAGTTTGCATTATTCTCATTTCTGGATGTTGAGTTATGATGTGATTAATGGAGGTGTGACAATGTGTGTCACACCATTTCTTGTCCAACTTGCTGATTTTATTTACCTTGCTAAATAAATGCCAAATGATCTGAATTTTTGCATGATGCTACTTCTGGATGTTAAGTTTGATCATTATTTTTTGTAGGAGTTTTAGATCCATTTCCAATTTGTTTGAGATTTTCTTTGCTGGTTGGTCATAATTGGACTTTTGATGAGTGTTGATCTTTCATGATTTGTGAAATTCTTATGCCTTATCATATGAGCTTGAAATTTTATACATTGATTCTTGACACATTGAAGTTTGTCTTGGATTTGGTTTGAGTCATTTATCTTATGTCATTTCTGTTGGTGTAAGCCCTAGAGGCCAATACTTTTGGTACTTGTATCGAATTATTTATTAATAATAAAAGGCATTTTCTTTATTATGGTTGATTAATAAAGTCCCTAGAATAGATAGTCCGTTTAATGTATTAAGTGTGACTTAATCATGAGAACACATTAAACATAAGGACACTATTCTTAAAGTATCCGTAGTCGAGCTTTAATGTGAAGTGGGATAACATTAAAGCATTAAGACTATTATGTTTGTAGACTGATGATCACATCTCATAGATCATGGATAAAGAGTTATCAAGTCTTAAACATAGGTATGAATATTAGGAGTAATATTTATACCGGATTGACCCGCTATGAGAATACTATATAGAAAGTTATGCAAAGTGTCATAAGTTATTCTCATGGTGATAATAGTGTATACCACTCTTCGACCTGAAACCACTATGGATCCTAGATGTAGAGTTGAGTGCTTTATTACTGATCCAACGTTATCCGTAATTGGATGACCATAAAGATAGTTGATGGGTACTCCACGAAGCATGCTGAGGGACATGAGTGTCCTAGATGGAATTTGCCAATCCTGCGTAACAGGATAAATGTCTATGGGCCCAATATTGAACTGGACAAGGGTGACACGGTCTATACCTTGTGTTCAATATAGACATAAGGGCAAAGGGGTAATTATACACATAATTATTATCACAGGAGGTTTTGTCAGATCACATGACATTTTCGTGACTTGGGTAGCAATGATGTGTTGCTAGATACCGCTCACTGTTTATTATGTTAAATGCGTGATTTAATATAATTGCCAACGTCGCGAAAACCTATAGGGTCACACACAAAGGACGGATTGATAAGAGATAGAATAATTAAGGAACACCGTAAGGTACGGTGCACTTAAGTGGGAGACGAAATATGGTAAGGTACCAAATACTTAAGTGATTTTGGCATATTATGAGATATGGGCCAAAATGCACTTAAGTGGGCTTTTTGGCTTGAAGCCCACACAAGTGATTCTATAAATAGAACCCCTTGGGTAGAAGCATTGTCACTCTAATTCACTCAGACAGAAATTCAAGTAGAGACTTGGAATTTTGTTTCCCTCTTTCTCTCACTCAAAGCCTTCATTCATAACAGCTAGCACTGCGATTGAAGGAATCCGTTCGTGTGGACTGAGTAGAGACGTTGTCATCGTTCAACGTTCGTGATCGCCCCGTGGATCTGTATCAAAGGTTTGAATCGCCACAAGAGGTAACGATTCTATCACTGATCATGCCCATTCGTAAGGATCACTAAATGGAGAAATTTTTAAATTCCGCTGCGCCTTGGATGGCAATTCTCCTTCAATTTCTGTTTTAGGATTGCCTTAAGTTGATGCACAATTTGTGGTCTTGTTTGAGCTTGTTTATGCTTACCATGACTTGATGATTTTAATTGACATGCTTATACTTGTCCAAATGCCATGATTTTTGGTGTGTAGATCATTTGATGAGTCCTGTTTAGCGATGATTTTTCTTGAGATTTATTGAGCCATTTTGGAATTAATATGCTTGTGTTCATTCTGTTGCTCCAATGTGATTCCAATTTGCATGCTTTGACATGATTTGTTTATGAAATGAAATTGGTTGATGCTTTTGATATGAGACCACTTGGATGATGTTCATAATTGATTAAACTTGATTCTGGTCAATTTTCATGTTCTGTTTTGGCTTATTTCTCATTCTTTGACCCTAGGCCTTGGCCTAAGGGTTTGCTTCTCATGTTTGAGTTTGTTTTCAGGTTAAGAAGCATATGGCCTTAAGGAGATTAATTCACATGGCTTGAGTTGGTTTGTTTGATTGTTGTGAACTAACTTTGACTTATTTTGTAGGATGCTCTTAGCTCATTTGAGTTGAGTCTGTGCTTTGCACAATGTAGCCTTGATTGTTGATTGTGTATTGCCTGTTGACTGTTGGTTTATCTGTTTGACTTTTTTTTGAATTGAGTACTGATTGAGTTGGATTGTTTTCAGGTACATTAGTTGCTTAAGTTCATTTTGAACTTGCTTGGTTGCTTAACCAATTAGGTATAATTTCTCTTCTTCATGTAGTCTGGAAGACCTGGTCTGTTACTTGGCCAGGCACCTGTCTGAAGTCCTCCTTAAGAGGCAATGTTTGTGATTGTTTATCTTTGTCCCCAAGCAGGAAAAGTCCTTTTGATAAGGCAATTGGTAGATAAAAGAGATGTGTAGTCCATCTCCTACTATTCTGTGTGTCTTCCCTTTGCTCACATTACATGTTGTAGCATTGTGGATCTTAACCCAAGATCTATAGAGTCATTAACTTGTGGAGAGAGTTCCAACTTTCTGAACTCCCACACTTTCTGATATTCAAAGCTCTCCCAGGCCAGGGATAAGAGCAATGAGGCACACCCCTCATATCCTTTCATCTGCTTCACCTTAACTCTCAATGTTAAGGTTAAGAGCACCACTTACCCCATTCCAGTTGACTTTAAAGTCTAACCCTTGCTTGAGCCTAATTGCTTGTATATAGTGTGTGCTAACTGAATCATTGATTGCTTATTGGTTCATCTGTACATGTTTGCTTGTTTGCCTTTGTGCATTTATCATCATTAATTGTTCATTAGTGCATGATCATCATTTCATATCTTTGTGACACATCTTTGTTTGTCCATTGAGGAATCAGTTGTAAGTCCATTTATTGGCCATTGTTCCTATGATTTGGAAGGGATTGAGTGTAAGACCATTTGTTGGCAACTAGTACCCTCTTTGCTTATGGCTTTTGCTTGTTTGTTGTATGTGAGGATTCAATTGTAAGTCCATGTTGTTGGCATTTGTATTCCTATGATCATCCTGTGGAGATTGGAATAAGTCCAGATAGATTGGCATCTGATATCCATGTTTTGTTTTGCTTTGTGAGATTGGAATAAGTCCATTTATTGGCATCCGGTATCATTGTTTTGTTTTAGGAGATTGGTGTAAATCCATTGATTGGTATCCGGTATCCGCTTTTGTTTGTGAGATTGCTATAAGTCCATTTATTGGCATCCGGTATCATTGTTTTGTTTTAGGAGATTGGTGTAAATCCATTTATTGGTATCCGGTACCCGTCTTTGTTTGTGAGATTGGAGTAAGTCCATTGATTGGCATCCGGTATCACCTTGCTTTTTTTATTTGCTTACTCGCATTGTTGCCTCATTCCAAAGGACACACTTGAATCATCTTCTATATGATTTCAAGAGGTGAACTTCTAGGAAGTTTTACACTCCTTCATCCACACCCTTTTTGTTTCAAAACCCCTTTTCACTTGTTGACTTTTAAAACTTGTAAATACATAGTGTGCAAACATTTTCATGTCTTTTCAAATTAGAAACCTGGACCTTAAGTCCTTGACTTTTCTAACCCCATTTCATAATACTTCTTTGAATTGAATTCTAATCATACTTTGACCATATTTTGTAAATACTCATAATCAATTAACTTCACCCATTCAGTTGTTTTGTGGCTTTGTCCATTGTTGATATGTTTTCATACATTAGCCATAGGTTTCAATTCTCATAGTGGTTGATGTAAATCTCACCACATCCTTAGTGAGTTGATTGTAAGTCTTCCATACTTATTATAGGGTTAACCCCTCACTAGTATGTTGAAGCTATCCTCGCATGGTGGATTGTTGGTATTGGTTGAGTTTTCTCCCGTTGAGAATGAAAAGCCTTAGTGCTCTTGTTTTAAAATGAACCCACTGATATTTTGGAAATCTTTTAGCCGAACTACGGCGTTTTGATCCTTACCTTTCATGTAAGGTACGTAGGCAACGGGTTCATCCGTTCAAACACAAAAATAATAACTTGTACATTCTTTTCCCATCTTCCCAATCATGTTTTCACAATATGTCATAAACAAATAAACTTTTTATTATACAACAAGTGTGAAAAGGGCTCCCTAGGAGTACCTAGGACGTTTTGGGTGCCTAACACCTTCCCATTGCGTAATTTACCCCTTACCCAGATTCTCTGATCTTTTCATTAGTTTTCTATGTGTAAAACTTCTTAGGCTTTTGTTCGCTTTTTAGTCAATCCTTTGGATAAATAAAAGTGCGGTGGCGACTCGATTTCTTTGTATGCTTTGCTTTTGATTTAACCAATAAATCATAAAGTGACGAATACACCGCTACAGAAGGATGGGCAAATTCCATCTAGGTCACTCATGTCCCTTAACATGCTTTGTGGAGTACCCATCAACTGTCTTTATGGTCATCCAGTTACGGACAATGTTTGATCAGCAATAAGGCACTCGACTCTATATCTAGGGTCCATAGTGGTTTCAGGTCGAAGGGTGGTATACATCATTATCACCATGAGAATAACTTATGACACTTTGCATAACATTCTATATAGTATTCTCATAGCGGGTCAATCCAGTATAAATATTACTCTTAATATTCATACCTATGTTTAAGACTTGATAACTCCTTATCCATGATCCATGAGATGTGATCATCAGTCTATATACATAATAGTCTTAATGCTTTAATGTTTACCCACTTCACAATAAAGCTCGACTATGGATACTTTAAGAATAGTGTCCTTATGTTTAATGTGATCTCATGATTAAGTCACACTTGATACATTAAACGGACTATCTATTCTAGACAAACATAATAAAGAAAAAGCCTTTTATTCTTAATAAATAATTCGATACAAGTACCAAAAGTATTGGCCTCTAGGGCTTACACCGACAATCTCCCACTAGCACTAGAGCCAATCAGGCATATCCCTAATGCCCATAGATCTAGTATGGCCATCATGCTTCTGCTGCGCAAGAGGCTTTGTTAGTGGGTCAGCAATATTGTCAAGTGTAGGTACTCTGCCTATTTTCACATCTCCTCTGTCTATTATCTCTCGAATGAGGTGATAACGCCTAAGTATGTGTTTGGATAGTTGGTGAGATCTAGGTTCCTTAGCTTGTGCAATAGCACCATTGTTATCACAATAGACACCAATGGGATCCACAATGCTAGGAACTATGCCAAGTTCACTAATGAACTTTTTGATCCAAACAGCTTCCTTTGCTGCACTTGAGCAACAATATACTTGGCTTTGGTTGTAGAATCAACAACTGTATCTTGCTTTGAATTTTTCCAACTTACAGCACCACCGTTTAAGCAAAACACATAACCAAATTGCGATCTAAAGTCATCCTTATATGTCTGGAAGCTAGCATCGGTGTATCCAATTACAACCAGCTCTTTCTGACCTCCATATATCAAGAATGAGTCCTTAGTCCTTCTCAAATACTTAAGGATATTCTTGACAGCTACCCAATGAGCATCACCAATATCAGATTGGTACCTACTCGTTGCACTTAAAGCATACGAGACATCTGGTCGAGTACATAACATGGCATACATGATAGATCCTATTGCAGATGCATATGGAATCTTATTCATGCGATCCCTTTCTTCCTTAGTTGAAGGGGATTGTGTTTTTGATAAACACAGGCCATGTTGCATAGGTATGAATCCTTTCTTGGAATCATGCATATTAAAGTGTCTCAACACTTTGTCTATGTATGTACTCTGACTTAGGCCAAACATATTTTGTGATCTATCTCTATAGATTCTGATTCCTAATATATAGGCTGCTTCACCTAGGTCCTTCATAGAAAAGCATTTCCCCAACCAAGACTTTACTTGTTGCAGGGTAGGGACATCGTTTCCAATGAGTAATATGTCATCTACATATAATACCAGGAAAACGATCATGCTCCCACTAACCTTCTTATAGACACAAGGCTCATCTTCGTTCTTGATGAATCCATATTGTTTTACTGTTTCATCAAAACAAAGATTCCAGCTTCTAGAAGCTTGCTTCAATCCATAGATTGATCTTTGTAACTTACATATCTTTTGGGCTTCTTCTGGTATGTCAAATCCTTCAGGCTGTGTCATGTACACATCCTCAAGAAGATTCCCATTAAGGAAAGCAGTTTTGACATCCATCTGCCATATTTCATAATCATGATATGCAGCGATATCAAGTAAAATCCGAACAGATTTAAGCATTGCAATTGGTGAAAAGGTTTCATCATAGTCAACCCCATGAATTTGTTTATATCCTTTTGCAACCAGTCTTGCCTTATAGGTATGTACCTTACCATCCATGCCAGTCTTCTTTTTGAAGACCCACTTGCATCCTATAGGGTTAACTCCTATTGGATGCTCTACCAAGGTCCAAACTTGGTTTGTGTACATGGAATCCATTTCAGATTTCATGGCTTCTAGCCACTTCTCAGACTCATTACCAGTTATGGCCTCTTGGTAGGTCACAAGCTCATCTTGATCCATGAGTAATGCATCACTTTGATCAATTATGAGATATCCATATCTCTCAGGTAGGTGACGTATCCTGCTTGACCTACGCTGGTCTTGTTCTACTTGAGCAAGTTGCTCTTCCACAACTACTTGTGTTTCCTGCTCTAATTCCTCCATAGGTGTATCAATGCTTTGTGATTCTTGAATTTCTTCAAGCTCTACTTTCCTCCCACTGATTCCTTTGGAAATAAAATCCTTTTCTAGGAAAACTCTAGTTCGAGCGACAAACACTTTGCCCTCAGAAGGATTGTAGAAGTAACACCCTCTTGTTTCTTTAGGATACCCCACAAATAAGCATTTGTCAGATTTGAGCTCAAGCTTAGTTGAAATTTTTCGTTTCACATAAACTTCGCAACCCCAAATCTTCATGTAAGACATATGTGGTTTCTTACCACTCCATATCTCATATGGTGTCTTCTCAACCTTTTTGGATGGAACACGGTTAAGTGTGTAAGCTGTTGTCAATAGTTCATGTCCCCAAAAGAAGTTTGGAAGATTGGAGTGACTCATCATGGATCGAACCATGTCTAACAGGGTTCGATTTCTTCTCTCAGATACACCATTCCATTGGGGTGTTTCAGGAGGAGTAAGTTGGGATATGATCCCACACTCTTTAAGATGGTCATCAAACTCTAGGCTTAAATACTCACCACCTCGATCTGATCGAAGAGTTTTAATATTCTTACCTAGTTGGTTTTGTGCTTCATTCTTGAATTCCTTGAACTTTTCAAAGGACTCTTATTTGTGTTTCATTAAATACACATAACCATATCTACTGAAATCATCAGTAAATGTGATGAAGTACTGAAGACCTCCTCTGGCTGGTATGTTCAGTGGTCCACATACATCAGTATGTATGAGGGCCGAAAGATCATTAGCTCTTTCACCTTTTCCTGTGAATGGAGACTTTGTCATCTTTCCAATTAAATAAGATCTGCATGTCTCATATGATTCATAATCAAAAGAGTCCAAGAGTCCATCTTTATGGAATTTGGAAATGCGTTTCTCATTTATGTGGCCTAATCGACAATGCTAAAGGTAGGTTGGATTTAACTCATTAGGTTTCATCCTTTTAGTATTAATGTTATAAATATGCATTTCAAGATCAAGGACATATAGTACATTGTTCATTTGTGCAGTAGCATAGAATATATCATTCAAATAAATTGAGCAACAATTGTTCTTTATTATAAATGAAAAACCAAACTTGTCCAAACGAGAAACAAAAATAATATTCCTGCTAATTGCAGGTACATAATAACAGTTCTCTAACTGAATTATTAAACCACTAGGTAAAGTCAATACATAAGTTCCTACGGCTAAAGCAGCAACCTTTTCTCCATTGCCAACTCGTAGGTCAACTTCACTATTTGCCAAATCTCTACTCCTTTTTAGCCCCTGCACATTGGTACAAATGTGAGAACCGCATCTAGTATCTAATACCCATGATGCAGAATTAGATGAATTAATTTCAATAACAAAAATACCTGAAGTTGAAGTCTCTACTCCATTCTTCTTATCTTCCAGGTACTTTCTCTTCCAGTGTCCAGTCTTACCACAATGGAAGTAGGTGCCTTCCTTTGTTATGCCTCCACTAGGCTTCAAAGCAGCAACAGTGGGTTTGGGTTTGGCAACTTCCTTGCCTTTCCCTTTATCACCCTGCTTGGTGGGTCTTTTGTTCTATCTCTTTCCATTTCCGATCATCAGAATGGACTTCCCTTTTGACTTCAGATTCTGCTTAGCAATTCTTAACATGGCTAGTAGTTCAGGAAGAGATTTGTCCATATCATTCATATTGAAATTTAGGACAAATTGGCTGAATCTATCTAGCAACGATTGCAAGATCAAATTAGTCGAAAGTTCCTTTCCGAGGGGAAAACCCAACCTCTCAAGGTTTTCCACATACCCAATCATCTTGAGCACATGGGGGACTACAGGGGCTCCCTCAGCTAACTTGCCTTGAAAAATGGCTTTTGAAACTTCAAACCTTTCATGCCTTGCTTGCTCTTGATAGAGCATCTTCAGGTGTTCGATCATATCGAACGCTGCCATGTTCTCATGTTGCTTTTGCAACTCTGAGTTCATGGTAGCTAGCATGAGACAAGCAGTTTCATTGGCATCATCAACATGCTTCTTATAAGCATCTCTTTCTGCCTTAAGTGCAGAACTAGGAGGTTCCTCTTCAGGAACAGGTTTCTCCAAGACATACAACATTCTATCATGTTTGAGGACAATCCTCAGATTTCGGTGTCAATCCAGAAAATTTGTCCCAAACAATTTTTCCTTGTCAAAGATTGATCGCAAAATGTTGTTAGATGTGTTCGTTGTCATGGTAATCTACATGAAAATAATGAAAATATAAGTATCAATAACATATTTAATTAGGCCTTTAATTAAATATGCTCCCACTATTTTACTAAAAACAAATGACCCTCACCATTTGATTCGGAAAATCCCGTTGGAAGATTTTCTAGTGGGTCGAGATCCACATTTCACTTTGTTTTAAGTTCGTGTCGGCGGATTACACAAAACTAGGTTATTTAGGTAGGAACTCCTTCCAATTGTATCTAATACAACTCTCGAATATTTTAGTTCGGTGAATAACTCCTTATTCCAATCCATCACATGGATCATTTCCAACTCTTGCTTCTAAACATATACAATTTTATTATATTTTGTTTAGTTAAGTTTGACCCATTGTTTTAGCAATTGGATATTACAATTATCCCATCGCACCTTACTAATATAGAACATGCACCTCGCGTAGGCGAAACCTACATTATCCGATACTAGTCTTGATGAGTGCTAAAACTTGGAAAGCATAAACTTAATATTTAATTTGAGGGAATTTGCAATTATTATGATCTCACCGGCTTATTTATCATATAAATCGTCTCTCACATGCATCAACATACATTCACATGCATCAACATACATAATGAAATAGTTATGGCCCCTAGTGCAATTGTTCTCCCAAGCCAATGAGAGAACCTAAGCTAACCTAATAACGATCTAAGCTTCTCCAAGCAAGATCTTCAAGGTTGTCCTCCTTTGATATTGAATTCTTCTCTTTCTTCATAACATTACATTACATAAAAGAAACTCGTTTCACATACGAGGGAGTGAGATGAGAAAAGAAGTTACATTATGAGATTAAAAGAGAGGCACGACACACAGGTCGTATTTTAAAAACCCAAAACAAAATACAGGAAAACTAAGGCCATAACCAATCACCACAAGACAATAATAATAAACACATTATTATTAATTTTAATTCTTTTAATTAATTAAAACCAAATTAAATTTCGGCGACCGATCACACTAAGCAGAGTTAGTCGGGGGTCCGCTGCCCGGTCAAGGGGGCAGCGCCCCTGGCCGAAATTTTTAATGAACAATTCATTTGAAATCAAAATCGTTTTTCGCATCAACACTTGATACTTTAAAGCACAACTCTTGCGCAGTCACAACCCTAATCGCATAACTCTTTGACAACACAACCCTTGTGCCGTCATTAACCCTAATGCACCAATTTCAGACCGTCAAACACACCTCGATTGTTAATTAAGTATGATTGATCAACACGTCATTGCTTCACCATACTAATGTCGAATCAAGAAGCAAACGATAATTGATCGCTCAAAGGAAAACAACCATTAAGTGTTTGAATGAACGAAACAGAAACAGTATATCATATATACCGTATTTTGCATCAGGATTACTTATATCATATATATAACTTGATCGACCTCAATTGCATAACCTATGGACGATCGATGTATCGCTGCTTCACCATACTAATGTCGGATTCTAAAGCATAGTCAACATCAATCATCCAAATCGTACACACATGATGCCAAATTTAATTACTCGTTTCTTCTTTGATTCATTCTGTCTTTTAATCGTATTAATACAGAAAATACATAAAATAAACAGCTATCAGATGCATGGTTTCGTAAGTGGCTCTGATACCACTGAAGGAGAAGAGCGATCCAAAATGCAACAAAATTTAAAATTTCTCCTTTAATGATCCTT
Organism: Lathyrus oleraceus; assembly: GCF_024323335.1. Classification (NCBI taxonomy): domain Eukaryota; kingdom Viridiplantae; phylum Streptophyta; class Magnoliopsida; order Fabales; family Fabaceae; genus Lathyrus; species Lathyrus oleraceus. The sequence goes on along the minus strand of NC_066579.1, from coordinate 78,951,892 downwards.
ACGAATGGGCATCATCAGTGATAGAATCATTACCTCTTGTGGCGAGTGTAACCTTTGATGCAGATCTACAGAGTGATCACGAATGTTGAACGATGACAACGCCTCTACTCAGTCCACACGAACGGATTCCTTCAATCTCAGTGCTAGCTGCTACGAATGAAGGCTTTGAGTGTGAGAGAGAGAGAAACGAAATTGCAACTGCACAAATGCTTCTACACAAGGGTTCTATTTATAGAACCACTTGTGTGGGCTGCAAGCTAAAAAGCCCACTCAAGTGTATGTGGCTCATATCTTATAATATGCTAAAATCACTTAAGCGCGTGGTACCTTACCATATTTCGTATTCTACTTAAGTACACCATACCTTACGATGTCCTACAATTCACTTAAGTGCACCGTACATTACAGTATTCCTTAGGTACTCTATCTCTCATCAATCTGTCCTTTTGTGTGTGACCCTGTAGGTTTTCGCGACATTGGCAATTATATTAAATCACGTATTTAACATAATAAACAGTGAGCGGTATCTAGCAACACATCACTGCTACCCAAGACACGAAAATGTCATGTGATCTGACAAATCCTTTTGTGATAATACTTATGTGTACAATTACCCTTTTGCCCTTATGTCTATATTGAACACAAGGCGTAGACCGTGTCATCCTTGTCCAGTTCAATATTGAGCCCATGGACATTTATCCTGTTACGCAAGATGGGTAAATTCCATCTAGGTCACTCATGTCCCTTAGCATGCTTTGTGGAGTACCCATCAACTGTCTTTATGGTCATCCAGTTACGGACAATGTTTGATCAGCAATAAGGCACTTGACTCCACATCTAGGGTCCATAGTGGTTTCAGGTCGAAGGGTGGTATATATCATTATCACCATGAGAATAACCTATGACACTTTGCATAACATTCTATATAGTATTCTCATAGCGGGTCAATCCAGTATAAATATTACTCTTAATATTCATACCTATGTTTAAGACTTGATAACTCCTTATCCGTGATCCATGAGATGTGATCATCAGTCTATATACATAATAGTCTTAATGCTTTAATGTTATCCCACTTCACAATAAAGCTCGACTATGGATACTTTAAGAATAATGTCCTTATGTTTAATGTGATCTTATGATTAAGTCACACTTGATACATTAAACGAACTATCTATTCTAGGGACTTTATTAGACAAACATAATAAAGAAAAATCCTTTTATTATTAATAAATAATTCGATACAAGTACCAAAAGTATTGGCCTCTAGGTCTTACACCAACAATGGGTGTGAATGATGCGTCGAGGAAAGGTTGGAAAGGTTGTCGGGGTGTTTGGTAGAGATAGGGTTATTGGATGTTTAAGTTTTGTGAGGTTTGGGCTTCTTGGCTATGGTAGGAGGAGGGGCGGTTGGTGTTGAAGGATTGTTGGGTGTTCCGGCTAAGGCGACTTTGGTAGGGTGATGGGGTGGGTGAGAAGCGATGTTGTGTCTTAGGTTGATGGTCAATTTGTTGGCGGTGGTATGGGGTATGGTCTTGGTATTGGGGTTGGGTGTATGACATGTTTTGGTTGTATGTTTGTGTGTTGGTTGAACGGAACGTTTGACGGACAGGGGGTTGTGTGTATCCGGTCTGACACTGTTGTTGGGGATTTGATGTTGAGGTGTCAAGTGTGTAAGTCATCTGGCGTGGGTTGTACAAGTACATATCCTCAGCGATGAACTGAAAACCAACCAATCTGTACCAAGCCATATAAGTACGACTTGGTTTTTCTTCAGTTGGCCTGACTGCGTCAATTAACACATGGTCATGGCGGTGCTTCCATTTGCGACACTCCGATCTTGCGAAGCTTTTCCATGGATTGAAGTTCCATTGATCGTTAACTTTGCGCATATGCCATTCTCCTAGGCTAGCTGGGGGATCTGGGATGTTTTGGGGCATACCGAACTGCAGCTTCACACGATCACTGTTGTGCATCTCCATAATTGTGAACCGTATTATCGTGTGCATGCAGTCCATACGGCTGCGTCTTCAGTGTCGACCTCATGGTCATGATCCAAATTAAGGTATGGACGCCAAATAAACTAAAATGTGAAAGAAGATAGGATTATAATATAGGTAGAAGAAGTTAAAAAAATATAACAAAATAATTAAGTTATTATCCTTACGTATGTCGTTCGAAGGTGATCCAACAGGTTGTGATACTGAGTAATACAGTGTCTTGGACATCTATTGTAACTCATACCACGTGCAGACCATCTACACCAAAACGTCAAAAAATATTAGTTAGAGGTAATAATCTTTAAAGAAGTAAGTAAAGATATAGCAATTTAAACAACTTATTTTTGTGCATACGGAAATGTGAAAGGGTTGTTATTGACGGGTGCTAGAGACGGTAGTCTTGACCAAACCCATGCTTGTAGCAAAATAACACATCCAGAAAATGTAGATGTGTCTTTGTGTGAGTTTTTGCACAAGGAGCTATAGAGATAGGCTAGACAAGCAGATCCCCAACTGTAACTTCCTATTCTATCTACATGTCTAAGTAGACGTAAATACATAATATGTATGTTAGAACCACTACCTTCGGGAAATAAAAACGAGCCAATTAACAGCATAATGTAACACCTAGTTTTTATTATTCGAGCATCTTCGGTAGAATGCTCATCTAAGTATAAACTATTATAATACGACTTAAGGCGTGAAAGTAGTATACCTTGACCTCTTGCATTATCATCTAACAAATCAGTCTCCAAGAGATATCCATGCAAATTGAATTTGCATAGTTGGTTTTACCATTAACAGCCTTACCTTCAATGCACAGTCCCAAAAGCATGTAGACGTCTTCTAACGTCACGGTACACTCACCGGTTGGGAGCGAAAATGTGTGTGTCTCTGCTCGCCATCTTTTGCATAAAGCTAGAATGAATTTGTTATCTACGAACCAAGACAAAATCTTTCTTATATGACCAAAATCGGCGAGTTCAACATAAGGTTGAATCATCGGGTCCATATAGACATATTCGTGGACCCGAGTCCGGAACCTTGATACATCCTATAAAAGAAAGAACAAAAAACTTGATTAAGTTCGTATGCTAAAATAAAAGGGGGTTGGTGAAGATGAAAGAAAAAAAGTTAACAAAAGAAAAAACTTACATATGTTGCGATGTTTGCAACCGTTCCTCTATGTGATTCGCCCATTGTCAGGATAGACATTTTGTCGGGGGGTTGGTGCAGATGAAACTACAAGAAGTTATTGCAGATGAAATTGTAGAAGAAGTATTGTAGAAGAAGTAGTGAGAGTGATGGTGTGGAAGAAGTGTTGATGGAATGGTTGTATTTATAGGCAAATGGATGAGAGCATGAAAAGTTGTGCTTGCATGGTGTCTCCACTTGAATTGGTGACCATGTACAACCTTTAAGAGGGGTCGCCATTCAAATTGGCGCCTCCATAGGGACATGCATGCAAGACCTATGTCTGATTGCTTGGTTTCGAGGTCTGTATGCATGCTTTGACAAGGTGTCACCAAATGGATTGGCGCCCATGTCACTTCTTAGTAGCTTGCATGGTTGACAAATCATTTTGTAGTAGCTTGCATGTGCGACACGTCACTTCGAACTAGCTTGCATGTGTGACACGTCACTCCGAATAGCTAGCATGTGAGACACATCAGTTCCTTATTTAAGTGTCTTACTATTAACATCCAAGACACCTCACTCACATTCATCTACAACAAGAAAATAGTTTTCATCTGCACAATGTCATCTTCACCAAAATACAGTGTCAACGTTCACTGCAACAGTGAAATATACGAGTATGAGTTATATGGTTTTTGTTTTCGAAACAATGATACCATTAGACTCACGATCAAGAGAAATGCAACCTTCTTGCATTTGAAAAAAAGAATACAATCCTGTATAGGATCAGGTATTGTGTCAAAGATCATGTATCAAAATCCAATATTTTTTGAGAATAGTCAATGCAAGTTTTTCCCCCTTAAGGTACGAGACGATGAAGATGTTGAATACATGTTTGTTAGTCATGAACATTCAGGCTGCAACTGTATTGAGTTGTACATTACTCTTCAACCATGTATACCATCTCAACAGTCTCAAATAACCAGTCAGGATGAATCTGGTGAATTTGATCCACAATGGTCAAATGACGTCAACCCAGAAGCAGAAGCAGAAGTGAACGTCGTTGATGAAGAAGAAGAGGAGACCGAGATACAGGTTGATCACATGCTGAACAACGACATTGAAGATGATGATCAACCACCACCAATACCTCCTAGTCATGTCTACAATCCGCCTCAACATATGACAAATATGGATCTGCACGACAATGAAACATCCAACAGTGTTTTCTATAATCCATATCCGAGATCAGAAGGCGAGTTAAAGGTGGGAGACATGTTTCGTACCAAAGAAGAATGTGTTCTAGCTATCAAAAAATTCCACATGAACAACTCTGCTGATTTTACAATGAAACACACTGATTCTAGAAGGTATGTTATCGAATGTCGTAACATGTTTTGTAAGTTTCATTTGGCTGTGTCTTACAAAAATAAAAACGACTCTTGGGAGATCGCTTCAATAGACCCACCTCACAGTTGCATTGCAACTAACATTGAACAAGATCACTGTAAACTAAGCGCTGCGTTGATATGTCAAGATATTCTACCGTTGGTTAACAAAGACCCATCAGTGAAGGTGAGTATAATTATATCCCATATCAGAACAACATATAATTATACTCCATCTTACAAGAAAGCCTGGATTGCAAGAACAAAGGCTGTTGAACAAGTATTCGGCAACTGGGAGGATTCATACAAGGAATTGCCATAGTTTTTATGGGCACTAAAAACATATGTCCCAAGAACTGTGGCAATTATGGAGACATTGCCAGCGGTGATACCAGACGGAACCTGTGCTACAGGTAATATAATCTTTCACCGTCTCTTTTGGGAATTTGACCCGTGCATCAAAGGTTTCACATTCTGCAAACCTATTAATCAAATTGATGTCACTTGGTTATACGGAAAATACAAGGGTACCTTGCTCATGGCGGTTGCACAAGGCGGCAACAATAGTGTCTTTCCCATTGCCTTGGTTCTGGTTGAAGGTGAAACGGCTGGTGGATGGGGTTTCTTTCTTCGACATCTCAGAAGGCATGTGGCTCCATAAGTCAATCTCTATTTGATTTCTGATAGACATGCTTCCATTGAGAGTGCCTACAACAACCATGACAACGAATGACATGATCCTCCTTCTACCCATGTCTATTTCATCAGACACATTGCACAAAACTTCATGCATTTTATAAAAAATAAGAATCTTCGCAAAAAGGTGGTGAATGTTGGGTATGCTCTAACTCAGCCATCATTTCAATATTATTGTGATGAAATTAGACTGTCTAATGAAGACGCGGGGAGATGGCTAAATAACATACCAGTAGAGTAGTGGACGAGGGCATTTGACAGAGGTTGTCGATCAGGGCCACATGACAACAAACCTTGTGGAATGAATTGACAGGGTATTCAAAGGAATTCGAAATATACTGATAACCGCCTTGGTAAGATCGACCTATTATAGGTTGGCTTCTACATTCGCAACCAGAGGTGAAAGATGGAGTGCGGTGTTAATGTCCGGGCAAGTATTTAGTGAGTGTTGCATGAAGCTCATGAAAGAGGATAACATCAAAGCTAGCACACACGCTGTAACAGTCTTTGACCGTCATAGGCAAAATTTCAGCGTCCAGGAAACCATGGATCACAACGAGGGGAGACCAAATTTAGCCTATGTTGTTAGACTAAACAGAAGTTGGTGCGATTGTGGAAAATTATAGGGCTTCCGCATTCCTTGCTCCCATGTCATTGCAGCATGCGCTTATACTCGTCAAGATGCTTACATCCATTTATCTGATGTGTACAAGACTGTCACCGTCATGAATGTATATAATCAAAGCTTCTCGGTACTACCAATGGAGGAATACTGGCCTCCATATGAAGGTGATATAGTTTGGCACAACGACGAGATGCGCAGAAAGAAAAAAGGAAGGCCAAACAGCATACGTATCAGGACAGAAATGGATTCCACAGATAAAATGATAAGATTATGTAGTATCTATCATCAATCAGGACACAACAAGAACAACTGTCCCAATCGAGGAGCATCATCTGGGTCTTAAGCTTTTTGTAACATTGTATTTCTATAACCTTCAATCATTCTATATCATTAAGTTTTTGTTACAACGAGGTTCACAACAAACATCAGTACAAAATAAGCTATCTGAAAATAGAAATATTTCTAACTGATTACAACAATCAAATTATTGTCATCTCGACCGAACATCATTTCCATAACATCCTTATCAGTCTTCATTCGCACCCAACCAAAGATACTGTCGAGTCTCTCAATACTTCTAATTTTTTTCCTCTTCTGGTATTTTCCCATCTAACCAACGAACTAGCTCCCTCTTCAGTTGATCGAGCGTAGTGATGTTCCAGAACAGCATCAGCATCTGAGGTTTGTCTCTCGCATAAATCACATTTCCGTATCGGCGACGCACACCAAACATGATTGCCAAATGATTAATTGAGATATGGAACAATGACTCACACAACGCATCTATTTATAACACAAAAATTGCATTTTACACTGAGGCGCCAATCTAATTGGCGCCTCCTCTCAAGGTATACACAGGGGCACCAATCCAATTGGCGCCTGCATTCAATTTTTAAGAGGAGTCGCCAATTCAATTGGCGACTCCTCCTAAAAGTGGGGTAGTTCTGGATTTTTTTTGAAACCAGGGGTATTTTGGGAATTTCCTTGAAAAGTGGGTTATTTTTGTAAAAATCTCACCAATTTAAAGTGAATTTATATTACACAATTAGAAAAACAATTTATAAAATAGTTTAAATTAAACAATAATACAAATTTAATTCATTTTAGTTATAAAACCATTTCACCCCTTTTGAAAAATCCTAACAATGCCTTTCATCCCATTTTGGATTCTGAACCTAAATTCGTCTCCTACCCCTCAATTCTCCAAACCCTAAATCCTACCTAACCTAGAAAATAGTTTTCATAATCGTTCATTATCACCACTCATCATCAAGTTCGAGAAAAGTTATGGACAAGATTCCTCCAGCAACAGGCAAACACAATGAAGACGTTAAATTTTGTCTCAGGTATCTACTATTTTGTCCCCGCGATAGAAACATCCTTGTATGCATTTTTTATTGTACATGTCGAAAATGACATTTTTTTGGAGGGGGGGGGGCAATTTGTTAGCTCATATTTTCGACGCTCATCCAGAGTTACCAAAATTGGAAAATATGCACAGCTGGCTTCGACCAAGAAGTAGTATTCGACCAGCTGGAAGTGAGTCGACTTGGCTAGGTGGATAAAGACCAAGCTTACAACTGAGACTTCAGAGCGGTTCTTTAGAGAAGCGGTTAAAAACGGTTTTCGATCAAAGATTAAAAATTCAAATAAAGGAGGGAATTTCGCCTTCGTCAGAAACCGTTGGAGCATGGTGAATGAATGCGCGCATGCAAGGCGCCATGTGTCTCGACGTGATTGAAGAGCCATCAAAGCGGTTATTTCGATCCAATAAAAATATAGGGTCTTAGTGTTATAAAAGTGTGTGTTAAATTGTTTACAAAATCTGTAAATTTACTAAGTATTCGTGTGAAGAAGAATTGTAAAACATAGAATGTATGTTGTCTACACTATTGTTAGTTATTTCAAAGCAATATAAATTTGTCTTTACTCTTTTCCAGAAATATACTTTCTCACTTCTTCTTTTCAAACACATTCCTTTTACTTTATCATTTGCAATTTTAGGATTTCTTCGTTCTTTCCTTGCATTCAACACTTACTTTACAGTCTTAAGATTCCTGTACTTGCGACATTTACTTTGGCATTTATAAATCCTTTATGATTTTTGTTGTTTACTTCACTCTTTTTTATTAGTTTCAAACGTTGATTTAAGGCTGTAAAGTAAGTGTTGAATGCAGAGAAAGAACGAAGAAATCTTAAAACTGCAAATGATAAAATAAAAGGAAGGTGTTTGAAAAGAAGAAGTGAGGAAGTATATTTCTGGGAAAAAGTAAAGACAAATTTATATTGCTTTGAAATAACAAACAATGGTGTATACGACGTACATGCTGTGTTTTATAATTCTTCTTCACACGAATACTTAGTAAATTTACAGATTTTGTACACAATTTGACACACACTTTTCTAACACTAAGACCCTATATTTATATTGGATCGAAATAACCGCTTTGATGGATCTTCAATCACATCGAGACACATGGCGTCTTGCATGCGTGCATTCATTCATCATGCTCCACGTGTGCTCTTACGGTTTCTGACGAAGGCGAAATTCCCTCCTTTATTTGAATTTTGAATCTTTGATTGAAAACCATTTTTAACCACTTCTCTAAAGAACCTCTCCGAAGTCTCAGTTGTAAGCTTGATCTTTATCCATCTAGCCAAGCCGACTCACTTTCAGCTGCTCGAATACTATTTCTTGGTCGAAACCAGTTGTGCATATTTTCCAATTTTGATAATTCTGGATGGGTGTCGAAAATATGAGCTAACAAATTGCCCCCCAAAAAATGTCATTTTTGACACGTGTGAGAATAAGACATTTTTTTGAGACTTTACTTAGACGCCTTAATAACTCTGACATTGTGCCAAGTGTCTCAATGTTGGTAAAACTTTTCAGTTCCTTCAACTTGTCTGGTGACGTCAGAGTCATAATTGCCTTTTTCCTACCCACGTCTTTTCAGCCCACAACAGAATCTTTTTTTCTCATCACGTCTCCTAACTTCTAGGAAATCATGGACTACAACATTAATTGCCATCTCCATTACACTGCCCAAGGGAGACACATGTCCCACTAACTAGTCCACCATTAATATTGATTTGAAACGTCTTTCCTTCCAAGCAGGCATATAAAACCCAATTACTTACCCATTTCATATTTTTCTCACGTTCTCTGAATTTCCAAGCACTCAAGCTCTCATTTCTTCAAATACTTATTTAACTAAACCCATATTTCTTCCAAACCCTAACAATGGCCACCTCAAACAAAGCTCTTAAGGGAACATGAGTCTTTGTCAAAACCACCGCCAATAGGTTTAAAGATCCAAAAAATATCTCCGAACTTCCTCCATTTGCTACGCTATCTGCTCCACTCGCAGTTGGCAACCGTCAATACATACCAGAGCCTTAGACAAAAGAACAGTGCAGGACTTACGCCTCTCAAGTACTTATTCCTGTTTCTGTCTCTGAAAAAACTTATGCATTATCTGGGCCTTTAGCTGAGTTAGATGCTGATGCCAACAAACTTAAGAGAATTTTTTCCTTCTTACCACAAATGCAAACCCATAGGGCGGGCTAGAAACCCTAGGACTACCTCCACTGAGAACTCTCAAGCTGGGGATACTATGGATCTGAGGTTTATGAGTAATGGTTTTAGAGCCTTCTGCGCCACCCCAACTTTTAAAGATCCCACTGATTACTTAAATTGGTTTACCAAAGTAAAGAAGCAGAAAGCCTAGGCTTGGAAAGATATAGGAATATATGACCTTATTATGCTCTCAAAACTAGATTTAGATTACAGCACCCCCATGTTGATTTCCTCGCTGTACTTCTGGGACAGTACACATTATACCTTGCATCTTCCTTGAGGAATGTTCACACCAACTCTCTTAGACATGGCTTCCATCACAGGGCTGAAACCCACTGGACATACCTATGATCCTGATATTGATTTTATGGATACTATTGCCTTTTTGACCATTAGAGCAGTGTATTCAACACACATTTCACATTACCATGATAAAGATACTGAAGTTGTCTCCGACGTGGAGCACATAGATTTTTTGGCTTTGTGGTTGTCACATTCCGTGTTTTGTTCAAAATCCCTACAAGTCGCTAAAAATATCTTACTCTGGCCAACCAACTACACGCGAATCACGATGTCTGCCTAAGGAGATGATCCTCCTTGAGTGATGGAGTGGCTCAACTAAAGAATATGGGGGATAAAGGGAACCTTCTTATGTCTGGCCCTTTTTGGTTACTACAACTTTGGCTTAATGTCACTTTCGAGGCCAACCTGCCGAACAAGGACCTTGTCGACGAGGATGCTGAGGGAATTCAGAACAAAAGGGTCGAAGGCCCAATATTAGCTCAACTAACCCCTGGGGACGAAGGACAAGCTCTTCAATCAACCTTCATGAGTTATATCATGATGTTTGCTAAGCGTCATGCCTTCACTTCGAGCATGGCCCCATTCGCCTTCAGGAAAATTGGCCATAAGTGGTTTACCAGGACCTTCCCCTCTCCATCTAAGAAACAGGAGACATAATCCTTGTTGATTTGGGAAGCCATTTTGACGCCCAGGATTCTAACTCTTCGGTTCAACCCTTCGAAGGTTCGGGTTACTTTGATAACCTACCAGCCCAACCTTTTTGCTCGACAGTTTGGATTGGTTCAGGTCCTCCCAAAGTGCTTGTATGACAAGAAAAGTAATCTCCTTCTCTATAATGCAGTCCATATTGAAACCACTGCTCTCAAACAAATAGCCAGGTATACTGGCAGTGTTGGTGTAAGCCCTAGACGCCAATACTTTTGGTACTTGTATCGAATTATTTATTAATAATAAAAGGTATTTTCTTTATTATGGTTGATTAATAAAGTCCCTGGAATAGATAGTCCATTTAATGTATTAAGTGTGACTTAATCATGAGAACACATTAAACATAAGGACACTATTCTTAAAGTATCCGTAGTCGAGCTTTAGTGTGAAGTGGGATAACATTAAAGCATTAAGACAATTATGTTTGTAGACTGATGATCACATCTCATGGATCATGGATAAAGAGTTATCAAGTCTTAAACATTGGTATGAATATTAGGAGTAATATTTATACCGGATTGACCCGCTATGAGAATACTATATAGAAAGTTATGCAAAGTGTCATAAGTTATTCTCATGGTGATAATAGTGTATACCACTCTTCGACTTGAAACCACTATGGATCCTAGATGTAGAGTCGAGTGCTTTATTGCTGATCCAACGTTGTCTGTAACTGGATAACCATAAAGACAGTTGATGGGTACTCCACAAAGCATGCTGAGGGACATGAGTGTCCTAGATGGAATTTGCCCATCCTGCGTAACAGGATAAATGTCTATGGGCCCAATATTGAACTGGACAAGGGTGACACGGTCTATACCTTGTGTTCAATATAGACATAAGGGCAAAGGGGTAATTATACACATAATTATTATCACAGGAGGTTTTGTCAGATCACATGACATTTTCGTGACTTGGGTAGCAGTGATGTGTTGCTAGATATCGCTCACTGTTTATTATATTAAAAGCGTGATTTAATATAATTGCCAACGTCGCGAAAACCTACAGGGTCACACACAAAGGACGGATTGATGAGAAATAGAGTAACTAAGGAACATCATAAGGTACGGTGCACTTAAATGGAATACGAAATATGGTAAGGTACCAAATACTTAAGTGATTTTGGCATATTATGAGATATGGGCCAAAATACACTTAAGTGGGATTTTTAGCTTGAAGCCCACACAAGTGGTTCTATAAATAGAACCCCTTGGGTAGAAGCATTGTCACTCCACTCAGACTGAAACTCAAGTAAAGACTTGGAATTTCGTTTGCCACTCTCTCTCACTCAAAGTCTTCATTCGTACCAGCTAGCACTGAGATTGAAGGAATCCGTTCGTGTGGACTTAGTAGAGACGTTGTCACCGTTCAACGTTCGTGATCACTCAGTGGATATGTATCAAAGGTTTTGATCGTTACAAGAGATCTGCACCAAAGGTTTGAATCGCCACAAGAGGTAACGATTCTATCACTGATCATGCCTATTCGTAAGGATCACTAAATGGAGAAATTTTTAAATTCCGCTGCGCCTTGGATGGCAATTCTCCTTCAGTGGTATCAGAGCCACTTACGAAACCATGAATCTGATAACTGTTTTTGTTCTGTATTAATATGATTAAAAGACAGAATGAATCAAAAATTAAATTGAGATCGATCAAAGTATATATACGATATATATAATCCTGATGCAAAATACATTATATATGATATAGTGTTCTCGTTTCGTTCATTCAAACACTAAATGATTGTTTTCCTTTGAGCGATCAATGGTCATTTGCTTCTTGATCCGACATTAGTATGGTGAAGCAATGACGTGTTGATCAATCATACTGAATCAACAATCGAGATATGTTTGACGGTCTGAAATTGGTGCATCAGGGTTAGTGACGGCACAAGGGTTGTGTTGTCAGAGAGTTATACGATTGGGGTTTGACTGCACAAGAGTTGTGCTTTCTAAACACTTTTTGGAACAGTGTTAACCGGTTAACGCATATGGTTAACCGGTTAACGCAATGCGAAATTAAAACTTTTAAGTTTTCAAACAGTGTTAACCGGTTAACGCATTTGGTTAACCGGTTAACGCAAGACGGAAAACAGTTTTCCAAGACATTTTCAAACAGTGTTAACCAGTTAACGCATTTGGTTAACCGGTTAACGGGAGGCAGAAAACAATTTTTTGACAGATTTCAAATAGTGTTAATCGGTTAACACATATGGTTAACCGGTTAACGCAAGGCAAAATTCACCCGTTCGGCTAACTCAGTGCTTTAAAAGTATCAAGTGTTGATGCGAAAAGCGACATTGATTTTAAATGAATTGTTCATTAAAATGTGGTGATCGGTCGTCGAGATTTAATTTGATTTTAATTAATTAAAGGAATTAATAATAATAATAAAATGTTTATTATTGTCTTGTGGTGATCGGTTATGGCCTTAGTTTTCCTTTATTCTGATTTGGGTTTTAAAATATGACCTGCGTGTCGTGCCTCTCTCTTAATCTCCCAAATGTAACTTCTTTTCTCATCTCACTCCCTCGTATGTAAAACGAGTTTCTTTTATGGAATGTAATGATATGAAGAAAGCAAAGAAGTCAGTGTCAAAGGAGGACAACCTTGAAGATCTTGCTTGGAGAAGCTTAGATCGTTGTTAGGTTAGCTTAGGTTCTCTCATTGGCTTGGGAGAACAATTGCTCTAGGGGCCATAACTGTTTCATTATGTATGTATGTATGTTGATGCATGTGAGAGACGGTTTATATGATAAACAAGCCGGTGAGATCAAAAAAATTGCAATTCCCTCAAATTGAATATTAAGTTTATGCTTTCCATGTTTTAACACTCATCAAGACTAGTAATGGATAATGTAGGTTTCGCCTACGCGAGGTGCATGATCTATATATTAGTAAGGTGCGATGGGATAATTGTAATATCCAACTGTTAAAACAATGGGTCAAACTTAACTAAACAAATTATAATAAGATTATATATATGTTTAGAAGCAAGAGTTGGGAATGACCCATATGATGGATTGGAATAAGGAGTTATTCACCCAACTGAAATTTTCGAGAGTTGTATGAGATACAATTGGAAGGAGTTCCTACCTAAATAACCTAATTTTGTGTAATCCGCCTACGCGGACTTAGAACGAAGTGAAATATGGATCTCGACCCACTAGAAAATCTTCCAACGGGATTTTCCAAATCAAATGATGAGGGTCATTTGTTTTTGAGTAAAATAGTGGGAGCATATTTAATTAAAGGCATAATTAAATATGTCAATGATACTTATATTTTCATTAATCCTTGTGTAGATTACCATGACAACAAACACCTCTAACAACGTCTTGCGATCGATCCTTGATAAGGAAAAATTGTCTGGGACAAATTTTCTGGATTGGCACCGAAATTTGAGGATTATCCTCAAACATGATAAAAAGTTGTATGTCTTGGAGACACCTATTCCTGAAGAGGAACCTCCTAGTTCTGCACCTAAGGCAGAAAGAGATGCTTATAAGAAGCATGTCGATGATGCCAATGAAACTGCTTGTCTCATGCTAGCTACCATGAACTCAAAATTGCAAAAGCAACATGAGAACATGTTAGCGTTCGATATGATCGAACACCTGAAGATGCTCTATCAAGAGCAAGCAAGGCATGAGAGGTTTGAAGTTTCAAAAGCCCTTTTTCAAGGCAAGTTAGCTGAAGGAGCCCCTGTAGGTCCCCATGTACTCGAGATGATTAGGTATGTGGAAAACCTTGAGAGATTGGGTTTTCCCCTCGAAAAGGAACTTGCGACTGATTTGATCTTGCAATCGTTGCCAGATAGTTTCAGTCAATTTGTCCTAAATTTCAATATGATCGATATGGACAAATCTCTTCCTGAACTGCTCGCCATGTTGAGAACTGCCGAGCAGAATCTAAAGTCAAAAGGGAAGTCCATTCTGATGATCGGAAATGGAAAGAGACAGAACAAAAGGCCCACTAAGCAGGGTGATAAAGGGAAAGGCAAGGAAGTTGCCAAACCCAAACCCACCGTTGTTGCTTTAAAGCCTAGTGGAGGCATAGCAAAAGAAGACACCTGCTTCCATTGCGATAAGACCGGACACTGGAAGAGGAACTGCCCAAAGTACCTGGAAGATAAGAAGAATGGAGTAGAGACTTCAACTTCAGGTATTGTTGTTATTAATTTATCTACTTCTGCATCATGAGTATTAGATACTGGATGCGGTTCTCACATTTGGACAAATGTGCAGGGACTAAAAAGGAGTAGAGATTTGGCAAAAGGTGAAGTCGGCCTACGAGTTGGCTATGGAGCAAAGGTTGTGGTTTTAGCCATAGGAACTTATGTATTGACTTTACCTAGTGGTTTAATAATTCAGTTAGAGAACTGTTATTATGTACCTGCAATTAGCAGGAATATTATTTTCGTTTCTTGTTTGGACAAGTCTGGTTTTTCATTCATAATAAAGAACAATTGTTGCTCAATTTATTTGAATGATATATTCTATGCTACTGCACAAATGAACAATGGACTATATGTCCTTGATCTTGAAATTCCAATTTATAACATTAATACTAAAAGGATGAAAACCTAATGAGTTAAATCCAACTTACCTTTGGCATTGTCGATTAGGCCACATAAATGAGAAACGCATTTCCAAACTCCATAAAGACGGACTCTTGGACTCTTTTGATTATGAATCATATGAGACATGCAGATCTTGTTTAATTGGAAAGATGACAAAGTCTCCATTCACAGGAAAAAGGTGAACGAGCTAATGATCTTTTGGCCCTCATACATACTGATGTATGTGGACCAATAAACATACCAGCCAGAGGAGGTTTTCAGTACTTCATCACATTTACTGATGATTTTAGTAGATATGGTTATGTGTATTTAATGAAACACAAATCAGAGTCCTTTGAAAAGTTCTAGGAATTCAAGAATGAAGTACAAAACCAACTAGGTAAGAATATTAAAACTCTTCGATCAGATCGAGGTGGTGAGTATTTAAGCCTAGAGTTTGATGACCATCTGAAAGAGTGTGGGATCCTATCCCAACTCACTCCTCCTGGAACACCCCAATGGAATGGTGTATCTGAGAGAAGAAATCGAACCCTGTTAGACATGGTCCGATCCATGATGAGTCATGACGATCTTCCAAACTCCTTTTGAGGACATGCACTATTGACAGCAACTTACACACTTAACCGCGTTCCATCCAAAAGGGTTGAGAAGACACCATATGAGATATGGAGTGGTAATAAACCACATATGTCTTACATGAAGATTTGGGGTTGCGAAGTTTATGTGAAACGACAAATTTCAACTAAGCTTGAGCCAAAATCTGACAAATGCTTATTTGTGGGGTATCCTAAAGAAACAAGAGGGTATCACTTATACAATCCTTCTGAGGGCAAAGTGTTTGTCGCTCGAACTGGAGTTTTCCTAGAAAAGGATTTTATTTCCAAAGGAATCAGTGGGAGGAAAGTAGATCTTGAAGAAATTCAAGAATCACAAAGCATCGATACACCTATGGAGGAATTAGAGCAGGAAACACAAGTAGTTGTGTAAGAGCAACCTGCTCAAGTAGAACAAGACCAGCATAGGTCAGGCAGGATACGTCACCTACCTGAGATATATGGATATCTGATCAAGGTGATGTATTACTCATGGATTCATCAAGAATGAAGACGAGCCTTGTGTCTACAAGAAGGTTAGTGGGAGCATGATCGTGTTCCTGGTATTATATGTAGATGACATATTACTCATTGGAAACGATATCCCTACCCTGCAACAAGTAAAGTCTTGGTTGGGGAAATGCTTTTCTATGAAGGACCTAGGTGAAGCAACCTATAAATTAGGAATCAGAATCTATAGAGATAGATCACAAAATGCTTGGCCTAAGTCAGAGTACATAGACAAAGTGTTGAGACGCTTTAATTTGAATGGTTCCAATGGTTATGTGTTTTGCTTAAATAGTGGCACTGTGAGCTAGAAAAGTTCAAAGCAAGATATAGTTGCTGATTCTACAACCGAGGCTGAGTATATTGCTGCCTTAAGTGCAGCAAAGGAAGTTGTTTGGATCAAAAAGTTCATTAGTGAACTTGGCATAGTCCCTAGCATTGTGGATCCCATTGGTCTCTATTATGATAACAATGGTGCTATCGCACAAGCTAAGGAGCCTAGATCTCACCAACGATCCAAACACATACTCAGGCGCTATCACCTCATTCGAGAGATAATAGATAGAGGAGATGTGAAAATATGTAGAGTACCTACACTTGACAATATTGCTGACCCACTAAGAAAGCCTCTTGCGCAGCAGAAGCATGATGGCCATACTAGATCAATGGGCATAAGGGGTATGTCTGATTGGCTCTAGTGCTAGTGGGAGATTGTTGGTGTAAGCCCTAGAGGCCAATACTTTTGGTACTTGTATCGAATTATTTATTAATAATAAAAGGCATTTTCTTTATTATGGTTGATTAATAAAGTCCCTGTAATAGATAGTCCATTTAATGTATTAAGTGTGACTTAATCATGAGAACATATTAAACATAAGGACACTATTCTTAAAGTATCCGTAGTCGAGCTTTAATGTGAAGTGGGATAACATTAAAGCATTAAGACTATTATGTCGAGTTGAGTGCTTTATTGCTGATCCAACGTTGTCCGTAACTGGATAACCATAAAGACAGTTGATGGGTACTCCACAAAGCATGCTGAGGGACATGAGTGTCCTAGATGGAATTTGCCCATCCTGTGTAACAGGATAAATGTCTATGGGTCCAATATTGAACTGGACAAGGGTGACACGGTCTATACCTTGTGTTCAATATAGACATAAAGGCAAAGGGGTAATTATACATATAATTATTATCACAGGAGGTTTTGTCAGATCACATGACATTTTCGTGACTTGGGTAGCAGTGATGTGTTGCTAGATACCGCTCACTGTTTATTATATTAAATGCGTGATTTAATATAATTGCCAACGTCGCGAAAACCTACAGGGTCACACACAAAGGACGGATTGATGAGAAATAGAGTAACTAAGGAACATCGTAAGGTACGGTGCACTTAAGTGGAATACGAAATATGATAAGGTGCCAAATACTTAAGTGATTTTGGCATATTATGAGATATGGGCCAAAATACACTTAAGTGGGCTTTTTAGCTTGAAGCCCACACAAGTGGTTCTATAAATAGAACCCCTTGGGTAGAAGCATTGTGACTCCACTCAGACTGAAACTCAAGTAAAGACTTGGAATTTCGTTTGCCACTCTCTCTCACTCAAAGCCTTCATTCGTACCAGCTAGCACTGGGATTGAAGGAATTCGTTCGTGTGGAATGAGTAGAGACGTTGTCATCGTTCAACGTTCGTGATCACTCCGTGGATCTGTATCAAAGGTTTTGATCGTTACAAGAGATCTGCACCAATGGTTTGAATCGCCACAAGAGGTAACGATTCTATCACTGATCATGCCCATTCATAAGGATCACTAAATGGAGAAATTTTTAAATTCCGCTGCGCCTTGGATGGCAATTCTTCTTCAGGCAGAACCCAGCTGACTCCATTCAACTTCGAGCCCAACTTCCTCTGCAATCGAGAATTTGGGAAGTGATGGGCTAAGTACTACTTCGAAGAATTATGTGACGTCACATCCTTTATTCAACTATTTGATAAAACTTTTCTTCTTGTGCAGGAAAGGACCGGGAAAGGTACTTATACTCTTATAAGAGAAATTCAAGCTTTTCGAAGCTATTTTCAACTCACCCTTTGTTCTTAGTTTTCTTTTAAACTCTGATTTGACGCTTAGTCTTGATTATTCGTTACTACCACATTTATAAAAAAAATTAGCACATGTCCTAGGATCAATCTGATTGATCCTGCGAGTAACCAAATTTAGAAATTTGGAAGATCAACGGTTGTTTACCAATTTTCCAAGTAAACAAATTGGCACGCCCGGTGGGACCAGTGCTAACATTACGTATTGTGTGTAGTTATGGTTGTTAAGTTTTTGTTCGGGGAAAGATTCGTTGTATGCTTTTAAGAAGTGGTAAAATAGCCATAAACAACAAACGACGAACAGGGAGAGAATCCCATACGAGGATGGAGAATGTGAATCCACCAGACACTCAAAACTCTCAAAATCCATCAACTAGTAACACAATGCCCCCTTCTTCTTTGATAGGGGCAAACACGGCCACAATGCATGCGTCCGAAGTAGTTCCGTCTATGGTGAGTTCGATGCATACGCATTTTATCTCCCATACTGAACCAATTTTAACCTACATTGGGCCTATGAGACCTCCTCACACTCCTTCACCAATTAGAGATATTCCAAATAGGTCGTTGGTACCCCCTGGTTTCTCAATACCATTTAGTGGTCGAGAGCAGCCGTATGGAATGCCAACTTCAGTGACGGCTAATCTACAGAATGCGAGTTCTACTTTTTTGGAACCGGTGGTTAACATAAATTCGCCAGTGCAAGGGTCTGAGATAAACATGGGTTGAACCAACCAATCTTTAGGTTTGAGACACCCAACACAACTACCTACTCTTACTAATAATTCTGCGGCAGCATGGAGGCAACAGATGGACGAAAGCAATCATGAAATGGTCCAGATGTTAACTCAGACTTTGACCATAGTGCTAAATCCTCTAATTCAGAATACGACTCAGTCGAATCAACAGATGACAGCACAGGTGGCTTAAATGTCTGAGTTTCTTGGTATACCTCAGCACCAGTGTCCTCTTCCTAGGGATTGGGTAAGAGAGAATCAAGAGGCAATGTTTGAGGAAGATCTCACCATTAACCAGATCCCACAAAACCAAGGAGGAGTAGTAGTACCCCCTAGGATTGAACCACATGTACCCAGGGAACCAAGGGTGTTAATGGTGAATAGAAACCAAAATGATGATGATATCATACGTCAAGTTCGACATGATGATGTGGCAGCAGATAATAACCTAGCAGCTATAGTCGAAAGGATTATGGTTTGAAATGGGGTAAATTTTGGCCTTAGAAGGCCAAACTATACGTCGCCTTTAACAGAGTATATCTTACAAGCGGAAGCACCCCTCAAGACCAAAATCCCCAAATTCACCAAGTTCGTTGGGGATACTACTGAGTCTATTGTTGAACATATGGCGAGATATTTAATCGAGGTTGGAGATATGTTAAATAACGAGAGCCTTAGGATGAAGTTTTTTCCAAGTTCTCTTATGAAGAATGCTTTCACATGGTTCACAACCTTGCCCAAAAATTCGATCCACACATGGAACCAACTAGGAAGAATGTTCCATGAGTAGTTTTACATGGGGAAAACAAAGATAAGTTTGAAAGAGTTGGCTAGTGTCAGACGAAAGTTCACTGAGCCAATTGATGACTATCTGAACAAATTTTGACTACTCAAAGCCAGGTGTTTTACGCAAATACCAGAGCATAAATTGGTCGAAATGGCCGCTGGAGGCCTTGAGTATTCAATTAGAAAGAAATTAGATACTCAATACCTAAGGGATATGGCCCAATTGGTTGATAGAGTTCGACAGGTAGAACGTTTAAAGGAAGAAAAGGCTAGGGCGAACAAAGGTAAAAGGGTAGCCTATGTCGATTTCAGGAATGATGACGAAGGTTCATGTCATGAAGTTTTAGACTTCGACGATAATGAGATCGACCTTGCTGAATTGACACAAGGGCCACCATATGCGTGTAAAGTTTTAGCCCTTTCGAACGGAAAAGATCCTGTCAAACCTGAAAAGAATGACAATTTCCTAAGAAAACATATACGTTCGGCGTTACAAAATGTGACGAAATTTTTGACTTACTAGTCAATGATGGTCAGATGATAGTACCTCCGGGTGCTAAAGTACCCCCTTTAAAACAAAGAAAGAAAAGAGGGTTTTGCAAATACCATAGTTTTTTGGGTCATAAAATGTCTCAATGTTTTCTTTTCAGGGACCTTGTGCAGAGTGCCATCCAGGAGGGAAGACTGAAGTTCGGAGACAAAATACAGAGCCAGATGAAGATCGACTCCGATCCTCTATAGATAGTTGAGGCTCACTATACTGATCTAGAGGAAGTGAACCTTATTGAAGTCGCTGATGATTTCTACATGACCGAAGTCACTGAAGATTTCGTCAATGGACCTATTATGGCTAGGGTTCATGAGTACTTCGAGCAAGCACCTTTTGATGATTTCGCCCAAAAGGATACATGGTATATCAACAAGGAAAATGTTGAAGTCTCAGATGTCGAGGACGCTGGAAGTTCAAAGTTAATGATGATTACTAAAGAAACCGTTGATAATTTTGTTCAGATGGACAAGGCCACTGACGGCCTTCAAAAATAATTCCAGAGGTTGGATATTACTGAGGATATCCACATGGAGGTTAATATGGTGAAGTTATCTCAAGAAACCTCTATGGAGGTCGACGATGAATGTCGACGGGAGGAGTATTACAAGGCCGCCTTCCCTTAGGAGGAAGAAACGTTGTCGGACTTCCTCCGAAGGTGTCAGAAAAAGAAGTCGCAAGTTATGTTATGGCCTAGGTGTAGTGTTGTTATCGATAAAGAGGAAGCTCAGAATCTTGAATGGGTTAGGAGAGTAAATCACCAAGATGGCCATAAAGTCATCCACAATTGTAAGACCCCAATTTTGACCCTAAGATCCCTCATGGCATCATAACATTGCATTTGCATTGCCTCAAGGATCTTTAGTATCTTGGTTCCCTTTGCCTTTGGGTGGGACTCCTAGTGATTGGTTTGAGATCACCAAGCATGCTTGAATTATACATCATTGTTTCTCTTACTTTTGTTTACTGACCAAAAGCACAAAAATGTGTGACTAACATCTTTTATTTGAAGCTTGAGTATTTGTGGGTTCTATTTAGATGATCAGTCAACACAAGGGAATGACTTGAGATACTTCCAACAGGTTCAAATGGGGTCTATTCGTCAGTCAAAACGTTAATCGTGAAGGAGCAAAAGTTTGTTCATGAACTATCATGCTCGCTAGGCGAAGCCCACGTGTTAAAAAAAACGAAAAAAAAACGAAAAACGAAAAATGAAAAATAAAATAAAATAAATAAATAAATAAAATATAACAGAAATTTTTTGGACTTGGGCCTCTCTTATTTGAGCCCACAGGTCCACAAAAATCAGGTTATAAATTCAGAGTTTCAGTGAAACAAAAGATAATTCCATTCCTATTACCCTGGCAGAGAAAAAGATAGTGAGAGAAGAGCTAACAGAGTTCAGAGCAACCTCTAGAGACTGAAGGGAACTCATCGGCAAAGAACCAATTCCCTCTCATATAAACCCTCAGATTGCTTTGCAAACCCAACCGGGCAATTCAATTTCATTCGATCTCTCCAGTCAGGTTTGCCCTTATCCCCATTACTCTACGCTTTTAATTTGAATGCTCTGAATGTATGAGGTATTATGGGTAAATTTGATACCCTTTTGATGCATGCGTTTGACAAGAGGTTTAAGCCTCCTACCCTTGGTTGCTTTTCGTGAGCTTTTTGTGAATTTTAATGGCATGATTCATGTGGTTACACTTTGATTTGGGGCAACTCTTGATTACCCTATCTTGTTTCTCTAACCTGTTTGTTGAGTTTTGTTTTGTGAGGGCTCATGACTCTTGCAGAGATGGCTTGCCTGGTGTTCCACTTTATTTGTGGGATACCACCTGGAGGTTTATTCCGATTACCTGTACTGACTCACTTTCTTTGATGGTGTTTAGCTTGGAAGAGTCTTTGGGTTTCTTATTTATCTAATTGTTGTTACTTCGGATCTTTATCCGTACAGTAGATCTCTCGATCCCTTTACTTTTCCCGCATGTTACCGATTTCTTAGGTTTCGTATAGCCTCTCGTGGCATGTCATTTAAGGTAGCGCAGTTCCTTCATCTAGGACTGCCTTTTTGCATGAGCATCCCTAAACACCCCAAACTAATTGATTTTTCTTCTCCTAAGAACACGTTTACTCCTTCTACTACAGGCTAGTAAGTCTCCAAAGGTCGAGCATCCGGTAGATTGCGTAGTAACGTCGTTCACCCCAAAACCCAACCCTTACCCCATAGGTGGTCGAACTACGTTTTGCTCTGATTTTCATCCCAGATGAGATACACAGGCATAAGACGTGATGTCTTAGCGAGCACACTCCTCTTTAACCCATAGGTAGCCGAGCTACGAAGACTCTGATTCTTAGATTCAGACGAGATACGTATGCAGTGGATGCGACATCCGTGCGAGTCATTTCCTTTTGACCCTTCTTTTAGTAAGTAGTACATTAGATAAACATACACGCTTTTCTGATCCCTTCAATCATGTTTGCACAAATAATTTTCACAAAAATAACAACCTTTGCAACAAATGTGAAAAGGGCTCCCTAGGAGTACCTAGGATGCTTTGGGGGCCTAATACCTTCCCATTGCATAACCACCCCACTTACCCAGATCTCTGACATTTTTACTAGTTTTTGATTCGATAAAACTTTTAGGTTTTTGTTCGCTTTCTAACCATTCCTTTGGATAAATAGAAGTGCGATGGGGACTCGACTTGTATGATTTATCTTGGATTTAGTCAATATCTCTAATGGTAACGAATACCTCGCTACAGAAAAGTGGCGACTCTGCTGGGGACTAGAAAATTTGCCTAATGGGTTTTGCCTACCTTTCATTTTTGTTGTATTATATTGTATATTTGTTTTATGACACATTCTTGTGCAATTTAGGATTACTGTATTGTATGTAATAATTGATTTGCTTGATATTAATTCCTTGTATGCTTGGTGGTCTTTGTGAGATGAGTTCTATACCCGGACTCGAGTGCACCTAGGATAGGAGAATGGCATAGTCTTGTTGACTTGTGTGGAGTTATTCCTTAGCAAGTTGACTTGCAAGCCCATTCACTTGGTGGAGGTCATGTTGGGATCAATAATGTCACACAAGTAGTTGCGGTTAGACATTACTTTTTCCAATATAGACCTTAGAAGCCAAGGACCTTAGTTTACCAAGCCCATCTTGGCCTATTTTTAGGATGTAGTGCGAAAGTCGTTCAAGTGTAAGATTTGATACGATTGTTACGCGATACTACACTCATAAGAGTCTCTCTTGAGAATATTTTTGGAATACGAGTAGTCGTTTCTCCGATAATATCCAAAAGATGGGATGATGACTATGGGAACCTTGTAGAACATGTTTGGCAAGTTTAAACCTTACTACACTCCCTTTGGGTGGTTCTTAACCAAGACTCCATGCTCGTGATTTGCAACAAACCCTTGATTCATGGTTGATCCGTTCAGGTATCCTTAATATCAATGGAACTTGGGTGTTTATAGGGTGTAAACCATAATCCACCAAAATGGATGGTTGATATTAAGGATAACATGATCCATCCCATGACCTTTGTTTGGTGTGCTTTGCTTGATCCTTGAGTGTGATTGTTGCATTCATGCATTCATGCACCCATTTGCATTCATATCATCAAAATAATGAGAAAATTTTCAAGGAACTTAAGAGGTCTATTTGCAATTTTTCAGACAATGGAAAGACAAAGAAGGAATACAAAGAAGTACAGTTTCAGACAACCGGATCTGAAAGAGTTAAGGAATCTGACATCCTATGTATTGGATCCCTTGGGTTTCAAAGCTCGTTTTGGGAAGCTTCTTCCTCTTCTGACCACTCAGGTGGATGAAGGATTGATGAGTGTATTGTTGCAGTTTTATGATCCTTTATACCGTTGCTTCACGTTTCCAGATTTTCAACTTTTACCTACACCTGAGGAGTATGCCTATCTTGTAGGTATACCTATTCTGGATCAGTTGCCTTTCAGTGGCTTGGAAAGGGTTCCTACTTCTCAAGAGATAGCTGACATGTTGCACATAGATGAATCTATTGTTGGTGCTCATATGACTACCAAAGGTGGAATTCGAGGTCTCCCATCTGATTTCCTCATTTCTCGAGCTACTATGTATGGGAAGGCCATGAGTGAGGACGCCTTTGAGGCCATATTTGTACTTCTCATCTATGGGCTAGTGTTATTCCCCAACATCGACAAGTTTGTGGATGTGAACGCTATTAGGATTTTCTCTACTCTTAATCCCGTTCTGACTCTGTTGGGCGATACCTGTTTCTCTTTGCATATGAGGAATGCAAAGGGTGGTGGCGCCATTGTGTGTTGTTTACCTCTGTTGTATAAGTGGTTTATTTCTCACTTACCTCAGACGGTCGCTTTCAAGGAGAACAAGGAATGTCTACGGTGGTCCACGAGACTTATGTCTCTCACTAATGATGATATCTCTTGGTATAACCGTGTGTATGATGGTGTGCAGATTATTGACTCTTGTGGCGAATTCTCCAATGTACCTCTTCTTGGTACATGTGGTGGGATTAACTACAACCCTATTTTGGCACGTCGTCAGCTTGGGTTCCCCCTAAAGGATAAAACCAATAACATTCTGTTAGAGGGTGTATTCTTTCAGGAAGGTAAAGATCCCCAAGGCTTGAAAGACAGAATGGTCCGCGCTTGGCGCAAGATTCATAAAAAAGGAAGGAAGGAATTGGGTCCTAAGAATTGCATCGCTTCGGAGCCTTACACTGCTTGGGTAAGGAAGAGAGCGTCTAAGTATCTCATGCCTTACGAGTATATGAGACCTACACCTATGGTTATGGCTGGGCCTTCAACCCTCCCTAATCAAGGAGTAGAGGAGTTGAGAGACGAAGACCGTTCACGTGCCTGGATCCGTGAACGTGAGGAGCTGCTTCAACAGATTAAGGAGAAGGATGCTTTGATTGAGTTTCTTGAGCATCAGGTTATTGATGACCCTGATGATGTATGGACTTCTCTACTTCCTCAGTCTTCTAAGTTCTGGAAGAGGAGGTATGATCGACTCGCCAAAGAGAAGGCCGATATGGAGGCAGCCTACGAGAGGGAGGTGAAGAGACTTCGCGCATCTTAGCTTCCTGTGTCCCGAGCTTTAGATGATTGTTTCTAGGAATCCATAAGACGATTATTTTCCTTTTCTCTTGTATATGATTGACGATGCTGCACTTCTTTTCCCTGATATTATCTGATGAGATATTTCCATATGTGATAAAATGCTTAATATTTCCCGAATTTGCAAATAAAACTCTAAAGTTCCTTTGAAATAAAAAAAAACAAATCATATGCACAAACATTGCATGTATCATATGCATAAGCAGGTTCTGTTTCCGGTCCCTTGCCCTGTGGTCTAACTCCGTGTCCTTCATTTATTTTGAAGACAAGCTGACTCACCGGTACTACACTAGAGCCAATATTTCAAGACTGATGGATCACTTAGAGCAAGAGAACCGCGAGCTGAAAGAGGAAGTGGCCAGATTGACTGCCCTAATGGAGTCACTCATGGCTGCCCAGAGTCAGTCTTCTCCGACACCTTCAACTCCTCCCCAGAGGACAGTTATCTCCGAGATTGTCTCCCCTACTGTGCCCGCTGCCAGCGCACACTTTGTTCCAACAGCCATGCCAACCGGGTTCCCGTGGGGGATGCCTCCCAATTTCATGCCTGAGGGTCTTGTTCCCACCTTTGCTTCCCTGCCGGCATCTAGCCCGGTCCTTGCCGTTCCTCCTCCTGTCGTGCTAACTTTGCCCAGGGTAGACGACACCATCTATCATTCTGAGCCGTCTGAGGGTCCGGATGTTTATAAGAAGATGGATGCTATGAACGATCAATTTCTTGAGCTTCGCAAGGAATTGAAAACTCTCAGAGGGAAGGATCTTTTCGGCAAGTCTGCTGCCGAACTCTGCTTGGTTCCAAATGTGAAGATCCCTGTGAAATTCAAGGTCCCTGATTTTGAAAAGTACAAAGGAAACACTTGTCCTCTCAGCCACCTGGTCATGTATGCCAGGAAGATGTCGACTCAAACCGATAATGACCAACTACTCATCCACTACTTTCAGGACAGTCTGTCCGGTGCCGCTTTGCGTTGGTACATGGGTTTAGACAACACGAACATTCGATCCTTCAATGATCTCGGCGAAGCCTTCGTCAAGCAATACAAGTACAACGTGGATATAGCTCCTGATAGAGATCAATTGAGAGCCATGTCCCAGAAGGATAAAGAAACATTTAAGGAGTACGCCCAAAGGTGGCGAGAGGTGGCAGCACAGATCGTGCCTCCGCTAGAAGAGAAAGAGATGACTAAGATCTTTTTGAAGACTTTAAGTTCTTTTTATTATGAGCGGATGATTGCTAGCGCTCCTTCAAATTTCACCGAAATGGTGAATATGGGGATGCGTTTAGAAGAAGGGGTCCGTGAAGGACGGTTAACCAGAGAAGAAGGCTCTTCTGCCAAACGTTATGGGGCGTTTGCAAAGAAGAAAGATGGAGAGGCACATGCTGTGACCTCCCATGAGAAACCAAGAAGACCATCTGTGAGGAGGAAGACTGTGCATCCCGCCAGTAACCAACACCAAGTGGCTCATATAGCACCTGTCTTTAGAGATAATCAACAGTACCAGCATCATAACAACAATCAGCAACCACCTCAGCAATATCAGCAACAACAACATCGTCCGCAACAGCAGGCCTACCAGCCTCGAAACAGTAATCAAACCAGTACGAGTTACGAGAGGAAAAGGGTCACCTTCGATCCTATTCTAATGACGTACGCAGAGTTATATCCCTCTTTGATAGAAAGGAAGCTGATTACTCCAAGAGACCCACCGGCTATACCTGCTAACCCCCAGTGGTGGTATAAGCCTGAGTTACATTGTGTTTACCATTCTGGTGCTCCCGGCCACGACGTGGAGAATTGTTACCCTTTGAAGACCAAGGTTCAAGACCTTGTGAGGTGTGGTATTTTATGTTTTGAGGACGTAGGCCCTAATGTGAAGAAGAACCCATTGCCCGAACATGGGAAATCTGTCAACATGGTCAAGGGTTGCCCTGGAAAATACAAGGTCAAATATGTCGGTCATATTCGACAGTCTCTGGTCGAGATGCATCGTTTGTTGTGTAACTACAATCATTATGAGCATGACCATGATAGATGCCGAGTCTGTTCTGTTAACCAATTGGGTTGTTGCCAGGTGCGAAAGGATGTTCAAGAAATGCTGGACGAAGGAGTCATTGAGATCCTTCAAAACATGAATGTTGATGAAAATGAGCATGAGGTCAATGTGATCTCCCTAGTGTTCCGGATACCCGAGCCTGTTATCATCAAGTACAATGGTAGCAAGAAGAAGGCTTCTCCCGCTCTGATCATTAAGCCTGTTGGTCCTGTGCCTTACTCCTCTGAAAAGGCAGTTCCCTATCGCTACAACGCCGTAGCAGTAGAGAATGGGAAAGAGGTGTCCTTGCCCTATTCTTCTGTTGTGAATATTGCCGATGTTAGCGGTTTGACCCGTAGTGGCCGTGTATTTTCAGCACCGCCGAAGCCTCAAATTAATGCTGATTTTGTTGAGCGCCCGATCGGGAACGTTGTGAATTCTCCGAATCCGACACTTGCTGTTAAGCCCTCCTCCGTACTGAAAACTCCTACTTTTGTTGGCCCGAGTGGCAATGTGAAAGAAGACTGTGATGAGATGCTGAGACTCATCAAAAGGAGCGAGTACAATGTTGTAGACCAACTTCTACAAACGCCATCCAAAATATCTGTGTTATCCTTACTCTTAAATTCAGAACCACACCGAGAGGCTCTACAGAAGGTGTTGGATGTGGCATATGTGGATCACGATGTCACTTTGGAGCAATTCGATAGCATTGTTGCAAACATTACTGCTTGTAACAACCTGAGCTTTTGTGACTCTGATCTCCCTGAGGAGGGAAGAGACCACAACTTGGCATTACATATATCTATGGGTTGTAGAGACGACGCCATGACCAATGTACTGGTGGACACTGGGTCATCATTGAACGTATTGCCAAAGTCCACTCTCTCAAAGCTATCATATCAAGGGCCTCCCATGAGGCAGAGTGAAGTAGTTGCGAAGGCTTTCGATGGGTCTCGCAAAACTGTGATTGAGGAAGTTGACCTCCCAGTCAAGATCGGACCGAGTGATTTCCAGATTACCTTCCAGGTTATGGACATTCACCCATCGTATAGTTGTCTCTTAGGCAGACCATGGATTCATGAGGCAGGCGCCGTGACGTCCACCCTACACCAGAAATTGAAATTCGTGAAAAACAAGAAGCTGGTGGTGGTAGGGGGAGAAAGGGCTCTCCTGGTTAGCCATTTGTATTCCTTCTCTTATATAGATGCTGAGGTTGAAATTGGAACTTCTTTCCAAGCTTTATCTATTGCTGAGCCTATTGAGAAGAGAACTCCTTCATTTGCTTCCTACAAAGATGCAAAGTTGGCCATTGAGCGTGGTGCAACCACTGGTTTAGGAAAAATGACTGAGTTAGAAGACAACGAGTCCCGGGCTGGCATAGGTTTTTCTTCTAGTACTTTCAACAAGCAATGGTTATTCAAGAGTGGAGGTTTCATCCACACTGGTCTAGATGAGGAGGCTGCTGCTGTCTTAGAAGAAGATGCAGAGGATTCTGGCAATTCCATCATCCCTGGAGGGGTCTACAACAATTGGGTCGCTGTGGATATTCCAACAGTTGTCCATAAGTTAACGTAATGATCACTTTGTTTAAAAACCCTTCCCCCATGCCAAAAGGAGGAGTGATGACATTGATGGCACATAAATATGATGATATTTTCATTCAATAAATTCATGTTAAATGTTTTTTTTTCCATTTATTTTCCCTTTTTGCTTTTGCATGAAATTGGTGATCACATAGAACCCTAAAAAAATAGAATAAAATCGATCTTTTTCATATGCATAATGATTTTCCTTGTTTGAATTCTAAATCTTTTCATATCCAAAATCATTATGCAGGTTGATTTCTAAACCCATTGAACATAATGACCCAACACCATCTCCCAATTTTGAATTCCCTGTATTTGAGGCAGAGGAAGATGATGTTGAAGAGATTCCTGATGAGATCACCCGGCTACATGAGCATGAAGAGAAGATCATTCAGCCGCATCTTGAGAATCTGGAAACAGTCAACTTGGGGTCTGAAGATTGTGTGCGAGAGGTAAAGATTGTGGCACTTATGGAAGAATCTGTTAAGAAGGGGTTGATTAAGTTGCTACGAGAATATGTTGACGTCTTTGCCTGGTCATATGAAGACATGCCTTGTCTAGATACAGATATTGTGCAACATTTCCTACCTTTAAAGCCTGAGTGCGTGCCTGTGAAGCAGAAGCTCAGAAGAACTCATCCTGATATGGCAGTGAAGATCAAAGAGGAAGTTCAGAAGCAAATTGATGCGGGGTTTCTGGTGACTTCTACATATCCTCAATGGGTGGCCAATATTGTGCCCGTGCCTAAGAAAGATGGAAAAGTCCGGATGTGTGTGGACTATAGAGACTTGAATAAAGCTAGTCCGAAAGATGATTTCCCTCTACCACATATTGATATGTTGGTAGACAATACAGCTAAATTCAAAGTCTTCTTGTTTATGGATGGATTTTCCGGATATAATCAGATTAAAATGGCACCCGAGGATATGGAGAAGACAACATTCATCACACCTTGGGGAACATTCTGTTATCGAGTGATGCCCTTCGGTTTGAAGAACGCCGAAGCCACGTATCAACGAGCTATGACCACCTTGTTTCATGATATGATGCACAAGGAGATTGAGGTATATGGTGACGATATGATTGCTAAGTCAAGAACGGAAGTTGAACATGTAGAGCATTTGTTGAAGCTTTTCCAGCGTTTGAGGAAATATAAGCTTCGTTTGAATCCCAACAAGTGTACATTTGGAGTCCGTTCTGGCAAGTTATTGGGCTTCATTGTTAGTGAAAGAGGTATTGAGGTTGATCTTGCAAAGGTCAAAGCGATACAAGAGATTCCTGCGCCCAAAATTGAGAAGCAAGTCCGAGGTTTTCTTGGCCGCTTGAATTACATTTCCAGATTCATATCCCACATGACTGCCATGTTCCACGGTCAGTTATATCAGCAAAGGATGAAGAAAGCTTTTGATAAGAAGGTCAAGCCTCGTGTGTTCCGAGAAGGTGACCTTATGCTCAAGAAAGTCTTGTCTTTCGCGCCCGATTCCAGGGGCAAATGGACTCCAAACTATGAGGGTCCGTATGTTGTTAAGAGAGCCTTTTCAGGCGGTGCTTTGATACTTACAACTATGGATAGGGAGGATTTCACTCGTCCTGTGAATTCAGATGCAGTCAAGAAATACTTCGCCTAAAAATAAATAAATAAAACTGAATAGCTCGCTAAGTTGAAAACCCGAAAGGGTGGCTTAGGCAAAAATGAGCGTCTCGGTGGATTGAAAACCCGAAAGGGCGATCCAGGCAAAAGTGTAAGACCCCAATTTTTGCCCTAAGATCCCTCATGGCCCATATCATATCATATCATGGCCTCAAGGATCATTGCATACCCTAGCTTCCCTCCTAATGGGTGGGATACCTTGTGAGTGTGGTTCTTGATCACCAAGCATGTGTTGCATTTGTATATCTTTGCTTTTCATATGTTCACTAACCAAAAGTACCAAAATATTGTCATCTAACCTTGTTTCTTGCAGCTGAAGCAATCATCAGTTAAAGCAGTCAAAATCAACCATTGAGCAATAGATGGTGGCCATTCTTGAAGAATTTGGACACCATGATCATTCATAAAGAGTTCATATAACTTGTGATATCATTTGGAAGCAAGATCTCGAGAAAAAGAGGCTTGGAATTCATCAGAACATGGCCCAGTCAAGAAAAGTCAACAAAAGTCAACTGTGGTCAACTGTGCATTTAATCAGGGATTGGAAGGTGTGAGATGGTTAGAAAGACCTCATTCATGTCCATATAAGCTTCATTTGGCATTTCAAAGATCAAGGTTGAAGGAATTGAAGTCAGACAAAGATTTTCCCAAAATGGAAATGACCTGTAATTCTCACCTGCCAAAAATGGAAAGTTTTGCTCCTCAAATTTACTTCACGATACAAGCTTCAAATAAAAATTTGTCCAACATGAAAGTTGAAGATCTTGTCCTCACCATTCCAAAAAGTCCAAGAACTTGAAAATCCCATGTATGGTTGGCAAGTTATGGTCCATTCAATTTCAAAAATGACCCATAATCAGAAGGGCATAACTTCCACATGGAGTGTCCAAATTGGGTGATCTTTTTATGCACAAACTCCATTTGACATGTACTTTCATGGTGCATAATTGGATTTCTTCAAAAAAGGTCAATGCAAAAAGTCAAATTTCAACTGTACAGTTAAATGAACCAGGGGCAAAATTGTCCAACTTGTGAAATAATTGGAATTTTTGAGTGGGGATTTTTGCAACACTTCACAAATGGAATTTGAAACTTGTTGGAATATTCATAACATGCTAAGGCTTCATGGTTTGGAAATTGGCTTTTGAAATGGACTTGAAAATGAACACAAAAGCCATCACATAGTGAAAATGAGAAATACACCTCCAATGAGCATGCAACAAGTGGCAATAGTTCATGACAGGTGTTTAGAAGGTGTATGAGGTGGCAGTGAGCTGTCATGAGCTGGCACATGAAATGACCATTTTGCCCCTAGCTTGAAATTAACATTTTTACTAATCATTTCCATTTGGCTAATGAGAGTGATTAAGTAGTGATTAAGCAAGAGTATATATTCTTAATCATCTGTAAATCATAAAAAAAATTCACAATTTCAAAAATCAGATCCAAATTCCCTCCAATTTCTGAAAGTTCTTCAAGAACACTTCACACAAAAATCCAAAGAACTTTCTCATTTCTTGATCAATTGATGAAATTCTTTTTGGTTCGATCTTGATTCATCATCTTCTTGAACTGTTTTTGGTATTCAACATCAAAAGCCTTGCAATTCGCAACTGTCCAAGCTTGCTCCATTAATGGTGAATCGCGATTTGGTGCATTAGAAGCAACTTCCATCAAACCTAAGCATTGGATTCAGCCTTTTGGAGCTTCTACTACATCTGTTTGAGGTCAAAGCGTGCAAAGAACTCCAATTCCAACACTGCCATTCCAGGTTAAAAAGCTAATGCCTGAAGGAGGTTGATCCATAATTGAGTTGTTTACTTTGATCATTGTATACTAATTTGTTTGTGTTGTAGGGTGCTTGGTTCACATGGACTTGGTGCTATGCACATCATTGTTTGATTGTTGATTGATTCTTATTGTTGTTGTTTTGTTTATGTTGGGATGCTGATTATATTTGACTGATTTCAGGTACCCTTAGTTGCTCAGTTCTCTTAAGAACTTGCATTGCTTTGCTTAAATAGCAATTTGCATTGAGGTAGACTCTCTATTCTTCATGTAGTCTGGAGACCCGGCCTGTTATTTGACCGGGCAAACTGTCTGAAGTCCTCCTTAAGAGGCAATGTTTGTGATTGTTTATGTTTGTCCCAAGCAGGAAAAGTCCTCATTTGAGGCAATTGGTGGATATAAGAGATATGTAGCCTATCTCCCACTATTCTGTGAGTCTTCTCCTTGCTCCCATTACATGGTTGTAGCATTGAGATCCAAACCCAAGATCTATCGAGTCTAATTTGTGGAGAGAGTTCCTACTTTCTGAACTCCCACACCTTCTGATATTCAATACTCTCTCTGACCAGAGATAAGAGTGATGAGGCACACCCCTCATATCCTTTCATCTGCTTCACCTTAGCCCCTCAATGGCAAGGTTAAGAGCAACTTGAACCCTATTACAGTTGGCTTTAATGCCTTACCCTTTTGCTTGAGCCTCATTGAATGGTTATAGGGTGTGCTACTTGAATTTATGTGATTGATTACTTGATTCATTTATACATAATTACTTGATTGCCATTGTGCATTTACTATCATTGATTGCCGTTGTGCATTTATCATCTTTGTTTGCCATTAGTGCATGATCAGTTCTTTTGTCCTTGTGACATTGATGTTTTCCCATTGAGGACAATTGTAAGTCCATATTGGTTGGCTTTTGTTCCTATGACATGGAAGAGATAGAGTGTAAGACCTCACTGGTCACTCATATCTTCTTTGCTCTTTGTTTGAGCATTGTTGTTGTATGTGAGGATTCATTGTAAGTCCCTGTGATGTGGCATTTGTATTCCTAGGATCATACTGTGGAGGTTAACATAAGTCCAGATGGATTGGCAGTTGATTTCCCTGTTTTGTTTTTTTGTTTTATTCTGATGGAGATTAGTGTAAGTCCATAGAGTGGCCTCTGATATCCTTACTTGTTTTAGGAGACAGGTATAAGACCATTGAGTGGCATCCAGTATCCGCTTTTATTTACTTTCATCTGTTACCATGTTCATATTATTGCTCATTTGTAGCCTATTCCTAAGGACCCACTTGAATCATCTTCTATATGATTTCAAGAGGTGGACCCTCCTAAGAAGTTTTACATTCACTCCACCATTCCATTCATCCCATTGTGTCCTAAACTTTTCACACATGTTCTAAAACTGGAAATAAGTGTTGTGCAAACATCCTCACTCTTTTTCAAATTAGAAACTTGGACCTTAAGTCCATGATTTCCCAAACTTCATTTTTGTAAATACTTCATTTTGAATTGACTTTAATCATACTTTGACCTTTTTGTAAATAATCCAAATAACTTCACCCATTCAAATGATTTTGTGGCTTTGTCCATGTTTGTTAAGTCTTCATACATTAGCTATAGGTTTGATTTACCCTAGTTGGTTGATATTAATCTCACCTATTTGTCCTTAGTTGATTGAATTGTAAGTCTTCCTTGCTTATTATAGGGTTAACCCCTCTCTAGCAAGTTGAAGCTTTTCTCACATGGTGGACTTGTTGTTTCTTAAGGTTGAGTTTTCTCCCGTGGGTAACGTAAGACCTTTGAGCTTGTGTTTTAAAATTGAATCCACTAACTTTTGGAAGTTTTTAGCCGAACTACGGCGTTTTGATCCTTACCTTTGATGGAAGGTACGTAGGCAACGGGTTCATCCGTTCAAACACAAAAATAATTAATTTGTACATTCTTCCCTCATCATCCCAATCATGTTTGCACAATACTTATGTCATGACAAATAATAATTTTCAAACAACAAAGTGTGAAAAGGGCTCCCTAGGAGTACCTAGGACGCATTGGGTGCCTAACACCTTCCCATTGCGTAATTTACCCCTTACCCCGATCTCTGATCTTTTCATTGGTTTTCTACGTGTAAAACTTCTTAGGCTTTTGTTCGCTTTTTAGCCAGTCCTTAGGATAAATAAAAGTGCGGTGGCGACTCTATGTTCATTGTATACATTGCTTATGATTTAATCAATAGATCATATAGCGACGAATACACCGCTACAGAAAAGTGGCGACTCTGCTGGGGATCTCATAATCCTTGGTGGTATGGCCTACTTTTCACCTTTGTGTGATATATTATTATTTGTTATTTGACATGTTTTTGTACAATTTGGGATAACTGTATTGATTGTAATGTGTGAATTGCTTGATATACAATTGCTGTTTGCTTTGGTGATCTCTGTGAGATGAGTTCTATACCCGAACTCGAGTGCACTCTAGGATAGGAGAATGGCGTAGTCTTGTTGACTGGTGTGGAGTATTCCTTAGCCAGTTGACTTGCGAGTCCATTCACTTGGTGGAGGTCATGTTGGATTGATAATGTCACACAAGTTATTTGTGGTTAGGCATTATTCGTTCAATCATGTGCCTTAGAAGCCAATGACCTTAGTTTACCAAACTCATCTTGGCCTATTTTTAGGACGTAGTGCGGAGGTCGTTCAGATGTAAGATCTGATGCGATTGTTACGCGATACTACACTCATAAGAGTCTCTCTTGAGAATATTTTTGGAATACGAGTATTCGTTCCTCCGATAATATCCGAGAGATGGGACGATGATTATGGGAACCTTTGGTAGAACATGTCAGGCAGGTTTAAACCCTAGTACACTCCCTTTGGGTGGTCCTTAACCAAGACTCCATGCTCGTGACTCTCAGCAAACCCGTGATTCATGGTTGAGTCGTTCAGACACCGTTAATATCAATGGAACCTGGGTGTTGATCAGGTGTAAAACCTAAATCCACCAAGACGGATGATTGATATTAAGGATGTCAGAGCCGGTTCATGTACCGTTAATATCAATGGAACTTGGGTGTCGATAAGGTGAAAACCTAAATCCACCAAAATGGATGATTGATATTAGGGACACAATGAGCTTTCCCATGACCTTTGTTTGGTGTGCTTTGCTTGATCCTTGAGTGTGATTGTTGCATTCATACATTCATGCATTCATCTGCATTCCATGTCATCATAAAAAGAGAAAATTCTCAAGGAACTCAAAGGAGTTTATTTGCAAAATTTTCAAACCTGGAAAAAACCGGGAAAATTTTTTCACCTGATATATCTGATGAGATATTCTCATATACGATCAAAATGCTCAATATTTCAAAGTTTGCAAATAAAACCCTCAAGTTTCTTTGAAATAAAAAACAAGCATATGCATAAACACTTCATGCATCATTTGCACAAGCAGGTGTTTCATTCCGGTCTCCCGTCCTGTGGTCTGACCCTGCGATCTTCATTTATTTTGAAGACGCACTTCGCCCGGTACTATACCAGAGCCGATTCTTCGAGATTGATGGATCATCTTGAGCAAGAGAATTGTGAACTCAAGGAGGAATTTTCCGGACAAAGTACTTTTGATGGATTAAATCCCGGGTTGGCATTGGCTACTGTTCTGGGGCATATAATGAGCAAGGTATGTTCACAAGTGGAGGATTCATCCATGATGATCAGCCTGAGGAAGAAGTTGCTGCTATCATTGAAGAAGATGCAGAAGATTTGAACAATTTTGTCATACCTGGTGGTGTCTGCCACAATTGGGTCGTTGTAGATGTTCCTACGGTCATCCATAAGTCAGAGTAATAATGCTCACTTTGTTTAAAACCCTTCTCCCATGCCAAAAGGAGAAGTGATGACATTGTTGGCAACATTTAATACAATGATGTTTTCATTCAATTAATGCATTGTTAAACATTTGTTTTTCCATTTGTTTTCACTTTTTGCTTTTTGCATGAAATCAGTGATCACAAAAAACCCCTGAAAAACAAAAACAGCTTTTTCATCTGCATAAATGATTTGCTTGTTTAAATTCAAAAGCTTTTCATTATCAGAATCATTATGCAGGGATTTCTAAACCCATTGAACATAATGATCCAACGCCATCTCCCAATCTTGAATTCTTTGTATTCGGAGCAGAGGAAGATGATGTTGAAGGGGATTCCTGATGAGATTACCCGCCTTCTTGAGCACCCAAAGAAGCTCATTCAGCTGTATCATGAGAATCAGCAAAGCAGTCAAACTGGGGCATTGCAATCAAAAAAAAAAAAAGAAAAAAAAAGAAAAAGAAAAAAAAGAAAAAAAAGAGGGTGAAAAATCAGAATAAAATGAAAAATCCGGAATTTTTTTTTAAAGGGAAAAAAGGAAGAATGATACCCTCAAGTCCCTAGTTGACTGATGCTGAATGGGTTCAGAGTCGTTACGACCAATTGAATTTGATTGAAGAGAAGAGATTGACCGCCATGTGTCATGGTCAGTTATATCAGCATAGAATGAAGAAAGCATTCGATAAGAAGGTCAAGCCTCGCGTGTTCCGAGAAGGTGACCTCGTACTCAAGAAAGTCTTGTCTTTCGTGCCCGATTCCAGGGGCAAGTGGACTCCAAACTACGAGGGTCCATATGTTGTTAAGAGAGCCTTTTCAGGCGGAGCTTTGATGCTTACAACAATGGATGGGGAGGATTTCACTCGTCCTGTGAATTCAGATGCAGTCAAGAGATACTTTGCCTAAAAAAAAAAAGTATATGCAAATGAAAAACAGAATAACTCGCTAAGCTGAAAACCCGAAAGGGCGGCTTAGGCAAAAATGAGCGTCTCGGTGGAAAACCTGCAAGGGTAATCCAGGCAAAAATTAGAGATTTGAAAGAAAGAGCATATTTGCATCCCGCTAGATTGAGTACCTCACCCTGGGGCAATCTAGGCAAAAATTAGGGATCAGGCAAGTAACTGCATCCTGACAAGACTTTCTGGTCACCAGCTGTCTTTTCGTCAGAGGATTCTCGATTCGTCGTCAACTGAAGCTTCGAATACATCGAGATTCAAATTGGTAGAGAAAGGATCATTATGTTCAATGTAGCCCTCTTCCAATATATATCACTGATTTCAAAATTGTACAGATCTATGGAGTCTTGCCATTTGCAGACTACCATTCCATCAAATAAATTTGAGCTTTTATCCAATTATTTGCACTCTTATTTGTTTCAATTCAACAAATGTTTTGCATGTTTTAATTGATAAAATATCATTGTTTTAAAAACAAAATTTTTCAAAGATTATTGTTTTAAACAAAGTGAACATTCACAATGATAAAAGGATACTCAAAGAATTTCTCAGTGCTCTCCCAAGGGTGGCATGGTTTCCAACAGGTAAGACATTTGTTCATACTCCTGGGTGGGTTTGTATCCTTCTTCTCCAGATTTGGTTGTTGGGGTTGTTCCCCAAGCAGAGATTTTGTTGTTGGGGTTGTTCCCTAAGCAGAGCTTCTGTGGATTTTGACTCCTCGAAGCAGAGTGGTATTGAAGACTCGGTCTGTTCTCCAGCAGTAGTCTCTCTCCGGCTTGATTGCTCAGTCATTCAGAATATTTGCGGTTGGTGGGTTGATATCCCCGTATCCCGTATTTCTCCCCAAGTGAGTTGCCAGCATAATTGCAAGTCGAGTTGTCGGTGGGGTTGTTCCCCAAGCAGAGTGTTGTTGAAGCCTCAGTTTTCTCCAACAGCAGTTTTCCCCAGCATGGATGCTTTCCTTGTGGAAGATTCGGCGGTTGATGGTTTGTCACCTTGGTGCCCCGTCACTTTCTCCAGTGGGTCGCTATCCCAAGACTTTATTTGTCTCCTTGTCACGAGTAGAGTTGTTATTGACATCCCCATCGAAGTCGCGAGCAGAGTTGTTGTCACTCCTTCCCAGCGCAGTCGCGAGCGGAGTTGTTTACTTTCTCTCTATCAGAATGGTTGTTATTCTCAGCAGAGCAGGATTTATTTTCCTACTCAGTGGTTGATTGGGTTGATATCCCGGTATTTTCATCCATCTTTCTCCAGCATTTGTCTGTAGAGCGGTTGTTGTGGCAATATTGCCTGTTGAACCTCCTTCAATCCCCGGTATGGCCGGTTGATAGCTCCGTCATCCAGAGATTGTATTGATTTCTTGATTACTCTTCGATCCTCAGTAGAGCGGATTTTGTTGCAGAATCTGCCAATGTGATCCGTCAGATGTGTGTTCGCCCCGAGTAGAGTGGTTTGTTGCAGAATCTACTTGTTTGGTGTTTTCCTTCCTCAGTGGGTTGTTCCCCAAGAGAGTAGCTGACAGTATCCCCAGTAGAGTTGCTTGTGCAGCCAAACTCTATCCGGGTGACCTTTGCTCCCTCAGTGGGTTGTTCCCCAATGGAGTTATGTTGGATCCGTTTCCATAGCAGTGTTTGCTAGGATCCCCTGCAGGACTTTGAGATTCTCTTATTCCCCAACAGATTTGTCTTTGTGGCTCTTTGCCTGTTGTGACTTTCTGTGCCCTAGTTGGGATGATTGCTGATCCATTGCTCAGATTTGGTATTCTCCAGATATCTCTGATTCTTTTGCTTCTGCTTCCCAGCAGTACCCGCAGATCTTTGCTTTATGGCATGTAGATCTCCAGCAGAATTGGCTTTCCATTTGGTTTTCCCCTAGAAGTGTAATACCGGACGTTTGATTCCTGGACCTGTTGTGTTAGAAATGTCTATCTTGTCAGCATTCATCAAACATAAACCACGCATATTCATGCATATTCATAAAACATCCAAATATTCATGTTGCATTTTTGCCATATATCCTTTGTTTGTTGTTCCCTGCTATGGTGATATAGATCTTTATAGATCTCCCTAAGCAGATGTCGGGTGTTAAATCTCTCCATGTAGAGTCAGCCCATAAGCAGAAAGTGTCTGTCTTTCCTTCTACAGTTCCCCACTGAGATATTCCCTCGTGGATGACGGTTTCTTCCGTTTCCTCCCAACACATATATTGGGATGGAGGTTCCTATGTGAGTTATATCCTCATTAGGACGTGTCTTGATTCAGTCTGTCTTTTCGGATCTTTCCTGAATTGACATTTGTCGTTTGTTCATTGTGCTTCCCTGTGGTGATTTTTATCCCCAGCGGAGTTTCGGGCCTCTACCCTTATACCGGTAGTTGTAAGTCCTATTCTCCTGGCTTTCTTGGCAGAACTTGTGGTTATATACCTTTTAGTCCCCAGCCAGAGTTGTTGGTTTTCTACCTGATAGTCGGTAGTCGTAAATCCTAATTCCCTACTCTCCAACAGAGTTTGTGGTCTGTTATAAACCACTTTTGGGTTTCTCGTGCGGATTCATGATTTATTCTATCCCCACGCAGAGTTAGGGTTTTCTACCCCGTATTCGGTAGATGTAAACCCTAATTTGTGGTTATTCCCACCAGAGTATGGCCACTGCCCTCATACCGGTAGTCGTAAGTCCTATCTCTTTTCCCCTAGCAGCGGTAACCTTTGTGGTTCGATCTGATTAGTGGTGGATTTTCTGTTGTTGTGGTGTTATCCCAAACAGAGTTTGTTCCCGGTGGTGATTTGTATCCCCAGTGGAGTTTGTGGTCTTCTACCCCGTATTCGGTAGTTGTAAATCCTATGTCGCTGTGATTTTTCTCTCCAGCGGATTTTGTATCTTATGATACATGTGGATAATTGCCGGTTGCTAGCAATTTTATCCTCAGCTGAGTCTTTGGTTTCTTACCCAGTAGTCGGTATTGTTAAACCCCTTGTTTCCTCAGCTAGATTTTTGGTCTTCTGCCCCGTATTCGGTAGTTATAAACCCTAATCTCTTTGTGGTTATCTTCATTCAATATTCGATGTTGATATTCCTACTTTCTTCTGGGTAGTTGCTCTTGAGTAAGCACTTATATCCCCAGTAATCTTCTGGATCATTGCCGTATGCTTGCAATGTTATCCTTTTTTGAAGTCGCCAGTGGGTCTTTTCGCCGTTTGCTAGTGATTTGTTCCCCGGATTATTGATTGATTCTCAATACATCCCCAGCCAGTCCCTGCGGATAATTGCCGGATGCTTGCAATTTATCCCCAGCGGATCGTCTCTCATTTACCCGTTTGCTTGGTAATGATTGTTGCTTTTTGATTGGTCATCTTTATATACCTAGTTGGTATCCCGATGCCTTTCTTTTCGGTCGATTTATCCTTTATTAACCCAGTAACCGGTTGTGGATAATCTTCCATGCGAGTGTATTATTCACGTTCTGACGGCAATGAATAATATATCTCATGCACCCTTCAGTCGAAGCCTTTTGTGTTTCCCTGATCGAGTAAGATTCGTTATTTCCCTTTGCGGAGTCGGATATTCTTTGTTTTGGATAATTGCCGGATGCTTGCAATTTATCCTTTGAGTTGTCTTTCGTTTACCCGGATGCTTGGTATCGATTGTCTCTCTTTTTGGTTAGTCACCTATTATATACTTCGGTATCTCTGGTGTCTTTTCCTTTCGAGTGTATTATTCACGGTCTGCCGGTAATGAATAATATGTCTCATGCGCTCTTTGGTTGGAGTCCTTTGTTGATTTTCCCCAGTAGAGTAAGATTCGTATTCTTTGTAGAATCGAATATCCATCCTTTAACCAGTTGTGTTTCGGATGTGTGTTTTGG
This sequence comes from Lathyrus oleraceus, assembly GCF_024323335.1. Taxonomy (NCBI): domain Eukaryota; kingdom Viridiplantae; phylum Streptophyta; class Magnoliopsida; order Fabales; family Fabaceae; genus Lathyrus; species Lathyrus oleraceus. The sequence continues at coordinate 78,910,709 of NC_066579.1, read as the reverse complement.
CATATATACCAATTCACGTTTTCGGTAGATCACCTATTATATACTTCGGTATCTCTGGTGTTTCTTACCATGCGAGTTTATTATCTACGTTCTGACGGTAATAGATAATATGTCTCATGCGAGTATCTTATCCACGGTCTGCCGGTAATGGATATTATATTTCATGCACTCTTTGGGTTTGTGTCCCCATTAGAGTAAGGTTCATTTTCCCGTTGTGGATTCGAATGTTCCATCCTGTAAATTGTTTTGCTGTTTCAAGCTCTCCTTTCGGATGATGTGTGTCTTGGCATATATACCAATTCACGTTCTGTCGGTCACCTATTATATACCTCGGTATCCCTGGTGTTCCTTTCTGTCTACTCCCTATTATGACCTTGGTCCCCTGTGGAGTCAGATTTTCCTGAGTTTTGTACCCTTTGTTGGTCTTTCTCAGATGTTGGTTGATTGATATCTCTCACCCTTATACCGGTCTTAGATATTCATTCTTCCTGAGTTTGTTACCCTTATACCGGTAACACCTCACTTCTTGTTGCTTTCCCAGGAGAGTCTCTTTGTTAGACATTCCCCTGCGGAGTTTCCTTTGGTGATTTTTACCCTTTGCTATATGGGTGTTTCCCCCAATATGTGCATTTCCCGGCAGGGAGGTTCTATGTGAATCTTTTCCTGATCCGAGTCCGGATTTTCATCCGAAGTATCCTTCATGGATAGTTGAGTCAGCTTATGTCTTTCCAATGGATTTATTCTCCTCTGGAATTCTTTATTCCCCGGTGTGAGTCCTTTGCTTCCCCAGCAAGTTCTCCAGTCCGATGTCTGTTATCCCCACTCGGAGTCGTGTCTAGTTCACGCTGTGTCAGTTTTGTACCCCAAACTCGAAGTCGTGTCCTGCTCACGCATTCTTTTTCTTTATTATCCCCATAAGAGTCTCATTAGAGTCTCCGTTCCTGGTGAGTGTATTACTCCGATGGATCGTCTTTTCTTCTGTGTGAACCATATATCTCCACAGAATTTGCTTTTGCATGCATACATCTGCATCATGAGGTCTCTTAGGGACCAAAATTCGTCTCATTACTATTATTTGAGCCCATTCTACCGCGTCGAGATGAAGATTTCTAAACTTCACTTCTCCGGCTAGAATGACCTTAAATAGGGGCATCTGTAAGACCCCAATTTTTGCCCTAAGATCCCTCATGGCCCATATCATATCATATCATGGCCTCAAGGATCATTGCATACCCTAGCTTCCCTCCTAATGGGTGGGATACCTTGTGAGTGTGGTTCTTGATCACCAAGCATGTGTTGCATTTGTATATCTTTGCTTTTCATATGTTCACTAACCAAAAGTACCAAAATATTGTCATCTAACCTTGTTTCTTGCAGTTGAAGCAATCATCAGTTAAAGCAGTCAAAATCAACCATTGAGCAATAGATGGTGGCCATTCTTGAAGAATTTGGACACCATGATCATTCATAAAGAGTTCATATAACTTGTGATATCATTTGGAAGCAAGATCTCGAGAAAAAGAGGCTTGGAATTCATCAGAACATGGCCCAGTCAAGAAAAGTCAACAAAAGTCAACTGTGGTCAACTGTGCATTTAATCAGGGATTGGAAGGTGTGAGATGGTTAGAAAGACCTCATTCATGTCCATATAAGCTTCATTTGGCATTTCAAAGATCAAGGTTGAAGGAATTGAAGTCAGACAAAGATTTTCCCAAAATGGAAATGACCTGTAATTCTCACCTGCCAAAAATGGAAAGTTTTGCTCCTCAAATTTACTTCACGATACAAGCTTCAAATAAAAATTTGTCCAACATGAAAGTTGAAGATCTTGTCCTCACCATTCCAAAAAGTCCAAGAACTTGAAAATCCCATGTATGGTTGGCAAGTTATGGTCCATTCAATTTCAAAAATGACCCATAATCAGAAGGGCATAACTTCCACATGGAGTGTCCAAATTGGGTGATCTTTTTATGCACAAACTCCATTTGACATGTACTTTCATGGTGCATAATTGGATTTCTTCAAAAAAGGTCAATGCAAAAAGTCAAATTTCAACTGTACAGTTAAATGAACCAGGGGCAAAATTGTCCAACTTGTGAAATAATTGGAATTTTTGAGTGGGGATTTTTGCAACACTTCACAAATGGAATTTGAAACTTGTTGGAATATTCATAACATGCTAAGGCTTCATGGTTTGGAAATTGGCTTTTGAAATGGACTTGAAAATGAACACATAAGCCATCACATAGTGAAAATGAGAAATACACCTCCAATGAGCATGCAACAAGTGGCAATAGTTCATGACAGGTGTTTAGAAGGTGTATGAGGTGGCAGTGAGCTGTCATGAGCTGGCACAGGAAATGACCATTTTGCCCCTAGCTTGAAATTAACATTTTTACTAATCATTTCCATTTGGCTAATGAGAGTGATTAAGTAGTGATTAAGCAAGAGTATATATTCTTAATCATCTGTAAATCATAAAAAAAATTCACAATTTCAAAAATCAGATCCAAATTCCCTCCAATTTCTGAAAGTTCTTCAAGAACACTTCACACAAAAATCCAAAGAACTTTCTCATTTCTTGATCAATTGATGAAATTCTTTTTGGTTCGATCTTGATTCATCATCTTCTTGAACTGTTTTTGGTATTCAACATCAAAAGCCTTGCAATTCGCAACTGTCCAAGCTTGCTCCATTAATGGTGAATCGCGATTTGGTGCATTAGAAGCAACTTCCATCAAACCTAAGCATTGGATTCAGCCTTTTGGAGCTTCTACTACATCTGTTTGAGGTCAAAGCGTGCAAAGAACTCCAATTCCAACACTGCCATTCCAGGTTAAAAAGCTAACGCCTGAAGGAGGTTGATCCATAATTGAGTTGTTTACTTTGATCATTGTATACTAATTTGTTTGTGTTGTAGGGTGCTTGGTTCACATGGACTTGGTGTTATGCACATCATTGTTTGATTGTTGATTGATTCTTATTGTTGTTGTTTTGTTTATGTTGGGATGCTGATTATATTTGACTGATTTCAGGTACCCTTAGTTGCTCAGTTCTCTTAAGAACTTGCATTGCTTTGCTTAAATAGCAATTTGCATTGAGGTAGACTCTCTATTCTTCATGTAGTCTGGAGACCCGACCTGTTATTTGGCCGGGCAAACTGTCTGAAGTCCTCCTTAAGAGGCAATGTTTGTGATTGTTTATGTTTGTCCCAAGCAGGAAAAGTCCTCATTTGAGGCAATTGGTGGATATAAGAGATATGTAGCCTATCTCCCACTATTCTGTGAGTCTTCTCCTTGCTCCCATTACATGGTTGTAGCATTGAGATCCAAACCCAAGATCTATCGAGTCTAATTTGTGGAGAGAGTTCCTACTTTCTGAACTCCCACACCTTCTGATATTCAATACTCTCTCTGACCAGAGATAAGAGTGATGAGGCACACCCCTCATATCCTTTCATCTGCTTCACCTTAGCCCCTCAATGGCAAGGTTAAGAGCAACTTGAACCCTATTACAGTTGGCTTTAATGCCTTACCCTTTTGCTTGAGCCTCATTGAATGGTTATAGGGTGTGCTACTTGAATTTATGTGATTGATTACTTGATTCATTTATACATAATTACTTGATTGCCATTGTGCATTTACTATCATTGATTGCCGTTGTGCATTTATCATCTTTGTTTGCCATTAGTGCATGATCAGTTCTTTTGTCCTTGTGACATTGATGTTTTCCCATTGAGGACAATTGTAAGTCCATATTGGTTGGCTTTTGTTCCTATGACATGGAAGAGATAGAGTGTAAGACCTCACTGGTCACTCATATCTTCTTTGCTCTTTGTTTGAGCATTGTTGTTGTATGTGAGGATTCATTGTAAGTCCCTGTGATGTGGCATTTGTATTCCTAGGATCATACTGTGGAGGTTAACATAAGTCCAGATGGATTGGAAGTTGATTTCCCTGTTTTGTTTTTTTGTTTTATTCTGATGGAGATTAGTGTAAGTCCATAGAGTGGCCTCTGATATCCTTACTTGTTTTAGGAGACAGGTATAAGACCATTGAGTGGCATCCAGTATCCGCTTTTATTTACTTTCATCTGTTACCATGTTCATATTATTGCTCATTTGTAGCCTATTCCTAAGGACCCACTTGAATCATCTTCTATATGATTTCAAGAGGTGGACCCTCCTAAGAAGTTTTACATTCACTCCACCATTCCATTCATCCCATTGTGTCCTAAACTTTTCACACATGTTCTAAAACTGGAAATAAGTGTTGTGCAAACATCCTCACTCTTTTTCAAATTAGAAACTTGGACCTTAAGTCCATGATTTCCCAAACTTCATTTTTGTAAATACTTCATTTTGAATTGACTTTAATCATACTTTGACCTTTTTGTAAATAATCCAAATAACTTCACCCATTCAAATGATTTTGTGGCTTTGTCCATGTTTGTTAAGTCTTCATACATTAGCTATAGGTTTGATTTACCCTAGTTGGTTGATATTAATCTCACCTATTTGTCCTTAGTTGATTGAATTGTAAGTCTTCCTTGCTTATTATATCTCTAGCAAGTTGAAGCTTTTCTCACATGGTGGACTTGTTGTTTCTTAAGGTTGAGTTTTCTCCCGTGGGTAACGTAAGACCTTTGAGCTTGTGTTTTAAAATTGAATCCACTAACTTTTGGAAGTTTTTAGCCGAACTACGGCGTTTTGATCCTTACCTTTGATGGAAGGTACGTAGGCAACGGGTTCATCCGTTCAAACACAAAAATAATTAATTTGTACATTCTTCCCTCATCATCCCAATCATGTTTGCACAATACTTATGTCATGACAAATAATAATTTTCAAACAACAAAGTGTGAAAAGGGCTCCCTAGGAGTACCTAGGACGCATTGGGTGCCTAACACCTTCCCATTGCGTAATTTACCCCTTACCCCGATCTCTGATCTTTTCATTGGTTTTCTACGTGTAAAACTTCTTAGGCTTTTGTTCGCTTTTTAGCCAGTCCTTAGGATAAATAAAAGTGCGGTGGCGACTCTATGTTCATTGTATACATTGCTTATGATTTAATCAATAGATTATATAGCGACGAATACACCGCTACAGAAAAGTGGCGACTCTGCTGGGGATCTCATAATCCTTGGTGGTATGGCCTACTTTTCACCTTTGTGTGATATATTATTATTTGTTATTTGACATGTTTTTGTACAATTTGGGATAACTGTATTGATTGTAATGTGTGAATTGCTTGATATACAATTGCTGTTTGCTTTGGTGATCTCTGTGAGATGAGTTCTATACCCGAACTCGAGTGCACTCTAGGATAGGAGAATGGCGTAGTCTTGTTGACTGGTGTGGAGTATTCCTTAGCCAGTTGACTTGCGAGTCCATTCACTTGGTGGAGGTCATGTTGGATTGATAATGTCACACAAGTTATTTGTGGTTAGGCATTATTCGTTCAATCATGTGCCTTAGAAGCCAAGGACCTTAGTTTACCAAACTCATCTTGGCCTATTTTTAGGACGTAGTGCGGAGGTCGTTCAGATGTAAGATCTGATGCGATTGTTACGCGATACTACACTCATAAGAGTCTCTCTTGAGAATATTTTTGGAATACGAGTATTCGTTCCTCCGATAATATCCGAGAGATGGGACGATGATTATGGGAACCTCTGGTAGAACATGTCTGGCAGGTTTAAACCCTAGTACACTCCCTTTGGGTGGTCCTTAACCAAGACTCCATGCTCGTGACTCTCAGCAAACCCGTGATTCATGGTTGAGTCGTTCAGACACCGTTAATATCAATGGAACCTGGGTGTTGATCAGGTGTAAAACCTAAATCCACCAAGACGGATGATTGATATTAAGGATGTCAGAGCCGGTTCATGTACCGTTAATATCAATGGAACTTGGGTGTCGATAAGGTGAAAACCTAAATCCACCAAAATGGATGATTGATATTAGTGACACAATGAGCTTTCCCATGACCTTTGTTTGGTGTGCTTTGCTTGATCCTTGAGTGTGATTGTTGCATTCATACATTCATGCATTCATCTGCATTCCATGTCATCATAAAAAGAGAAAATTCTCAAGGAACTCAAAGGAGTTTATTTGCAAAATTTTCAAACCTGGAAAAAACCGGGAAAATTTTTTTCACCTGATATATCTGATGAGATATTCTCATATACGATCAAAATGCTCAATATTTCAAAGTTTGCAAATAAAACCCTCAAGTTTCTTTGAAATAAAAAACAAGCATATGCATAAACACTTCATGCATCATTTGCACAAGCAGGTGTTTCATTCCGGTCTCCCGTCCTGTGGTCTGACCCTGCGATCTTCATTTATTTTGAAGACGCACTTCGCCCGGTACTATACCAGAGCCGATTCTTCGAGATTGATGGATCATCTTGAGCAAGAGAATTGTGAACTCAAGGAGGAATTTTCCGGACAAAGTACTTTTGATGGATTAAATCCCGGGTTGGCATTGGCTACTGTTCTGGGGCATATAATGAGCAAGGTATGTTCACAAGTGGAGGATTCATCCATGATGATCAGCCTGAGGAAGAAGTTGCTGCTATCATTGAAGAAGATGCAGAAGATTTGAACAATTTTGTCATACCTGGTGGTGTCTGCCACAATTGGGTCGCTGTAGATGTTCCTACGGTCATCCATAAGTCAGAGTAATAATGCTCACTTTGTTTAAAACCCTTCTCCCATGCCAAAAGGAGAAGTGATGACATTGTTGGCAACATTTAATACAATGATGTTTTCATTCAATTAATGCATTGTTAAACATTTGTTTTTCCATTTGTTTTCACTTTTTGCTTTTTGCATGAAATCAGTGATCACAAAAAACCCCTGAAAAACAAAAACAGCTTTTTCATCTGCATAAATGATTTGCTTGTTTAAATTCAAAAGCTTTTCATTATCAGAATCATTATGCAGGGATTTCTAAACCCATTGAACATAATGATCCAACGCCATCTCCCAATCTTGAATTCTTTGTATTCGGAGCAGAGGAAGATGATGTTGAAGGGGATTCCTGATGAGATTACCCGCCTTCTTGAGCACCCAAAGAAGCTCATTCAGCTGTATCATGAGAATCAGCAAAGCAGTCAAACTGGGGCATTGCAATCAAAAAAAAAAAAAAAAAAAAAAAAAAAAAGAAAAAAAAAAAAAAAAAGAAAAAAAGAGGGTGAAAAATCAGAATAAAATGAAAAATCAGGATTTTTTTTTAAAGAGAAAAAAGGAAGAATGATACCCTCAAGTCCCTAGTTGACTGATGCTGAATGGGTTCAGAGTCGTTATGACCAACTGAATTTGATTGAAGAGAAGAGATTGACCGCCATGTGTCATGGTCAGTTATATCAGCAGAGAATGAAGAAAGCATTCGATAAGAAGGTCAAGCCTCGTGTGTTCAGAGAAGGTGACCTTGTGCTCAAGAAAGTTTTGTCTTTCGTGCCCGATTCCAGGGGCAAGTGGACTCCAAACTACGAGGGTCCATATGTTGTTAAGAGAGCCTTTTCAGGCGGAGCTTTGATGCTTACAACAATGGATGGGGAGGATTTCACTCGTCCTGTGAATCCAGATGCAGTCAAGAGATACTTTGCCTAGAAAAAAAAGTATATGCAAATGAAAAACAGAATAACTCGCTAAGTTGAAAACCCGAAAGGGCGGCTTAGGCAAAAATGAGCGTCTCGGTGGAGAACCCGCAAGGGTAATCCAGGCAAAAATTAGAGACTTGAAAAAGAAGTATATTTGCATCCCGCTAGATTGAGTACCTCACCCTGGGGCAATCTAGGCAAAAATTAGGGATTTGGCAAGTAACTGCATCATGACGAGACTTTCTGTTTCACCAGCCGTCTTTTCGTCAGAAGATTCTCGATTCGTCGTCAGCTGAAGCTTCGAATACATCGAGATTCAAATTGGTAGAGAAAGGATCATTATGTTCAATGTAGCCCTCTTCCAATATATATCACTGATTTCAAATTTGTACAGATCTATGGAGTCTTGCCATTTGCAGGCTACCATCCCATCAAATCAATTTGAGCTTTTATCCAATTATTTGCACTCTTGTTTGTTTCAATTCAACAAATGTTTTGCATGTTTTAATTGATAAAAATATCATTGTTTTAAAAACAAAATTTTTCAAAATTATTGTTTTAAACAAAGTGAACATTCACAATGATAAAAGGATACTCACAGAATTTCTCAGTGCTCTCCCAAGGGTGGCATGGTTTCCAACAGGTAAGACATTTGTTCATACTCCTGGGTTGGTTTGTATCCTTCTTCTCCAGATTTGGTTGTTGGGGTTGTTCCCCAAGAAGAGATTTAGTTGGTGGGGTTGTTCCCCAAGCAGAGTGTGGTTGAAGACTCAGTTTTCTCCAGCAGCAGTTTTCCCCAGCATGGATGATTTCCTTGTGGAAGATTCGGCGGTTGATGGTTTGCCACCTTGGTGCCTCGCCACTTTCTCCAGTGGATCGCTATCCCCAGACTTTATTTGTCTCCTTGGCACAGTAGAGCTGTTATTGACATCCCCATCGAAGTCGCGAGCAGAGTTGTTGTCACTCCTCCCCAGCGCAGTCGCGAGCGGAGTGTTTACTTTCGCTCCATCATAATGGTTGTTATTCTCAGCAGAGCAGGATTTATTTTCCTACTCAGTGGTTGATTGGGTTGATATCCCGGTATTTTCATCCATCTTTCTCCAGCATTTGTCTGTAGAGCGGTTGTTGTGGCAATATTGCCTGTTGAACCTCCTTCAATCCCCGGTATGGCCGGTTGATAGCTCCGTCATCCAGAGATTGTATTGATTTCTTGATTACTCTTCGATCCTCAGTAGAGCGGATTTTGTTGCAGAATCTGCCAATGTGATCCGTCAGATGTGTGTTCGCCCCGAGTAGAGTGGTTTGTTGCAGAATCTACTTGTTTGGTGTTTTCCTTCCTCAGTGGGTTGTTCCCCAAGAGAGTAGCTGACAGTATCCCCAGTAGAGTTGCTTGTGCAGCCAAACTCTATCCGGGTGACCTTTGCTCCCTCAGTGGGTTGTTCCCCAATGGAGTTATGTTGGATCCGTTTCCATAGCAGTGTTTGCTAGGATCCCCTGCAGGACTTTGAGATTCTCTTATTCCCCAACAGATTTGTCTTTGTGGCTCTTTGCCTGTTGTGACTTTCTGTGCCCTAGTTGGATTGATCGCTGATCCATCGCTCAGAGATTTGGTATTCTCCAGATATCTCTGATTCTTTTGCTTCTGCTTCCCAGCAGTACCCTCAGATCTTTGCTTTATAGCATGTAGATCTCCAGCAGAATTGGCTTTCCAGTTGGTTTTCCCCCTTGGAAGTGTAATACCGGACGTTTGATTCCTGAGCCTGTTGTGTTAGAAATGTCTGTTTTGTCAGCGTTCATCAAACATAAATCACGCATATTCATGCATATTCATGAAACATTCAGATATTCATGTTGCATTTTTGCCATATATCCCTTGTTTGTTATTCCCTGCTATGGTGATATAGATCGTTATAGATCTTCCTAAGCAGATGTCGGGTGTTAAATCTCTCCATATAGAGTCAGCCCATAAGCAGAAAGTGTCTGTCTGTCCTTCTGCAGTTCCCCACTGAGATATACCCTCGTGGATGACGGTTTCTTCCGTTTCCTCCCAACACATATATTGGGATGGAGGTTCCTATTTGAGTTATATCCTCATTAGGACGTGTCTTGATTCAGTCTGTCTTTTCGGATCTTTCCTGAATTGACATTTGTCGTCTGTTCATTGTGCTTCCCAGTGGGTTGTTCCCCAGCGGAGTTTCGGGCCTCTACCCTTATACCGGTAGTCGTAAGTCCTTTTGTTCCTTTCCTCTTGGCGGAATTTGTGGTTATATACCTTTCATTCCTCTGCAAGAGTCGATTTTGGCCTCTACCCTTATACCGGTAGTTGTAAGTCCTATTTTCCTGGCTTTCTTAGCGGAAATTGTGGTTATACACCTTTTAGTCCCCAGCAGAGTCGCCACTTTTCTGTAGCGGTGTATTCGTCGCTATATGATCTATTGATTAAATCATAAGCAATGTATACAATGAACATAGAGTCGCCACCGCACTTTTATTTATCCTAAGGACTGGCTAAAAAGCGAACAAAAGCCTAAGAAGTTTTACACGTAGAAAACCAATGAAAAGATCAGAGATCGGGGTAAGGGGTAAATTACGCAATGGGAAGGTGTTAGGCACCCATCACGTCCTAGGTACTCCTAGGGAGCCCTTTTCACACTTTGTTGTTTGAAAATTATTATTTGTCATGACATAAGTATTGTGCAAACATGATTGGGATGATGAGAAAAGAATATACAAGTTAATTATTTTTGTGTTCGAACGGATGAACCCGTTGCCTACGTACCTTCCATCAAAGGTAAGGATCAAAACGCCGTAGTTCGGCTAAAAATTTCCAAAAGTTAGTGGATTCAATTTTAAAACAATAGCACTAAGGCTTTACGTTACCCATGGGAGAAAACTCAACCTTATATAACAACTAGTCCACCATGTGAGAAAAGCTTCCACTTGCCAGAGAGGGGTTAACCCTATAATTGGCAAGGAAGACTTACAATTCATCTACTAAGGACAAATCGGTGAGATTAATATCAACCAACTAGGGTAAATCAAACCTATAGCTAATGTATGAAATCTTAACAAGCATGGACAAAGCCACAAAATCATTTGAATGGGTGAAGTTATTTGGATTATTTACAAAAAGTCAAAGTATGATTAAAGTCAATTCAAAGAAGTATTTACAAAATGGAGTTTGAAAAATCATGGACTTAAGGTCCAAGTTTCTAATTTGGAAAGGGGTGAGAATGTTTGCACAACATTTATTTCAAGTTTTAAAACATGTGTGAAAAGGTAGGACACAACGGGATGAATGGATAAATGGTGTAAAACTTCTTAGAAAGGTTCACCTCTTGAAACCATATAGAAGATGATTCAAGTGTGTCCTTAGGAATAGGCTACAAATGAGCAATAATATGAACATGGTAACAGATGAAAGTCAATAAAAGCGGATACTGGATGCCACTCAATGGTCTTATACCTGTCTCCTAAAACAAGTAAGGATATCAGAAGCCACTCTATGGACTTACACTAATCTCCATCAGAATAAAACAAAAAAACAAAACAGGGAAGTCAACTGCCAATCTATCTGGACTTATGTTAACCTCCACAGTATGATCCTAGGAATGCAAATGCCACATCACAGGGACTTACAATGAATCCTCACATACAACAACAATGCTCAAACAAAGAGCAAAGAAGATATGAGTGACCAATGAGGTCTTACACTCTATCTCTTCCATGTCATAGGAACAAAAGCCAATCAAAATGGACTTACGATTGTCCTCAATGGGAAAATAAACAAATCACATAGGTATGAAATAATGGACATGCTACAAGGAGAAATGAATGATAGTAAATGCACCAAGGCATGCAAGCAATCGAGTACAAATGCATAATAAATCACAAATAATCAGATAGCACACTCTATAACCAAACAAGGAGGCTCAATCAAAGGGTTTGACTATGAAAGTCCACTGTAATAGGTAAGTGTCGCTCTTAACCTTGCCATTGAGGGGCTAAGGTGAAGCAGATGAAAGGGTATGAGGGGTGTGCCTCATTGCTTCTATCTCAGGTCCGAGAGAGCATTTGAATATCAGAGGGTGTGGGAGTTCAGAAAGTAGGAACTCTCTCCACATATTAGACTCGATAGATCTTGGGTTTGGATCTCAATGCTACAACCATGTAATGGGAGCAAGGAGAAGACTCACAGAATAGTAGGAGATAGGTTGCTTATCTCTTTGATCTACCAATTGCCTTATTTGAAGGACTTTTCCTGCTTGGGACAAATATAAACACACACAAGCATTGCCTCTTAAGGAGGACTTCAGACAGTTTACCCGGCCAAATAACAGGCCGGGTCTCCCAGACTACATGAAGAAGAAGGAATTATACCTCAATGCAAATTGCTATAAAGCAAAGCAATGCAAGTTCTTAAGAGAACTGAGCAACTAAGGGTACCTTGCTATGGCAGTGATAATTCGCGTGCTCTTTGCGCCTCTCGACCAAAAACAGATGGACTAGAAGCTGCAAGAAATTGGATACGATGCTCAGGTTCGATGGAGGTTGCTTCTAACGCACCAAATCGCGATTCACCATTAATGGAGCAAGCTTGGACAGTTGCGAATTGCAAGGCTTTTGATGTTGAATACCAAAAACAGTTCAAGAAGATGATGAATCAAGATCGAACCAAAAAGAATTTCATCAATTGATCAAGAAATGAGAAAGTTCTTTGGATTTTTGTGTGAAGTGTTCTTGAAGAACTTTCAGAAATTGGAGGGAATTTGGATCTGATTTTTGGAATTGTCCATTTCTTTTTTGTTATGATTTAGAGATGATTAAGAATATATATGCCAGCTTAATCCATGCTTAACCACACTAATTAATCAATTGGAATGTGTTTAGCATAATTGTTAATTTCAAGCTAGGGGCAAAATGGTCATTTCATGTGCCAGCTCATGACAGCTCACTGCCACCTCATACACCTTCTAAACACCTGTCATGAGCTATTGCCACTTGTTGCATGCTCATTGGAGGTGTATTTCTCATTTTCACTATGTGATGGCTTATGTGTTCATTTTCAAGTCCATTTCAAAAGCCAATTTCCAAACCATGAAGCCTTAGCATGTTATGAATATTCCAACAAGTTTCAAATGCCATTTATGAAGTGTTGCAAAAATCCCCACTCAAAAATTCCAATTATTTCTCAAGTTGGACCATTTTGCCCCTGGATCTTTAACTGTACACTTGAAATTTGACTTTTTGCATTGACCATTTTTGAAGAAATCCAATTATGCACCATGAAAGTACATGTCAAATGGAGTTTGTGCATGAAAAGATCACCCAATTTGGACACTCCATGTGGAAGTTATGCCCTTCTGATTATGGGCCATTTTTGAAACTGAATGGACCATAACTTGCCAACCATACATGGGATTTTCAAGTTCTTGGACTTTTTGGAATTGTGAGAACAAGATCTTCAACTTTCATGTTGGACAAAATTTCATTTGAAGCTTGTATGATGAAGTAATTTTGGGGAGAAAAACTTTCCATTTTTGGCAGGTGAGAATTATAGGTCATTTCCATTTTGGGAAACTTTTTGTCTGACTTCAAATCCTTCAACCTTGATCTTTGAAATGCCAAATGAGACTTGTATGGACATGAATGAGGTCTTTCTAACCATCTCACACCTTCAAATCCCTGATTAAATGCACAGTTGACCCCAGTTGACTTTTGTTGACTTTTCTAGGGTTTTGGATGACTGGGCCATGTTCTGATGAATTCCAAGCCTCTTTCACATGGGATCTTGGTTCCAAATGATACCACAAGTTATATGAACTCTTTATGAATGATCATGGTGTCCAAATTCTTCAAGAACGGCCACTATCAATTGCTCAATGCCTGATTTGACTGTTTGACTGATGATTGCTTCAGCTGCAAGAAACAAGGTTAGATGACAATATTTTTGTACTTTTGGTTAGTAAACATATGAAAAGCAATGATATACAAATGCAATACATGCTTGGTGATCAAGAACCACACTCACAAGGTATCCCACCCACTAGGAGGGAAGCTAGGGTATGCAATGATCCTTGAGGCCATGATATGGTATGTTATGGGCCATGAGGGATCTTAGGGCAAAAATTGGGGTCTTACAGATGCCCCTATTTAAGGTCATTCTAGCCGGAGAAGTGAAGTTTAGAAATCTTCATCTCGACGCGGTAGAATGGGCTTAAATAATAGTAATGAGACGAATTTTGGTCCCTAAGAGACCTCATGATGCAGATGTATGCATATGAAAGCAAATTCTGTGGGGGATATATTGTTCACACAGAAGGGAAGACGATCCATCGGAGTAATACACTCACCAGGAACAGAGACTCTAATAAGACTCTTATTGGGACTCTATTAGGGGATAGTAGAAAAAGAATGCGTGAGCAGGACACGACTTTGATTAGGGTAATGACAAAACTGACACAACGTGAATTAGACACGACTCCGATTGGGGATAACAGATATCGGAATGGAGAACTTGCTGGGGAAGCAAAGGACTCGCACTGGGGAATAAAGAATTCCAGAGGAAAATAAATCCATTGGAAAGACATAAGCTGACTCAAGTTATCCATCAAGGATACTTCGGATAAAAATCCGGACTCGGACCAGGAAAAGATTCACAGAGAAACTCCCTGCCGGGAAATGCATATATCGGGGGAAACGCCCATATAGCAAAAGGGTAAAAATCACCAAAGGAAAATCCGCAGGGGAATGTCTAACAAAGAGACTACTCTTCTGGGAAAAGCAACAAGAAATGAGGTGTCACCGGTATAAGGGTAACAAACTCAGGAAGAATGAATATCTAAGACCGGTATAAGGGTGAGAGATATCAATCAACCAACATCTGAGAAAGACCAACAAAGGGTACAAAACTCAGGAAAATCTAACTCCACAGGGGACCAAAGTCATAATAGGGAGTAGAAAGGAAGGAACACCAGGGATACCGAGGTATATAATAGGTGACCGACCGAAAAAGTGAATTGGTATATATGCCAAGACACTCATCATCCGAAAGGAGGCTTGAAAAAGCAAATCAACTCAAAGGATGGACATCCGAATCCACAACGGGAAAACGAATCCTACTCAAACTGGGGACACAAACCCAAAGAGTACATGAGATATAATATCCATTACCGGCAGACCGTGGATAAAATACTCGCATGAGACATATTATCTATTACCGTCAGAACGTAGATAATAAACTCGCATGGTAAGAAACACCAGAGATACCGAAGCATATAATAGGTGATCTACCGAAGACGTGAATTGGTATATATGCCAAAACACACATCCGAAACACAAACTGGTTAAAGGATGAAATATTCGATTCTACAAAGAATACGAATCTTGCTCAGTTGGGGAAAATCAACAAAGGATTCCAACTAAAGAGCGCATGAGACATATTATTCATTACCGGCAGACCGTGAATAGTATACTCGAAAGGAAAAGACACCAGAGATACCGCAGTATGTAATAGGTGACCACCCAAAAAGAGAGACAATCGTTACCAAGCATCCGGGTAAACGAAAGACAACTCAAGGGGATAAATTGCGAGCATCCGGCAATTATCCGACAACAATAATATTCGATTCCGCGAAAGGGAAACAACGAATCTTACTCGACCGGGGAAACACAAAAGGCTTCAACTGAAGAGTGCATGAGATATATTATCCATTACCGTCAGAACGTGGATAGTATACTCGCATGGAAGATTATCCACAACCGGTATAAGGGTTAATAAAGGATAAATCGTCCGAAACGAAAGGCATCGGGATACCAAACAGGCATATAATGATGACCAATCAAAGAGAGTAACAACATTACCAACAAAAGGGTAAATGAAAGAAGATCCGCTGGGAATGAATTGCAAGCATCCGGCAATTATTCACAGGGACTGGCTGGGGATACATTGATAAATCAATGATCCGGGGAACAAATCACTAGCAAATGGTGAAAAGACCCACTGGCAACTTCAAAAGGGATAACATTGCGAGCATACGGCAATGATCCAGAAGACAACTGGGAATACAAGTGCTTACTCAAGAGCAACTACCCAAAAGTAGGGAGGAATATCAACATCGAATATTGAATGAAGATAACCACAAAGGGGATTAGGGTTTACATCTACCGAATACGGGGAAGAAGACCAAAATCTGGCTGAGAAAACAAGGGGTTTAACAATACCGACTACTGGGTAAGAAACCAAAGACTCAGCTGAGGATAAAATTGCTAGCAACCGGCAATTATCCATATGTATCATAAGATACAACTCCGCTGGAGAGAAAAATCACAGCGACATAGGATTTACAACTACCGAATACAGGGTAGAAGACCACAAACTCCACTGGGGATATAAATCACCACAGGGAACAAAACTCTGTTTGGGATAACACCACAACAACAGGAAATCCACCAACAACCAGATCGAACCACAAAGGTTACCACTGCTAGGGGAAAAGAGATAGGACTTACGACTACCGGTATAAGGGCAGTGGCCAAATACTCTGGTGGGAATAACCACAAACTAGGGTTTACATCTACTGAATACGGGGTAGAAAACCAAAAACTCTGCGTGGGGATAGAATAAATCACGAACCCGCACGAGAAACCAAAAATGAGGTTTATAACAGACCGCAAACTCTGTTGGAGAGTAGGGAATTAGGATTTACGACTACCGACTATCAGGTAGAAAACCAACAACTCTGGCTGGGGACTAAAAGGTATATAACCACAAGTTCTGCCAAGAAAGCCAGGAGAATGGGACTTACAACTACCGGTATAAGGGTAGAGGCCAAAATCGACTCTTGCGGAGGAATGAAAGGTATATAACCACAAATTCCGCCAAGAGGAAAGGAACAAAAGGACTTACGACTACCGGTATAAGGGTAGAGGCCCGAAACTCCGCTGGGGAACAACCCACTGGGAAGCACAATGAACAGACGACAAATGTCAATTCAGGAAAGATCCGAAAAGACAGACTGAATCAAGACACGTCCTAATGAGGATATAACTCAAATAGGAACCTCCATCCCAATATATGTGTTGGGAGGAAACGGAAGAAACCGTCATCCACGCGGGTATATCTCAGTGGGGAACTGCAGAAGGACAGACAGACACTTTCTGCTTATGGGCTGACTCTATATGGAGAGATTTAACACCCGACATCTGCTTAGGAAGATCTATAACGATCTATATCACCATAGCAGGGAATAACAAACAAGGGATATATGGCAAAAATGCAACATGAATATCTGAATGTTTCATGAATATGCATGAATATGCGTGATTTATGTTTGATGAATGCTGACAAAACAGACATTTCTAACACAACAGGCTCAGGAATCAAACGTCCGGTATTACACTTCCAAGGGGGAAAACCAACTGGAAAGCCAATTCTGCTGGAGATCTACATGCTATAAAGCAAAGATCTGAGGGTACTGCTGGGAAGCAGAAGCAAAAGAATCAGAGATATCTGGAGAATACCAAATCTCTGAGCAACGGATCAGCGATCATCCCAACTAGGGCATAGAAAGTCACAACAGGCAAAGAGCCACAAAGACAAATCTGTCGGGGAACAAGAGAAAATCTCAAAGTCCTGCAGGGGATCCTAGCACACTGCTAAGGGAACGGATCCAACATAACTCCATTGGGGAACAACCCACTGAGGGAGCAAAGGTCGCCCGGATAGAGTTTGGCTGCACAAGCAACTCTACTGGGGATATCAACAAAAAATATATAATAATGATATATGTATCCCACTAGATTGAGTACCTCATCCTGGGGCAATCTAGGCAAAAATTAGGGATTTGGCAAGTAACTACATCCTGACAAGACTTTGTTCTACAACTGTCGTCCGTCAGAGATCCTTGCTCATTATCAACCAAAGCTTCAAATACACCGGGTTCAGAATTGGTGGAGAAATGGTCATTATGTTCAATGTAGCCCTTTTCCAATATATATCACCAATTTCAAATTTGTAAAGATCTATGGAGTCTTGCCATTCGCAGACTACCATTCTATCAAATAAATTTGAGCCTTTTATCCAATTATTGGCACTCTTATCTGTTTCTATTCAACAAATGTTTTGCATGTTTTGATTAAGAAAATATCATTGTTTTAAACGATCAAATTTTTTATAATTTGTTTTTAAACTTTCACAATTGGGTCGCTGTGGATATTCCAACCGTTATCCACAAGTCAACGTAATGATCACTTTGTTTAAAAACCCTTCTCCCATGCCAAAAGGAGGAGTGATGACATTGATGGCGCATAAATACAATGATATTTTCATTTAATAAATTCATGTTAAATGTTTGTTTTTCCATTTATTTTCCCTTTTTGTTTTTGCACGAAATTGGTGATCACATAAAACCTCAAAATAGAATAAAATCAATCTTTTCATCTGCATAATGATTTGCCTTGTTTGAATTCTAAATCTTTTCATATACAAAATCATTATGCAGGTTGATTTCTAAACCCATTGAACATAATGACCCAACACCATCTCCCAATTTTGAATTCCCTGTATTTGAGGCAGAGGAAGATGATGTTGAAGAGATTCCTGATGAGATCACCCGGCTACTTGAGCATGAAGAGAAGATCATTCAGCCGCATCTTGAGAATCTGGAAACAATCAACTTGGGGTCTGAAGATTGTGTGCGAGAGGTAAAGATTGGGGCACTTCTGGAAGAATATGTTAAGAAGGGGTTGATTAAGTTGCTACGAGAATATGTTGACGTCTTTGCCTGGTCATATGAAGACATGCCTGGTTTAGATACTGATATTGTGCAACATTTCCCACCTTTGAAGCCTGAGTGCGTGCATGTGAAGCAGAAACTCAGAAGAACTCATCCTGATATGGCAGTGAAGATCAAAGAGGAAGTTCAGAAGCAAATTGATGTGGTGTTTCTGGTGACTTTTACATATCCTCAATGGGTGGCCAATATTGTGCCCGTGCCTAAGAAAGATGGAAAAGTCCGGATGTGTGTGGACTATAGAGACTTGAATAAAGCTAGTTCGAAAGATGATTTCCCTCTACCACATATTGATATGTTGGTAGACAATACAGCTAAATTCAATGTCTTCTCGTTTATGGACGGATTTTCCGGATATAATCAGATTAAGATGGCACCCGAGGATATGGAGAAGACAACATTCATCACACCTTGGGGAACATTCTGTTATCGAGTGATGCCCTTCGGTTTGAAGAACGCCGGAGCCACGTATCAACGAGCTATGACTACCTTGTTTCATGACATGATGCATAAGGAGATTGAGGTATATGTTGATGATATGATTGCTAAGTCGAGAACGGAAGTGGAACATGTAGAGCACTTGTTGAAGCTTTTTCAGCGTTTGAGGAAGTACAAGCTTCGTCTGAATCCCAACAAGTGTATATTTGGAGTCCGTTCTGGCAAGTTATTGGGCTTTATTGTCAGCGAAAGAGGTATTGAGGTTGATCCTGCAAAGGTCAAAGCAATACACGAGATGCCTGCGCCCAAAACTGAGAAGCAAGTCCGAGGTTTTCTTGGTCGCTTGAATTATATCTCCAGATTCATATCCCACATGACTGCCACATGTGCGCCTATATTCAAGCTCCTCCGGAAAGATCAGTCCCATGATTGGACCGAGGATTGCCAGAAAGCTTTCGACAGTATTAAAGAGTATCTGTCTAAGCCTCTGATTCTGTCTCCGCCCGTGGAAGGGAGACCATTGATCATGTATCTGACTGTTCTGGAAGATTCTATGGGTTGTGTCCCTGGCCAGCAAGATGAATCAGGGAAGAAAGAGTATGCTATCTACTACCTGAGTAAGAAGTTCACTGATTGTGAGTCTCGATATTCAATGCTCGAGAAGACATGTTGTGCTTTGGCTTGGGCCGCTAAGCGCTTACGTCAGTATATGTTGAATCATAATACTTGGTTGATATCCATAATGGACCCAATCAAGTATATATTTAAGAAGCCTGCTTTAACAGGGAGGATTTCCCGTTGGCAAATGTTATTATCTGAGTATGATATTGAGTACCGAGCTCAGAAGGCTATTAAAGGTAGTATTTTGGCTAACCACTTGGCACACCAGCCGATCGAGGATTATCAGTCAGTTCAGTATGACTTTCCGGATGAGGAGATTCTGTATTTGAAAATGAAAGATTGTGATGAGCCTACACTCGATGAAGGACCAGAGCCTGGTTCCAGATGGAGTATGGTATTTGATGGCGCTGTAAATCAGTATGGAAATGGTATTGGGGCAGTAATTATTACTCCTCAGGGCACACATATTCCTTTTACAGCGAGGCTAACTTTCAAGTGCACGAATAATATGGCTGAGTATGAGGCCTGTATTATGGGATTGGAAGAATGTATTGATCTAAGGATCAAGCACCTTGATGTATATGGTGATTCGGCCCTCGTTGTTAATCAGATTAAGGCTGAGTAGGAAACGAATCAGCCTGGCCTCATTCCATATAGAGATTATGCGAGGAGGATTTCAACGTTCTTTACTGAGGTTGACTTTCATCATATTCCTCGAGATGAGAATCGGATGGCAGATGCTCTTGCTACGCTAGCTTCAATGATTGTGGTTAAGTATTGGAATGAAGTTCCCAATATCACTGTAATGCGCTTGGACAGACCCGCTCATGTATTTGTGGTAGAGGAAGTAAAAGATGACAA
This sequence comes from Lathyrus oleraceus, assembly GCF_024323335.1. Taxonomy (NCBI): domain Eukaryota; kingdom Viridiplantae; phylum Streptophyta; class Magnoliopsida; order Fabales; family Fabaceae; genus Lathyrus; species Lathyrus oleraceus. Next base: position 78,890,388 of record NC_066579.1, on the reverse strand, counting down.
ACCATGGTATTATGATATCAAGTGTTTCCTTCAGAACCAGGTTTACCCGCCTGGGGCATCTGTGAAAGACATGAAAACATTGAGGAGATTGTCAGGCAGTTTCTACCTCAATGGTGATGTGCTTTATAAGAGAAATTTTGACATGGTTCTGCTCAGATGCGTGGATAGACACGAAGCAGACCTATTAATGACTGAGGTCCATGAGGGTTCATTTGGTACACATTCCAATGGACATGCCATGGCTAGGAAGATATTGAGAGCAGGTTACTATTGGCTGACAATGGAGTCTGACTGCTGCAAGTATGTGAAGAAATGCCATAAGTGTCAAATTTATGCGGATAAGATTCATATTCCCCCAACACTTCTGAATGTTATTTCATCACCATGGCCTTTCTCCATGTGGGTAATTGACATGATTGGCATGATAGAGCCGAAAGCGTCCAATGGACACAGATTTATTCTCGTAGTAATTGATTACTTCACCAAGTGGGTTGAAGCAGCGTCATATGCAAATGTGACCAGGCAGGTGGTCGTGAAGTTTATCAAGAATCAACTCATATGCCGCTACGGTGTGCCAGATAAGATCATTACTGATAATGGATCTAACTTGAACAACAAAATGATGAAAGAGATGTGTAGTGAGTTCAAGATCGCGCATCATAATTCTTCTCCTTATAGACCCAAGATGAATGGGGCTGTTGAAGCTGCTAATAAGAATATCAAGAAAATTATCCAGAAGATGGTTGTTACGTATAAAGATTGGCATGAGATGTTGCCGTTCTCTTTGCATGGATATCGTACATCCGTCCGCACTTCAACAGGGGCAACCCCTTTCTCTCTTGTTTACGGCATGGAAGCTGTACTCCCAGTAGAGGTGGAGATCCCATCAATGAGGGTCTTGATGAAAGCCAAGTTGACTGATGCTGAATGGGTTCAGAGTCGTTATGACCAGCTGAACTTGATAGAAGAAAAGAGATTGACTGCCATGTGCCACGGTCAGTTATATCAGCAGAGGATGAAGAAATCTTTTGATAAGAAGGTCAAGCCTCGTGTGTTCCGAGAAGGTGACCTTGTGCTCAAGAAAGTCGTGTCTTTCGCGCCCGATTCCAGGGGCAAGTGGACTCCAAACTATGAGGGTCCGTATGTTGTTAAGAGAGCCTTTTCAGGCGGTGCTTTGATACTTACAACTATGGATGGGGAGGATTTCGCTCGTCCTGTGAATTCAGATGCAGTTAAGAAATACTTCGCCTAAAAAAATAAAAACTGAATAGCTCGCTAAGTTGAAAACCCGAAAGGGCGGCTTAGGCAAAAATGAGCATCTCGGTGGATTGAAAACCCGAAAGGGCGATCCAGGCAAAAGTTAGAGACACAAAAAATATATAATAATGATATATGTATCCCGCTAGATTGAGTACCTCATCCTGGGGAATCTAGGCAAAAATTAGGGATTTGGCAAGTAACTGCATCCTGACAAGACTTTGTTCTACAACTGTCGTCCGTCAGAGATCCCTGCTCATTATCAGCCAAAGCTTCAAATACATCGGATTCAGAATTGGTGGAGAAATGGTCATTATGTTCAATGTAGCCCTTTTCCAATATATATAACCAATTTCAAATTTGTAAAGATCTATGGAGTCTTGCCATTCGCAGACTACCATTCTATCAAATAAATTTGAGCCTTTTTATCCAGTTATTGGCACTCTTATCTGTTTCTATTCAACAAATGTTTTGCATGTTTTGATTAAGAAAATATCATTGTTTTAAACAATCAAATTTGTCATAATTTGTTTTTAAACAAAGTGAACATTCACAATGACGAAAGGATACTTAGGAGATCCTCAGTGCTCTCACAAGGGTGGTACGATCCCCAACAGGGTAAGATTTTTGTCCATATTCCTGGCATGACTGTATCTCCTCCCTCCGGAACCTTCTGTGGTTTATCCTACCAAGTGGATTGCTTGTTGAGAGTCACCTCTCTTCCCTTCAGCAGAGTAGCAATCTTTCGTCCTCAGCAGCTTGGATCTCTTTGGGCAAGAGTGGTATTTGGTGGTTGATCCCGATAAATCCTTTATCTCCTCGGATAAATTCCCCAGTAGAGTTGTTGGTATGGTAGACCTTGTCTGTGATGACTCTCGTCCCCAGCTGGAATGGTTGATGATTCATCCCCTGCAGGGTTCTTTGCTTCCTGGTATCGCTGATCCCCAGCAGATTGGATACTCTCCGGTAAACTTGGCTTTCTCTCTTGAGATGTAGTACCGGGTGGTTGATTCCTGGACCTGGTCGTGTTAGATATGTATGTTTGTTAGCATACATCATACATAAACCACGCATATACATGCATAATTATAACATTCAGATATTCATGTTGCATTCTTTGCCATATATCGTTGTTTGTTGTCTCCTGCTATTTGGTGATATATTTCCCCAAGCAGAGGTGTGTGTCTGGTCTCTCCATATAGAGTCAGCTCCATAGGCAGAAAGCGTCTATCCTTTCTTCCATATTCCCCATCGGGTTATATCCTCGTGGATGTTGATTGTTTTTGTTCCTTCCCAACACATATATTGGGATGGTTTTCCCCATTGAGTTATATCCTCACCGGGACAAGTCTTGATTTGGTGTGCCCATTTAGTAATTATTATCCTCGGTGGAGTCTGTGTTTCTCTACCCTCATACCGGTAGTTGTAAACCCTATTTCTTCCCTTTTTGCAGAGTAACTATTTTTGCTCATCTTTAATTGGTGACATTTATCTTCATCCAAAATTCGATAATGATATCCCCTCATCTGCTTGGATAATTGCCCTGATTACGCAATTTATCCCTAGCGGGTCATCTCTCGTCTACCTTGTTGTTGTTGGTAACGATTGTTTCTCCCCTGAATTGGTCATCATTATATACCTAGTTTCGGTATCCCGATGCCTTTTCTTTTCGGTCGATTTATCCTTTATTAACCCAGTAACCGGTTGTGGATAATCGTCCATGCGAGTATATTATCTATGTTCTGACGGTAATAGATAGTATATCTCATGCACTCTCGGGTCTGAAGCCTTTTGTTCTTCCCCAGTTGAGTAAGATTCGTATCCCTTTTGTGGAGTCGAATATCCATCCTGTAATCGAGTTTGCTTTCAGCCCTCTTTTGGATGATGAGTGTTTTGGGAATATTCCCCAATTCACGCCTTGGTTGGTCACCTATTATATGCCCAGTAACCGGTATCCCTGGTGTTCCTTCCTCTCTGCTCCCTATTATGACTTTTTGTCCCCTATGGAGTCAGAATCCCTGAGTTGAAGTATACCTTTTAGGTTTTCCTCAGACGTTTTGAAGTTTTGATATCTCTCACCCTTATACCGGTCTTGGATATTCATATCTTCCTGAGCATGTTATATCTCTCACCCTCATACCTGGCGTTCAGATCACATGTCTCCTTGAGCTTATTACCCAGTAACCGATAATACCTCGTCCCGCTGCTTCCCCAGGAGTGTCCTTGTGGACATCCCCAGCGAAGTCCCTTAGTGGATTGTTTTCATCCGGATTTTATCCGAAGTATCCGCTGTGGATAATTTTTTGCTGTATTGGCATATTCCCGAATACATGCATCTTCGAGTCAGCTCGAGTCTTTCCATTGGATCTTTTCCCTTTGGAATTTTGTTCCCCACGCTTTGAGTCGTGACCTGCTCGCGCATTTTTATCCCTTTTCTATCCCCAGGAGAGTCCCTAGGGTCTTGGTCCCATGGAGTGAATTGCTCATATGGATTATCAGTGGCTTCTGATTTCTTTGCTTTTGTGGACACATATCTCCACAGAGTGCTACCATTTTTCATACCTACATTTGCATGATGAGGTCTCTTAGGGACCAAAATTCGTCTCTTTGTTATTATTTAAGCCCATTCTACCCCGTCGAGACGAAGATTTTAACCTTCACTTCTCCGGCTAGAATGACCTTAAATAGGGGCATCTGTAAGACCCCAATTTTGACCCTAAGATCCCTCATGGCATCATAACATTGCATTTGCATTGCCTCAAGGATCTTTAGTATCTTGGTTCCCTTTGCCTTTGGGTGGGACTCCTAGTGATTGGTTTGAGATCACCAAGCATGCTTGAATTATACATCATTGTTTCTCTTACTTTTGTTTACTAACCAAAAGCACAAAAATGTGTCACTAACATCTTTTGTTTGAAGCTTGAGTATCATCCAAGACACTTTGTGGGTTCTATTTAGATGATCAGTCAACACAAGGGAATGACTTGAGATACTTCCAACAGGTTCAAATGGGGTATATTCGTCAGTCAAAACGTTAATCGTGAAGGAGCAAAAGTTTGTTCATGAACTGTCATGCTCGCTAGGCGAAGCCCACGTGTTAAAAAAAACGAAAAAAAATGAAAAACGAAAAATGAAAAAAAATAAAATAAATAAATAAATAAAATATAACAGAAATTTTTTGGACTTGGGCCTCTCTTATTTGAGCCCACAGGTCCACAAAAATCAGGTTATAAATTCAGAGTTTCAGTGAAACAAAAGATAATTCCATTCCTATTACCCTGGCAGAGAAAAAGATAGTGAGAGAAGAGCTAACAGAGTTCAGAGCAACCTCTAGAGACTGAAGGGAACTCATCGGCAAAGAACCAATTCCCTCTCATATAAACCCTCAGACTGCTTTGCAAACCCAACCGGGCAATTCAATTTCATTCGATCTCTCCAGTCAGGTTTGCCCTTATCCCCATTACTCTACGCTTTTAATTTGAATGCTCTGAATGTATGAGGTATTATGGGTAAATTTGACACCCTTTTGATGCATGTGTTTGACAAGAGGTTTAGGCCTTCTACCCTTGGTTGCTTTTCGTGAGCTTTTTGTGAATTTTAATGGCATGATTCATGTGGTTACATTTTGATTTGGGGCAACTCTTGATTACCCTATCTTGTTTCTCTAACCTGTTTGTTGAGTTTTGTTTTGTGAGGGCTCATATGACTCTTGTAGAGATTGCTTGCCTGGTGTTCCACTTTATTTGTGGGATACCACCTGGAGGTTTATTCCGATTACCTGTACTGACTCACTTTCTTTGATGGTGTTTAGCTTGGAAGAGTCTTTGGGTTTCTTATTTATCTAATTGTTGTTACTTCGGATCTTTATCCGTACGGTAGATCTCTCGATCCCTTTACTTTTCCCGCATGTTACCGATTTCTTAGGTTTCGTATAGCCTCTCGTGGCATATCATTTAAGGTAGCGTGGTTCCTTCATCTAGGACTGCCTTTTTGCATGAGCATCCCTAAACACCCCAAACTTATTGATTTTTCTTCTCCTAAGAACACGTTTACTCCTTCTACTACAGGCGAGTAAGTCTCCAAAGGTCGAGCATCCGGTAGATTGCGTAGTAACGTCGTTCACCCCAAAACCCAACCCTTACCCCGTAGGTGGTCGAACTACGGTTTGCTCTGATTTTCATCCCAGATGAGATACGTAGGCATAAGACGCGATGTCTTAGCGAGCACACTCCTCTTTAACCCATAGGTATCCGAGCTACGAAGACTCTAATTCTTAGATTCAGACGAGATACGTATGTAGTGGATGCGACATCCGTGCGAGTCATTTCCTTTTGACCCTTCTTTTAGTAAGTAGTACATTAGATAAACATACACGCTTTTCTGATCCCTTCAATCATGTTTGCACAAATAATTTTCACAAAAACAACAACCTTTGCAACAAATGTGAAAAGGGCTCCCTAGGAGTACCTAGGATGCTTTGGGTGCCTAATACCTTCCCATTGCATAACCAACCCCCTTACCCAGATCTCTGACATTTTTACTAGTTTTGATTCGATAAAACTTTTAGGTTTTTGTTCGCTTTCTAACCATTCCTTTGGATAAATAGAAGTGCGGTGGCGACTCGACTTGTATGATTTACCTTGGATTTAGTCAATATCTCTAATGGTAACGAATACCCCGCTACAACAATCATCAAATGGGTAAGCCAAAAAGAGCTTTTGATCCTAGGAGATACCCTGATCCTAGACGCCCCATGGTAAAGTTGAGCAAAACCAAGCAAGCAGGGTGAAATTTCAAACCCATGACCTTTAAGCCAAGCATCAAGGGATCAAATGGAAAGTGGGTCAAGCAAACTGATGGCAGGAAACGCGGTCATGGAAAGTGGCAGAACTTCGAGGTTGAAAGAGGTTCTTCGTTGGCTTACCGCCAGGAATTTCGGTCCGACAAAAGGACTTCACATGTGTCCGAGAACTATAAAGGAAAAAACCCTATGACGAGATCTCAGTGGAGAAGAGAACAAAGAAGGTGAAAAGCCAAAAGAGAAGTTGGTGAGATAGATCAGGCTGAGTCGAGTACCAACGTGATTGTAAAGAAAATGGATGACCCAAACTTCACCAAAAGAGATCCCAATATTTCAGGTAAGACGGCCGAAGAAAAATACAATCAGGTGGCCGCCAAAGATGATTTGTTAATTGACAACTTCGACTCTGGTTCAGAGGCATCTTTAGTCATTTTAGTCAGAGTGGTATCCATAATGCCCAGGGAATTCGATCGGATTACTGAAGTCGAAGACAATGACAGTATCACCGAGAAGGAGATGGCCGCTCACAAGTCGGTATGCTACTATGTAATGAAGAACGGTTATGACGAAGAGCAAAATGCTTTTTTCGAAAGGCCCAGCGAAGCCATAAAGAGCCACATGAAACCCCTCTTCATCACTGGAAAAGTCGAAGACATCCCGATTAATAAAATATTGGTGGATTATGGAGCGACTGTGAATTTGATGCCTCACCGCATGTTGAGGAAAATTGGCAAATATGATACTGATGCCAAACCTCATAATATGGTGTTAAACAACTATGAAGGTAAAGTAGGTTCCACCCTAGGGTCTATCCAAGTCGAATTAACTGTGGGGGCAGTCACTAGGTCCACAATGTTTATGATTATGGAAACAAAGGCCAACTACAATTTGTTGCTTGGAAGAGAATGGATCCATGGAGTCGGAGCTGTCCCATCTTCAATGCACCAGAGGATAATAATTTGGCGCCCAGATGGCATCGTCGAAAATATAGAGGCGGATCAGGGGTACTTTAAAACCCCTATCAATCATGTTGATAGGCGCCAGTTCAACAAATACTTAGCCGCTATAGCTCCTTGTGATTCGACTGAGTTTACGTTTACCCCTGACGACAATGCCTATTGTTCCTTATCACTACACCCTCACTATGGTTTTCAGTGGGACAAAGAGATGGTAGGCGAAGACAACTTCGGATATTTGGGAGTATCTGGAATCGACCCCACATGATGGGAAAGTGAATTCAGTAATGATGACTGAGTTTACAGCTTTAAAGAGGATTTTGGCTTACATAGCCGTAAACAAGCAACAATTGGCCTTAGAGGCCGAGGTACAAAATATGGTTGTCGAAGCCAGTGAAGTTTCTCCATTAATAGGTCCCAGGAAGGACTTTGACCCAATACCACCTGATAAAAGTCAGGATGAAGAGAAAGACTAGAGGCTCGATGTGATCTACGACGATGAGCCTTTGGGTTTCGAGAAGGATCCACTAGCAACAAACATTAAGATGCTAACTTAGGATCCTCTTGAAGAAGTAGACTTGGGAGAGGGGGTAATAAAAAGGCCGACTTACATCAGTGCCAACATTCATCCTCAACTCAAGATCGAAGTGGTCCAGTTGCTGAGAGAGTTTAAAGACTATTTCGCATGGGACTATGATGAAATGCCTGGTTTAAGTATGGAGCTGGTCGAATTGAAACTGCCGATCAAGCCTGGAAAGAAGCCTGTGAAGCATAACCCATGACGATTTGCTCCAGCAATACTGTCGAAGATCAAGGAAGAAGTTGAAAGGCTTCTCCGTTGTAATTTCATTCGCACGGACAGGTATGTCGAATGGTTAGCTAACATTGTGCCAGTTGTAAAGAAGAATGATACTTTAAGGCTTTGCATAGATTTTAGAGATTTAAATACTGCAACTCCAAAAGATGAGTATTCGATGCCAGTGGCAGAAATGATAGTTGATTCTGCTGCAGACTATGAATATTTAAGCATACTTGATGGGTATTTTGGGTATAATCAAATATTTATTACCGAAGAGGATGTCCCAAAAACAGCATTTCGTTGCCCTGGAGCCTTAGGCACACGAATGGGTAGTGATCCCTTTCGGTTTGAAAAATGCTGGGGCAACCCACCAAAGAGCGATGAATTCGATCTTCCATGATTTCATAGAAACTTTTATGCAAATATATATAGACGATAGTGTTGTTAAGTTTGTTTCAGGGAAGAGTCATGTAGACCACCTTCAAATATCTTTCGAGAGAATGAGAAAATATGGTCTAAAAATGAACCCTTTAAAATGCGCTTTTTGTGTGCAGGCTGGGGATTTTCTAGGTTTCGTGGTCCATAAAAAGGGGATCGAAATAAACCAGAATAAGACCAAGGTCATCATGGAAGCGAAAGCGCCATCGACAAAGAAAGGTTTGTAGTTGCTGCTGGGCAAGATCAATTTCCTAAGGAGATTCATCTCAAACCTTAGTGGGAAGACGCAAGCATTCTCGTCTTTGCTTCGACTCAACAAGGAAGTGTTTGAATGTGGGCAGGCTCAACAAGAAGCGTTCGATGAGATTAAAGCATACTTGAGCCATCCACCAATCTTAACACCACCTTGTAGAAATAAAAGTATGAGATTGTATATATTTGCATCTGACAAAACCTTAGAGAGCATGTTAGCCCAGGAGGATGATAATGGTGTCGAAAGAGCCATTTACTACCTCAATAGAGTTTTAAACAATGCAGAAACTAGGTATAGCATGATCGAAAAATTATTATTATGCTTATATTTCTCCTGTACAAAATTGAAACATTATATCAAATCGGTTGACGTGTATGTTTCATCTCATTATGACGTTATTAAACATATGTTATCCAAACCAATTTTGCATAGTCAAATTGGGAAATGGGCTTTAGCATTAACTGAGTTCTCTTTAACATACATGCCATTAAGAGCTGTTAAAGGACAAGTGGTAGCGGACTTCATAGTCGATCACTCCATTGACGCCAACACAGTGAACTATGTCGAATTGGGGTCGTGGAAGTTGTACTTCGACAGATATAGTCATAAAGATGGCACGAGCGTCGGGGTCATGATTATTTCTCCTAATAAAATTCCAACAAAGTTCCAGTACAAAGTAGAAGGTACTTGTTCAAATAATGAGGCTGAATATGAAGCCCTCATAGCAGGACTTAAAATGTTGTTGGAATTAGGGGCAACTCGAGTTGAGATAATGGGAGACTCGGAGTTGGTCATAAAATAGATCACGAAAGAATATAGATGTGTTAAGGAGAATTTGATCATGTATTTCATAATCGTTAATCGACTGTTAAAAAAGTTCGAAATAGTTTATATTCGACATATACCGCGAATAGAAAACATGGTAGCTAATGATTTAGCTCAGGTTGCATCCGGGTACAAAATTTCAAAGGAAAAGGTGCACAAAGTCATTGATGTCAGGGGAAGGGTCGTGGAAACCAGATTAATTCCCTTAGATTTAGAGAAGACGAAGCTAGGATATGCTGATGAAGAAAATTTCGAAATATTGGCAATAGACAATTTGAAGGATGAAGACTGGAGAAAGCCAATATTGGAGTACCTGCAGAACCCAACATCGTCTATTGATCGAAAAACTAGGTATCGAGCATTGAGTTACGTTCTTTTGGTTCAGAGTTATTTAAGAAATCTCCTGAGGGAATTCTGCTTAAATGCCTCTGTGAGTCGGAGGCATACTTTGCCCTTTCGACTGTGCATAGTGGAGCGTGTGGGGCACACCAAGTCGGTCATAAGATGAAATGCCTCTTATTTCGCCAAGGGATATATTGGCCTACCATATTGAAATACTATATTGAATTCGTGAAGGGTTGCCAAGAATGTCAGGTGCATGCGGGCATACAACATGTCCCTGCAAGTTAATTACATTCTGTAAGACCCCAATTTTGACCCTAAGATCCCTCATGCAATTTCATCATATGCATTAGCATTGGGATCATACATTGGCATCCTCCTTACCCCTCTTTCATAGGGTTTGTTTTGGGAGAGATCACAAAGCACCATGTGATTGTATCATACTTGTATATTGTCATTTTACTAACTAAAATACCAAAAATATTTCTTTGTATTTGCCTAACTCTTTTGTAGGTAGGGCATGATCACCCTTGATCTAGCAAGTTCAACCTAGGGTTTGAGACCCTCATGACTAAAAGCACAACCATGGATTGATCCACAAATGTCTCAAAGCATCATATATGAGTCCCAATGATCTCTACATGTTATATTGATCAAGTTTTCTTCAAGAGTTTGGAGGTGATTTGCCTTGGAAACCCTAGTTTGACTGGGTATCTTGAGTAACTTCTCCAACAAGCTATCTCACCAATTGATAAAAGTTCTCAAGGGATACTTCAAAATTCATCATCTTATGCATATATGATCTACCATGATCCTATAAAGCCAAGAGAATTGAAGGTTAGCAAGTTGGTTGGTGGTGGTTGGCCAAATGAATTCATCTGATCAAAACTGGGTTTCCCTAGACCATATCTCCTACAATTTTCACCATATAAAAATTATTCCAATATAAACTTTACTCTAAATGATATTCCAAACAACTTTCATGTTGAGACCTAGAGCTAGTTTTGCTTGTAAAATCATTTTCTATGTTGAAACATTATAGGTCATTTTGTCTAAACCCTAATTTGAAAGTCAACTTCCCAAGGCCATAAATTTCTCAATTTTTATGAGATGAAAGATTTCCAAGTTTCACAATCAAATTAAAGATTCATACTTGAACTTTTATGTTTGGAGTAAGAGCTAATTCAACTTTTATGAGCATGTGATATGAGGATACATTATAAGTCATTTTTTACCTATACCATTGAACAAGTGATTTTCCTCAACTTCAAAAATGCATAACTCTATCATTATAAATCAAAATTACATGAAATTTGTGACCATTTTGAAGGTTTTTGGAAGAGATACAACTTTTATTAAGACACTTTTCTAATTTGAAGCTTACATAAAAAGTTAAGCAAGGTGGAATATTAAGATATATGGCTTGACACTTAGAAAAAATTTCAACATGTTGAAATTTCCAAACTTCCACCTCAAAATTCACCAATATCCAAGTTCCAAATGAAAAAGTGTCCAACATCAAAGTTGTTCCCCTTGATCTAAGCGTTCAAAAGAACCTAATTTCATGTATTTTGGATAAGGATTGCTAGGGATGCGCATGGCTTTAACAAGTATGCATGATTGGAAGAAACTAAATGTTAAAAACTCCATTTCACTTTGCCTTGACATCCAAGCTTGGTTGGAACCTCAGTACAGTTGTAAGTGGATTGCTTCATAGCCCTGTACGCGCCCATGCAAGCTTGTTCATGAAATGTCCAAATTTAACAATTTTTCAAGTGTGCAAATATCAGTCCCAATTGCTAAAAATACAGGCCCTTGGAGCTCAATTCAAACACACCTTGCATGCCAGCTTTGCCCCCCAATTGAAACCCTCACCATTCAGAGGAAAAACTATGAATTTTCAAATTGAAAATTGAGTTTGAATCTCACTGTTTGGAGATTCAGAAACTCCAGGATCCAAAGCTTTGTACCATTGTTAAACCTCTCCTGCAAGCTTCTCAAGTGTGATCAGATCAAGGTTGAAGCAAACAAGATCCATTTCTGCACAGCATTGAAGGTAAATTTCAGAAAACTTCATCTCTTCGATTCTCACTCAATTCTCACCAATTCTCTTGGATCTTTGGTTGTCTGAAGTCATACCAATGTAGGCAAGAAGATTGAGTTGCTTTGAGGTCAAATCAAAGTAACTCAGTTGTCACATCTCAAAATTCAACTCCTCATATCTTTTTATATATTTGGAGTTAGTTGAAATTGAGGTCAGATTTGTGCTCTACGCCATTTTTTCTTTCAGATCATGTCCTCCTTTTTCATTTTGGTGATGGTTGAGGGTGGACCAGTCCGGTGTGGTCCACCGGAGAAGAAGACCGAAGCTCTGGCTCCGGTGGTGTGTTGGCATGTCTCTAGACCACATGATCCAATTGAAATGTTTTAATCTTAAGTGTTGGTTTTGATTACCACGCGTCTGGCGCGTCGACTAAGTTCCACCATGGAACGCGCGTTTCTATTCACTTGATATGTCACCTCAATTAATGAGGGAGATCAAGTGGTTCACGTTTTTTTTTTATTTTTTGATTTTTGTTTTAATTCATTTGATTTTCATTAATTCATATTAATTTTAATATTGATCCAAAAAATATGAGAGTTTCACCAAAAAATTTCAAATAATTTCATCTTTCATCTTTTGAATTAAAATTATTTTTTGGATCATTATTAATATTTTTCATGATTTAATTTATTTTGTGATTATTTTTAATTGCTTAAAAATACTTTTAAGTCTTTAAAAATCCTGAAATTTTTTCTCCAAGGTCCTTTGACCTTGTTTGACCTATGATAAATCTCATGGCCATTTCTTTGGTGTTTTGATGAGGTTTAGGAATTTGACAAAACATATTTAATTTAAATGCATTATTTTAGTATTTTTAAATTGAATAAATGCCAACTAATTGTGTTGACCTCTTGTGATGGTTTGTGTAAGTTTGACTTGTGTTGTTGGGCCTTGGTCAAGGTTGATTTGACTTTGCTAGGTTAATATCATTGGATTTAGGGGATTGATGGAATGCACATTCCATCTCCCAAAATGAATGAATGATGTTAACTTGGTAAAAGTCCTCCTTTGACCAATTTGAGTTTTGATCCATTCCCCTCCCTCTTCATCTAATTCCCCTTCTTTATGCATTCATTTCATTTGGCCTATGACATCTCAAAATCCTAAGGCTAGTTGATTGCAAAATCAACATAAGTATGGATAAGATTAGGCCACCTCTTTGGCATATTCTTTTTGTGTGTGGTATGTGTCGCATTACGCGAAAAATCGGCGGGAAAACGAAACAACAGAGCCGCCACCGTGCGTTATTTATCCCAAAGGAGGGAAAGGAAACGCTCGAAGTAAACCTGGAAAAGACATGGTCTCGCGACCAGAGAAAGATGGGATCGGGAGTCGGTTATGCGAAGGGAAGATATTAGCACCCCTACGCATCCGTCGTACTCGACGGGATCCACGCTCAAAAGAACGGATAAGGTTGCTAGAAACTGCTCACAAACCACACAAAGCTGGAAGGAAACACAAGAAAGATAAAAGAAACTAACTCGGCAGGATATCGCATCCTGGGCCTACGTAGTCTGTCAGGCACAGACATCAGAGTCGACGTAGTCCGGGACAGGGGGAAACGTGCTCGCTAGGATGTCGCATCCTATGCATACGTATCTTCTCTAACCAGAGAAGAATCAGAGCACTCGTAGCTCGGCTAACGCACGCCAAACAAAACAACACAGGAAACTGACTACCAATCGATGGACTTACGTCAGACTCCACACAAACAGGCAAACATGGAAACCGAATGCCAATCGCTGGACTTACATCGGACTCCAAACCAACAAACACACACATAGGAAACCAACTGCCAATTGCTGGACTTATGTCAGACTCCAACAAGCAAACAAGACATAGGAAACCAGCTGCCAATCGCTGGGCTTACGTCAGACTCCGAACCAACAGACACACACCCACACAGGAAACCAACTGCCAATCGCTGGACTTATGTCAGACTCCAAACAAAGAAACTGGAAACCGAATGCCAATCGTTGGACTTACATCGGACTCCAACCAGAGAAGGATAACAAACTCACACAAAAAGAAAAGAAGGTGCCCGGAGAGATCAGCTCAATCTCCTGCCTACGTACCTCATCTGGTATGAGGATCAGGGCGACGTAGTTCCCTTACACAGGGAAAGAACTTCTAACCTAACCAGATATAAAGGGAGACACAAACTACTAGGGAGACTACGACTCGAGCCTAGAAGTTATCATGCATACGATCCCTATGTTAAGGTTTCTATCTAACTTGCACAGGGAGCAAGCTATCCTAAACAGCACAGGCAAACACACACAAGCACACAAAGCAAGCACACACACTATATGCAAACAATTGGGCTCATACAAGGTTAGGCTGTAAAAACAAGCCAACTGGAATCGGGTGTAGTTAGCTCTTAACCCTAACATTGAGAGTTAGGGTGAAGCAGATGAAATGGGAAGTGAGGGTAAGACCTCACAGCTCTTATCCCTGGCTTGGGAGAGCTTGACTCAAATAGAAAGTGTGGGAGTTCAGAATGTAGGAACTCTTTTCCACATGACTGACACAACAAAGATCTTGGGTTATTATCTACAATGCATCAACACAATGGTGTGAGCAGGGTGAATGACACAACTGAATAGCAGGGGATGGATTGCACATCCCTTTTATCTGCCAATTGCCTCTTAAGAGGTTTTTACCTGCTTGGCACAAAGTTAAACAAACACAAGCATTGCCTCTTAAGGAGGACTTCAGACAGGTGCCTGCCCACATAACAGGACAGGTCTTCCAAACTACATGAAGTCAAAGGAATTATACCTCAGTGGTTAAGCAACCAAGCAAAGAAAAAGCAAGTTCAAAAGAACTCAAAGCAACTTAAGTACCTGTGAAAAATCTAAACAAATCAGTTCAACTGTACAGACAAACAATCAACAAGCAATAACAAACAGACAGACAATGTTCACAATGTGCAAGCCACAAGTCAAACTCAAATGAGTGAACATCAACCTACAAAACACACAAATATTAGTAATCAAGGGCAAACATCAATGCTCAAATGTGGGAGCATCATCAACTATGGACTTGGAAGTTTAAACCTGAAATCAAAGCCCACATGTAAGCCACAAACCACTAGGTCAAAGCCTAGGGTCAAAGGAGGGTCAAAAATCCAAAACAGAACATGAAATTTAACATGAATCATCTTCATCCAATCAAGAACACATCTCAAAAAGTCCCATATCAAAATCATTAATCATATTCATTTCATGAGCAAAACATGGCAAGGCATGCAAATTGTGATCACATTGAGACATCAGAAGAAACAAATGCACATTAAATCAAAAATGACTCAAATAATCTTGGCAAAATTCATGAGTAAGCAGGACATGCAACATGATCATCACACAAAAAATTAGAGGCATTGGACATCATTAAGCATGGCAATCACATAGCATAAGTCAAACCATCACATGTGTGACACAAATTGTCACACCAAGTTAGCATAATCATCAAACAGATATGGATCATGGGAAAAATCTCAAACCAAAGCCAAAACATCACTCAACATGTCTAGAAATCACACACAAAATTTCAAAAGCATTGGATCATTTTTGAGCATTTTATGATGAATGGAACAAGGCAAGGTCAAACATGTATACATGTGTAATCACCCTAGGACAAATCATTTTTCCAGCCAAGCACAATTTTCATTTTAATGATCATAAAAAAGTAGACATGATAAGGAACACTATGCAAAAAATTGGAGATCAATTGGATTAATTTTCAATTTTAAATGATTTTTTGAAGTTTGGAGAAATTTTGAAAAATGAAACATGAAGCATGGCATGAAAATGAGATGGAAAGGAATAATGCATGGCCATGTGGAAAAATGCTCTCGCTCAGACTCGAATCGGTGACACATTTGAAATTACCAAGCGCCCGCTTCAAAACGACCGTGTTTTGACATTCAAACCCTAAACACGCGCGCTGCACATTTCGTAGCTAATTTGAATTTACACATGCCAGTTTCGTAGCTAAATGGAAGCAAGGTTGTAGCAATTTCTGGAAATGATGAACACCATGCATGAACGATGAAGATCATGAAGATCTTCATCTGGAAATTTCCAGAAAACAAAAATATGTCCAGAAATCATAAACAAGGACATCATTCAACAGGTTTTCTTATGGTAAGCACAGATCAAGCCATGAATCATGCAAAAACAACAACACAATTCCAAATCGAAGAAAATAAACAATGGCATCCAAACTTCAATTGAACATATCTTGCTCAAAACAACACCAAATCACTCCAAATTTTCATCAGCATTATCACCAATCAATGAACTACAAGAATATCACAACCATTTGCAACATAGAAGAGGTCGAATTCTGACATGTTGAAGAACAGAAGTTGATTCAGCTTGCTTCAAGGCCTGGCAATGCTTCAATCCTTCTCCACACTGCTTAAGGAAGTGAATGATGATGAAATGGAAGCTTGAATGCACACGAATCTAGCTCAATCTTCAATTGCCATGGATGCTTCACACTTTGAATCCAGCTCAATATGCCACAATTTCTCTTGATTCCACGTCCAAATGTGCTCAGAAATGCCTCATGAACATGAATTGATCAATGAAAAGTGTTTGTGTTTGAAGAATTTTGGAAAAAAAGTTTGAGAGAAATTTTTTGAGAATTTGTGATTCTAGATCTGAAAATGTGCTCATCATCCAAAACAGTTATGATTAAGTATATATATGCCATGCTAATCATGTTTAAGACTTGCTTAGGCCAAATGCAATTGTGATTAATCCATTTTGTGGTGTATGTGCAAAAATGATTTTCTCACTTCATGCACCCCCATGCACGTGAACAGTGCATATTCAAAGCCCAAAATGCCTTAAAATGAGTCCATGCACATATTAGAATTGGTTTGGTATGCATATGTTCCACAAAAATGATTTTATGCAATTTCCTTCCAAAAATTTCATGAATGAACCAATGATCATGCAATGAGATTTCATGTCAAGTAATGATATGCTTGGAAAATACATGTTATAAGGATCAAAATTCAAAAAGAACCACTCATTTTGGAGTTTTGGTTTGAAAGTTATGTCCATTTGAACTTTGAAACACACTTTGCCATGATTGGACCATATCTCCTCAACCACACATGAGAAATCCATGATATTGGACTTTTTGGAAATGGGAGAGACAGATCTTCAACTTTCATGTTGGACAAAATTTCATTTGAAGCTTTCTCGATGATGTAATCTTGAGTTGAAGTTGGTCCAATATCTTTCCATTTTTGGAAAGTTCAAATTACAGGTCACCTGCTATTTTTGGAAAGTCTTGATCTGACTTCAAATTCTTCAATGTTGATGTTTGAAATGTCAAATGAGACTTGTTTGAACATGAATGAATCATCTCTAACCAATTCCCACCTCCAAATCCACAGTGGACTGTGCAATTGACTTCTGTTGACTTTTGTGGGCCTCAGATGATTTGCACATGGACTGTTGAGTTCTGAGCCTTCAACACTTGGCCAAGCTACTTCAAAATGATCCTTGGGTCATATGAACTCATTGTACCAACCCTAGGGATTTGATCTCATAGACAATGCTCTTGTTGCTTTGCACAGTTGAATCTCCTGACCAGTCTTGCCTGATGCAATGTAATGGACTATGCAATGCTAATGCAATGTTAATGACCTAAAAATGAAATGTATATACAAATCGGAGGTGCAAATTTGAGGTGTTACAGCTGCCCCTATTCAATCAACTGGGAACCTGAACGGATGAGAGCAACGGCTGTCAGACCTTCAGGGTAAACAGGGATTGAATACCAAAGAACCGTAGAAATTTGCACTCTGTGGGAAATGAACAGGATATTTGCAACAGTAACCAGACAAGACGTTTACCGACGACTCTACTGGGGATCTCTGACTGGGGAACAACCAGACATTTACCGAGGACTGGGATGAGACTCGATGTTTACCGACATCGAAAGATGATGTTTACCGACACCAACAAAAGACGACCAGACATTTACCGATGACTGGGATGAAGATATACAAACAGATGTCAACAGACAACTGGGAAAAACTCAACGTTTATCGACACCAACGGAGAGGTGAACAGACATCAACGGATGAACTGGGAAAGGGATACAACCAGCCGTCAACGGACGAATGGGAAAAACTCAACGTTTATCGACACCAACGGAGAGGTGACCAGACATCAACAGATGAACTGAGAAAAGGATACAACCAGACGTCAACGGACGCAAGGGAGGAGCTCGACGTTTATCGAAACCAACGGAGAGGTGACCAGACATCAACGGATGAATGGGAAGACTCGACCAGACGTCAACGGACGAACGGGAGAAGCTCGACGTTTATCGAAACCAACGGAGAGGTTACCAGACATCAACGGATGAACTGGGGAAAGAGATACAACCATACGTCAACGGACGAATGGGAAAAACTCAACGTTTATCGACACCAACGGAGAGGTGACCAGACATCAACGGATGAACTGGGGAAAGAGATACAACCATACGTCAACGGACGAATGGGAAAAACTCAATGTTTATCGACACCAACGGAGAGGTGACTAGACATCAACGGATGAACTGGAAAAGAGATACAACCATACGTCAACGGACGAATGGGAAAAACTCAACGTTTATCGACACCAACGGAGAGGTGACCAGACATCAACGGATGAACTGGAAAAGACATACAACCATACGTCAACGGACGAATGGGAAAAACTCAACGTTTATCGACACCAACGGAGAGGTGACCAGACATCAACGGATGAATTGAGGAAAGAGATACAACCATACGTCAACGGACGAATGGGAAAAACTCAACGTTTATCGACACCAACGGAGAGGTGACCAGACATCAACGGATGAACTGGAAAAGCGACTCGATGTTTACCGACATCGAAAGATGATGCGTACAAAAGTGAAGCAAGACCAGACATTTACCGATGACTGGAAGAAAAACTCGACGTTTACCGACATCGAAAGATGATGTTTACCGACACCAACGGACAGGTAAACCAGACATTTACCAATGACTGGAGTAAAACTCGATGTTTACCGACACCGAAAGATGATGTTTACTGACACCAACAAAAGGACGCACACGGGTGCAAACATGACACTTACCGGTATCACAAGAATGACATCTTCACACGTCAAGGCAAGGCTAAACACTTGCTGGGGATCTCACTGGGGAGAATCAAGCTTTCCTTTCACGGACGAGGAAATAAACCTCTTTGGGGAATTATCAATCCTGAATACTGTCAAGAGCAACTGTAGCAAATGTGCCAGATGTTGAACAATGATCCGCCTCTGCCGGGGATATGGTCTGATTGGGTTTAACACATGAATGCATATGTTTGTATTTTTCTATGGCGTAATGCTCCATATTGAATGGAAATGCTACGCGATTTGAGGATGCGATGATCACTATATGCAAGATGCAAATGATAGAAACTCCTGCTGGGGAGCAAACGGATTGCTCTGTTGAGCATACAATTGATGAATTCTCCAACTCTGTGGGGAGACTCTGTCTGAGGGATAATCTGCTGGGGAAAAGCACCAACTTCTCACTCGTGCTGGGGAATAACACTGCTGCTAGAGAAAAGAATATATCCCACCGGGGACAACCTTCACCGGATCCAATCTGCTCGGGGACTCTGCTAGGGAAACAACCAAAGCTCGCCTCTGCTGAGGATGTCTGCCAATCCACAGGCAAGATAAAAACTACTGGGAGTAACTTCCATCGAACCTGATCCACTTGGGGATTTGCTGGAGAAAACCATCAACACAACCCTCTGCTGAGGAGATCTGCTAGGGGAACACCTTCACGACCCTGATGGGGAAACACATCCACAACCCTGCTGGGAAAAGGCATAAATCTGTTGGGGAAATGATATACCAGACCACGCTGGGGATAGACATCCACAACCCTGCCGGGGAAAAGCGTTCACGACCACGCTGGGGATAGCAGTACTTCAAACCAGACTGCTGGGGAATAAAGTACTCTACTGACACCTCCGCTGGGAATACAACATCCTTCCAACTCTGTGGGGATTAACAATCTTCAAACTGGCTGGGGATAAACCCACTTCCAAGCCTGCTGGGGAATTAAAAATCCTTAGACCTGCTAGGTATAGAATAGCCTTTGATCCTGCTACTGAGGGACACACTATCTACAGACGCCTCGGCAGGGGAAAATAGTTCTGATAGCTTTCAGACTTGCTTGGGAAAACAGCCACTTTCAAGTCTGCTGGGGAAACATCCTCAATCCTGCTGAGGAATTCCTGATCTGGAATACGCTGGGGAAGACAAGTCCTGAGCTTGCTTCAACTGCTGGGGAAGGTCCCCATCCCACACTACCGAACAGTGCTGACAACAACTCTGAACAAAACCATGGCTTATCTGCTTCAGCCAGGAACCAAAGGGAATAACCTGCAAAACAACGAAGCAAACATGCCCCCAGGGGATTGCATGGACAAGAAACACCCAAGTGTACTCAACGTTCAAAATGATTTTCAAATGTTTTTGTCTTTCTGCACGTTATTGTCTAGCCTTCATGTTTTTATATGCAATGTTTATCAAAAATTCGGACGTTTTTGCAAACAAAACAGTAAAAATAAAACAAGAGAGCAATTTATCTGAATAAAGACTTTTATTGATTGAAAATGGGCCTGAAAAGGCGAATACATCGGGAAGCAATTCCTAGAAAGAGGTAATTGCGCACAAAAGGAAAAAATCTATCCTAATGGCAATGTGAACACGGCATCCACTATTTCCCAATTCTGTTATGACTCACAGATCATCAAATTTCTCCCGAAATTCCTTGCTTTCTGAGAAGAATGACTGGACCGATCATACCCTTCGAGATGGTAGACGATGAAGCGCGATGAAGTACAGATAACTCAGACTGTAGTCTTCGCTTTAATCCCTCTTTTTCCTGGATCGCCCTTTCGGGTTTTCAATCCACCGGGATACCCATTTTTGCCTAAGCCGCCCTTGCGGGTTTTCGACTAACCGGGTGTACAAATTCTTTTCATTTTTTATCCCTAACTTTTTCCCGAACCTTCTTTCTTTTTTTCTTTTTTTTTGGTTCGCCGGGATGCCCTTTTTTGCCTGGACTCTTTTGTTCTTTTTTGTCCAGCGGGTCAATTTATGTGAAGTATTTTTTGACTACATCTGAGTTAACAGGGGACGGAAAATCTTCACCATCCATAGTTGTAAGCATCAAGGCTCCACCAGAGAAAACCTTCTTAACAACATATGGACCTTCATAATTAGGAGTCCATTTGCCCCTGTTATCTATACCAGGAGGAAGGATCCTCTTCAAAACCAGATCACCAGTCTGATAGCTTTGAGGATGCACTTTCTGATCAAAGGCTCTCTTCATCCTTCTCTGATACAGCTGCCCATGGCACACAGCTGCTAACCGTCTTTCTTCGATAAGGCTCAACTCATTAAACCTTGTTCGAATCCACTCAGCTTCGTCAAGCTTGACATCCAACAAAACTCTCAGAGAAGGGATCTCCACTTCAACAGGTAGGACTGTTTCCATACCATACACAAGGGAGTAAGGGGTTGCCCCGGTCGACGTACGTACTGAGGTACGGTACCCATGCAAAGCGAAAGGCAGCATCTCATGCCAATCCTTGTACGTCATGACCATCTTCTGCACAATCTTCTTAATATTCTTGTTTGCCGCCTCTACAGCACCATTCATCTTCGGTCTGTAAGGAGAAGAATTGTGATGTTCAATCTTGAAATCTCTGCAAAGCTCTTTCATCATCTTGTTATTGAGATTCGAACCATTGTCAGTAATGATTCTCTCGGGAACCCCGTAACGACAGATGATTTCCTTCTTAATGAACCGGGAAACCACTTGCTTGGTAACATTAGCATAGGAAGCTGCTTCCACCCACTTGGTGAAGTAATCAATCGCAACCAGGATGAAGCGATGTCCATTGGAAGCAGTAGGCTCAATCTTCCCAATCATATCAATGCCCCACATGGCAAACGGCCAAGGCGAGTTCATGACATTCAGAGGACTTGGTGGTACATGTGTAACACCCTTCTAAAATACCCCAATAATAATTAAAACAACAAATATAAATCAGAGTAGATATGCAATTTCAGGGTGTCACACTTGACACTTCACACCATTCACCAAAATAGTTTGTCATGCTCATTTAATAATCAAAATAAAATATTGCACAATTCGCAGCGGATATGCAAACCATGTAACACATTACATGTAAAATTATTCAACAACCAAATGAAAACAAGGTAAAACATCCCGTCCCGATGTTACATATACCAGAGCATGACCCACTAAGGAACTACACTAGACTTCAAGCACTAGCTTCTACTCAATCACTGCTCGTTACCTGAAACATAGTTGTAAGGGTGAGTTCCTCACTCGATATAATAAGCATTATAAAATATCATGTAATGCTAAGTAATTTAACACATTTCATCACCCAAATCAGATCACACATTCAGCAACGGCAACATCAACTCAAAATCATAATCATACTCAACCCAACATAAAACACACGTATAATATTGGAATACATCCATTCATATTATACGCCATACATACATTATGCAATGAGACTCCATGCATGCGGTACCGACTATTCGTGAACACATAGTTCAACCTCACCGATCAAACCCAGATACGGCTACCAAGCTCACTAGCCCCACTCATTTGAGACCTAGTGACTCACTCACTAATTCCTCACCATGGGAATTAGCTACCACCATAAAGGCTATGCTATGCACGCTAAATCACCTAGCATGCAAACATCAACAACAATCCACAATGGACATATGCTCACACTCTAAGCCATAAACAGTCCATCCACAATTGCATACATAATAGATATATTCACAGCATTATGCATACCGTCATACATCATCAGCATATTTGTCACAGAATCATATCATGTCATGCCAAATAATAAATCACAGTATTAGCACACTCTACTAATACCTATACTGCTCAAAACCACGGGAAATGATCCCTACTATATCATACATGCAATATATCATTCACCAATATAGGCCAATCATCAAATATGTACACATAATTCCATTCCAAAACGTACACAATATTCAAATATCAATTTTTCACTTTTCCAATAACAGTGTTAACCTGTTAACGCCCTGGGTTAACCTGTTAACGCAAGACAGAAAATTTATTTTTTTAATTATCATAACAGTGTTAACCGGTTAACGCCCTGGGTTAACCGGTTAACGCAAGACAGAAAGTTGTCCCTGCGCTAACAACGAACAGAATGCAGAATTGCCCGCATTTTTCGCCGTTGGAGGACTTCTGGACCTCCGATTTCGATTCCGTAAAAAGCTACACGTCCAGAAAATTACGACTCATCCAAATATAGATTCATTCACGGTTTTAACGTAATTTATTCATCACCATTTTCAGCATTCATCATCCTGATTAGGGTCAATTCAATGGCTTATTACTACCCATTACATGTTAACCCATAATACCCATTAAACTACGATAAACCCCCCTTACCTGAGTTAATCCGGCAATTGATTCTTTGACCTTCAACAATCGTGAATTCTCCTTTTGAGCCCTAGCCTCTTCTTCTCCCTTTCTCAGTTTCTTCTCTTCTCTCAATGTTACGTGTTCTCTGCTTTCACGTGAAAACCCTTTTTTAATTGGAACTCTTTACTGATTCCAACTTATAATTCCAATAATAATAATCCAATAATATTCCAATTATTTAATTAAATTAATAAATATACTAATAATAATAATATATATGAATGGTTTATCTAAATAATACCCTCTCATTCGTATTATCATCATAATATACTATTAAACTTAAATTAAATAATTATCATATTTTATCGGGGTGTTATAACTCTCCCCCACTAAAAGAGTTTTCGTCCTCGAAAACATACCTCAAGCGAATAACTCTGGATAAGACTCCTTCATCTGATTCTCAAGTTCCCAAGTCACATTGCCACCTGCTGGTCCTCCCCAAGCTACCTTTACCAAAGCAATCTCTTTACCCCGCAACTGCTTCAACTCTCGATCCTCTATCCTCATAGGTGATGTTTCAACAGTCAGGTTATCTCTCACCTGTACATCATCTACTCGGACCACATGCGACGGATCAGGAATGTACCTCCTCAACTGAGACACATGAAAAACCTCATGCAAATTCGCAAGTGACGGCGGTAAAGCGATACGATAGGCTACCTCCCCTATCCTCTCCAAAATCTGATAAGGACCAATAAATCGAGGTGTCAGCTTCTTCGACTTCAAAGCTCGACCAACCCCAGTTATCGGAGTAACACGAAGAAACACATGATCTCCCTCTTGAAACTCAAGTGACTTCCTCCTCTTGTCGTGATAACTCTTCTGACGACTCTGAGCAATCCTCATCTTCTCCTGAATCATCTTAATCTTTTCCGTAGTTTGTTGAACAATCTCCGGTCCAACCACAGCACTCTCACCGGACTCATACCAACATAAAGGTGTCCGACATCTCCTACCATACAAAGCTTCAAACGGTGCCATACCAATGCTCGAATGAAAACTATTGTTGTAGGTAAACTCAATCAAAGGTAAATAACAATCCCAAGCACTTCCCTTTTCCAAAACACAAGCCCTCAAAAGATCCTCCAGCGACTGAATCGTCCTCTCAGTCTGACCATCAGTCTGCGGATGATATGCAGAACTCAATCTCAGCTTAGTTCCCAAAGCCCTCTGCAAACCTTCCCAGAACTTCGATGTAAATCTAGGATCTCTGTCCGAAACAATACTCGACGGAATACCATGCAAACTTACAATTTTCTCAATATACAACTCAGCTAATCTCTCTAACAGATAATCCATTCTGATCGGAATGAAATGAGCCGATTTTGTCAATCTGTCAACAATCACCCAAATAGCTTCAAAATTCTTAATTGTCCTCGGTAAACCAGAAACAAAATCCATACTGATACTATCCCACTTCCACTCTGGAATAGCCAACGGTTGCATTAGCCCAGACGGCTTCTGATGCTCAATCTTTGACTTCTGACAAGTCAAACAGGAATAAACAAAACTCGCAATTTCCCTTTTCATTCCCGGCCACCAAAATAACTTTTTCAAATCATGATACATCTTCGTAGCCCCAGGATGAATACTCAGGCCACTATGATGTCCTTCCTCAAGAATACTATTCTTAAGTTCGGTAACATCCGGAATACACACCCGATTACCAAATTTCAAAACATCATTCTCATCAACTCTGAATTCACCACCTTGACCTTGATTCACTAGAGTCAACTTATCAACCAAAAGCACATCGGATTTCTGACCCTCTCTAATCTCATCCAGAATACCACTCGTTAACTTCAACATTCCCAATTTAACACTATTGTGAGTACTCTCACACACCAAACTCAAGTCTCTAAACTGCTCAATTAAATCCAATTCCTTAACCATTAACATAGACATATGCAATGATTTCCGACTCAATGCATCAGCCACTACGTTTGCTTTACCTGGATGGTAATTCAAACCAAAGTCATAATCCTTCAGAAACTCTAACCATCTCCTCTGTCTCATATTCAGCTCTTTCTGATCAAACAAATACTTTAAACTTTTATGGTCACTGAAAACCTCAAATCTTGACCCGTACAAGTAATGCCTCCATAACTTCAGAACAAATACCACAGCTGCCAACTCTAAATCGTGTGTCGGATAGTTCCTCTCATGAACCTTCAGTTGTCTCGAAGCATAAGCTACAACCTGCTTATTCTGCATCAAAACACCACCCAAACCCAACAATGAAGCATCACAATAAACCTCAAATGGTTCCGACGAACTCGGTAATATCAGAATAGGAGCAGTAGTTAACCTTCTCTTTAACTCTTGGAAACCTTCTTCACATTTTGAGTCCCAAACAAACGCTTGCCCCTTTCTAGTCAACATCGTCAACGGTAACGCCAACTTAGAAAATCCTTCAATGAATTTCCTATAATAACCTGCAAGTCCAAGAAAACTCCTTATCTCAGAAACTGACTTCGGAGCTTCCCACTTAGATACCGCTTCTATCTTAGAAGGATCAACAGCAACACCACCTCTTGAAACCACATGACCAAGAAAACTAACCTCTTCTAACCAAAATTCACACTTGGACAGTTTAGCAAATAACTTCTTTTCTCGTAGAACTCCTAAAACCACTCTCAAATGTTCAGCATGCTCTTCTTCTGATTTCGAATACACCAAAATATCGTCAATAAACACCACAACAAACTTGTCTAGGTACGGATGGAAAATCCTATTCATATACTCCATAAATACCCCAGGCGCATTAGTCACACCAAAAGGCATTACAGAATACTCATAATGTCCATACCTTGTTCTGAAAGCATTCTTCTGAATATCCTCAGTTTTCACACGTATCTGATGATACCCCGATCTCAAATCTATTTTGCTGAACACACTCGCACCAACCAACTGATCCATCAAATCATCAATCCTCGGCAAAGGATATCGATTCTTGATCGTCACTTTATTCAGTTGCCCGTAGTCCACACACAACCTCATAGTACCTTCTTTCTTCTTAACCAATAACACTGGTGTGCCCCACGGTGACACACTCGGACGAATAAATTTCTTATCCAACAGATCTTCCAGCTGACTCTTCAATTCAGTTAACTCAACAGCAGACATACGGTACGGAGCCATCGATATCGGCCTAGTACCAGGTACTAAATCAATCGAGAACTCAACTTCACGCTCTGGCGGTAATTCATTCACTTCTTCAGGAAACACATCAGGAAAATCACACACCACGGCAAGATCGCAAATCACCAGTTTATCTTTAGCCTCCAAGTCGCTAACAGCATAAACAACTCTGCCCCATCTGCTACTGCCTCATCATAGGGAGTGTAATACTTCGACAGCTCTGTGAACTTAGCAGCATACTCAGTAACAGACCGGTTGCCCTGCTTCAATTCTAAGAACTCTATCTCTTTCTTTCCTCTGACATCCTCTGGAAAGTACTTCCTCAGGAATCTCTCTCTGAACACCGCCCAAGTGATCTCAGCACTCCCAGCAGCTTCCAACTCAGTGCGGGTAGCAACCCACCAATCATCTGCTTCCTCTGACAGCATATGCGTACCGAACCTGACCTTCTGGTTATCGGCACACTCAGTCACTCGGAAGATCCTCTCGATCTCCTTCAACCACTTCTGAGCACCATCTGGATCGTATGCTCCCTTGAACATTGAAGGATTGTTCTTCTGGAACTCACTCAGTTGACGAGCAGCTCCCAATCCCACAACATTCGGATTCCCTCCAAGCACTCCAGCTAGCATACCCAGAGCCTCAGCAATCGCAGCATCGTCTCTACCTCTTCCAACCATCTCTATTCTGAGAACCCCACAAGCTAAAATAATAAGTACTGATAGGGTTACACAACACCTATCACATACAGGGAAACAGAATAATTACGACTCGACTCGACCGACTATGCTCTGATACCACTTATGTAACACCCTTCTAAAATACCCCAATAATAATTAAAACAACAAATATAAATCAGAGTAGATATGCAATTTCAGGGTGTCACACTTGACACTTCACACCATTCACCAAAATAGTTTGTCATGCTCATTTAATAATCAAAATAAAATATTGCACAATTCGCAGCGGATATGCAAACCATGTAACACATTACATGTAAAATTATTCAACAACCAAATGAAAACAAGGTAAAACATCCCGTCCCGATGTTACATATACCAGAGCATGACCCACTAAGGAACTACACTAGACTTCAAGCACTAGCTTCTACTCAATCACTGCTCGTTACCTGAAACATAGTTGTAAGGGTGAGTTCCTCACTCGATATAATAAGCATTATAAAATATCATGTAATGCTAAGTAATTTAACACATTTCATCACCCAAATCAGATCACACATTCAGCAACGGCAACATCAACTCAAAATCATAATCATACTCAACCCAACATAAAACACACGTATAATATTGGAATACATCCATTCATATTATACGCCATACATACATTATGCAATGAGACTCCATGCATGCGGTACCGACTATTCGTGAACACATAGTTCAACCTCACCGATCAAACCCAGATACGGCTACCAAGCTCACTAGCCCCACTCATTTGAGACCTAGTGACTCACTCACTAATTCCTCACCATGGGAATTAGCTACCACCATAAAGGCTATGCTATGCACGCTAAATCACCTAGCATGCAAACATCAACAACAATCCACAATGGACATATGCTCACACTCTAAGCCATAAACAGTCCATCCACAATTGCATACATAATAGATATATTCACAGCATTATGCATACCGTCATACATCATCAGCATATTTGTCACAGAATCATATCATGTCATGCCAAATAATAAATCACAGTATTAGCACACTCTACTAATACCTATACTGCTCAAAACCACGGGAAATGATCCCTCCTATATCATACATGCAATATATCATTCACCAATATAGGCCAATCATCAAATATGTACACATAATTCCATTCCAAAACGTACACAATATTCAAATATCAATTTTTCACTTTTCCAACAGCGTTAACCCGTTAACGCCCTGGGTTAACCCGTTAACGCAAAACAGAAATTAATTTTTTTAATTATCATAACAGTGTTAACCGGTTAACGCCCTGGGTTAACCCGTTAACGCAAGACAGAATACAAATTTAACAGTTTTTCAACAGTGTTAACCGGTTAACGCCCTGGGTTAACCTGTTAACGCAAGACAGAATGCAATTCTAACAGGATTTTAACAGTGTTAACCGGTTAACGCCCTGGGTTAACCTGTTAACGCAAGACAGAATGCAATTCTAACAGGATTTCAACAGCGTTAACCTGTTAACGCATTTGGTTAACCCGTTAACGCAAGACAGAATACGTTTTTGGCAAATTATAACAGTGTGATCCTGTTAACGCCCTGGGTTAACCTGTTAACGCAAGACAGAAAATTTATTTTTTTAATTATCATAACAGTGTTAACCGGTTAACGCCCTGGGTTAACCGGTTAACGCAAGACAGAAAGCTGTCCCTGCGCTAACAACGAACAGAATGCAGAATTGCCCGCATTTTTCGCCGTTGGAGGACTTCCGGACCTCCGATTTCGATTCCGTAAAAAGCTACACGTCCAGAAAATTACGACTCATCCAAATATAGATTCATTCACGGTTTTAACGTAATTTATTCATCACCATTTTCAGCATTCATCATCCTGATTAGGGTCAATTCAATGGCTTATTACTACCCATTACATGTTAACCTATAATACCCATTAAACGACGATAAACCCCCCTTACCTGAGTTAATCCGGCAATTGATTCTTTGACCTTCAACAATCGTGAATTCTCCTCTTGAGCCCTAGCCTCTTCTTCTCCCTTTCTCAGTTTCTTCTCTTCTCTCAATGTTACGTGTTCTCTGCTTTCACGTGAAAACCCTTTTTTAATTGGGACTCTTTACTGATTCCAACTTATAATTCCAATAATAATAATCCAATAATATTCCAATTATTTAATTAAATTAATAAATATACTAATAATAATATATATGAATGGTTTATCTAAATAATACCCTCTCATTCATATTATCATCATAATATACTATTAAACTTAAATTAAATAATTATCATATTTTATCGGGGTGTTACAACATGCACCTTATCAGCATAAATCTGGCATTTATGGCATTTCCGAGCGTACTTGAAACAATCGGATTCCATAGTCATCCAATAATAACCGGCTCTCAACAACTTTTTGGACATTGCATGACCACCAGCATGGGTACCAAAAGATCCTTCATGCACTTCCTGCATCAACATGTCTGCTTCGTGTCTATCCACGCATCTGAGCAGAACCATGTCAAAGTTCCTCTTGTATAACACGTCATCCTAATTCAAATAAAAGCTTCCAGCTAGCCTTCTCAGGGTTTTCTTGTCATTCTTCGACGCACCTTCAGGATAACCCTGGCTCTTGAGGAAGTTCTTGATATCATAGTACCACGGTTTCTCATCAACAACAGACTCGGCTGCAAACACATACGCAGGCCTCTCGAGTCGATTCACCGCGACATGTGGCACATGATTCCACCAATGAACTTTGATCATGGACGACAAAGTAGCCAAGGCATCAGCCATCTGATTTTCATCTCGGGGAACATGATACAACTTCACCTTTTTGAAGAAAGTCAGGATTCTTCTGGTGTAATCTCTATAAGGAATCAAATGCGGCTGATTGGTATTCCAATCTCCATTGACCTGGTTAATCACTAGAGCGGAATCTCCATAAATGTCCAGAGTTTTGATCCTTAGATCGATGGCTTCTTCTATCCCCATGATACAAGCCTCATACTCAGCCTCATTGTTTGTTACATCAAAAGTCAGCCTGGCAGAAAAAGGTATATGAGCCCCTTTTGGATTAATAAGCACAGCCCCAACACCGTTGCCATTCACATTCACAGCCCCATCAAACATCAGTGTCCACTTGTCATCAGGATCCGGTCCTTCCTCGACAAGAGGCTCTTCACAATCTTTCATCTTCAGATACATGATGTCTTCATTAGGGAATTCAAACATCATCGGCTGATAATCATTGATAGGTTGCTCGGCAAGGTAGTCAG
Organism: Lathyrus oleraceus; assembly: GCF_024323335.1. Lineage (NCBI taxonomy): Eukaryota > Viridiplantae > Streptophyta > Magnoliopsida > Fabales > Fabaceae > Lathyrus > Lathyrus oleraceus. The sequence goes on along the minus strand of NC_066579.1, from coordinate 78,859,930 downwards.
ACATAATACTACCTTTGATGGCCTTCTGCGACGTGTACTGGATATCATACTCTGTTAAGATCATCTGCCAACGGGCAACACGTCCGGTGAGAGCCGGCTTCTCAAAGATGTACTTCACTGGATCCATCTTAGAAATCAACAAGGTAGTATGGTTCAACATATACTGCCTCAGTCGGCGAGCAGCCCAGGCCAAAGCACAACAAGTTTTCTCAAGCTGTGAATATTTGATTTCACAGTCGGTAAACTTTTTGCTAAGGTAGTATATGGCATGCTCTTTTCGACCAGACTCGTCATGCTGTCCCAATACACACCCCATCGAGTTCTCAGACACTGACAGGTACATTATCAGAGGCCTCCCAGGAACTGGAGGTATGAGGATTGGAGGTTTATGCAAATACTCTTTTATCTTGTCAAAAGCTTTCTGACAGTCATCATTCCACCTGATTGCTTGATTCTTTCTTAGCAATTTGAATATCGGTTCACACGTGGCAGTTAGGTGAGATTCAAACCGTGCAATGTAGTTCAATCTCCCTAAAAACCCACAAACCTGCTTTTCAGTTTTTGGTTCAGGCATCTCTTGAATAGCTTTTACTTTTGCTGGATCAACCTCAATCCCTTTCTCACTGACAATGAAACCCAACAGCTTCCCGGATCTCACCCCAAACGTACACTTGTTTGGATTCAGCCTCAGTTTGAACTTTCTCAACCTGTCAAACAACTTCTGCAAATTTACCAGGTGCTCCTCTTCTGTCTGTGACTTCGCAATCATATCATCCACGTACACTTTGATCTCTTTGTGCATCATGTCATGAAAGAGAGTCGTCATAGCCCTCTGATAGGTAGCACCGGCATTCTTCAGCCCAAATGGCATCACCTTATAGCAGAACGTGCCCCAAGGTGTAATGAATGTCGTCTTTTCCATGTCCTCTGGCGCCATCTTGATCTGATTGTAGCCAGAGAAACCGTCCATGAAAGAGAAAACCGAGGATTGAGCCGTGTTATCAACCAATACATCAATGTGAGGTAATGGGAAATCATCTTTCAGACTCGCTCTATTCAAATCCCGGTAATCGACACACATCCTGACTTTGCCATCCTTCTTCGGCACGGGAACGATGTTGGCCACCCACAGGGGATATGTAGTCACTGACAAGAAACCCGCATCCAACTGCTTCTGAACCTCTTCCTTGATCTTAACAGCCATATCAGGACTAATTCTCCGAAGCTTCTGCTTGACTGAAGGACAATCTTCTCTGAGAGGTAGTCTATGCACCACAATATCGGTATCCAACCCAGGCATATCTTGAAACGACCAGGCGAATATCTCCACATACTCTCTCAGCATCTCAATCAACCTTCTCTTGACATTTTCTTTCAAAGCAGCCCCGACCTTGATCTCTTTTCTGGCGTCCTCAGTACCAAGATTAATGATTTCCAACTCCTCCTGATGAGGTTGGATGACCCTTTCCTCCTGCTTCAACAATCTGACCAATTCTTTAGGGAGTTCACAGTCTTCCTCACTCTCCTCTTTAGCTTGGTAGATGGGATTATTGAAATCATACTGAGCCATAACAGAATTGTTCATAGTGGAGTCCGTAAGATCACTTCTGCATGTTTAATGCTTTATTTTAGAAAAAAGAGTTCAAGAAAGTCACAAAAACATAAACATTGCCATTTTTATTTTTTTTGAAAAAGTGAAAACAAAAACAGAAAGACAGGGATCACAAAATTGTTTGCAAAACGTCCTTTATTGATGATATCACTGAAAAAAACATGATGAGGCCCTACAATGAACCACTACGCCTTGGGCAGAACGTAGGGTTTTGTGCAAAATGAAAAACAAAAGGAAATTACTCTGTTTGAAGAGTAACTTGGACCACTTCTTCTGCTGTCCAGTTGTTGATCGTCTCCCCTGGTGCACACGGGCGAACCCAGTTGTTCAGATCATAATCACTGTCACAGTCTTCACCACTGGTTGCAAAGACATCACCATGATTCATCAGGCCAGCGCTGGTAAAGGTACTCGGCCCTTTCTGCTCAATCCGCTCTGCCTGCAGAGGTTGATAACCAATACCGTACTTATCTTCTTTGACAGGCAAATCCACCATCTTGCCCCAGCCTTCTGCCTTACCAGAGTTGACAACCTCCATAGCCTGCTTGTACGATGCAACTGAGGCACCTGGCTTCTTCTGCTCAGCAAAAGCCACCCTCTCAAGAGCAACAGTCTCGAATGCCTGGCATAAAGTTTCATGGATTTCTCCATCCACCTCTACATACTTGAAAGAGGATAGGTGACTCACCAGAATGTCTTCTTCACCACACACAGTCACAATCTGACCATTCCAGACATACTTCAGCTTTTGGTGGAGAGTTGACGAAACTGCCCCAGCCCCATGAATCCAAGGACGCCCCAATAAGCAACTATATGCTGGCTGAATATCCATCACATAGAAGACAATACTGAACACCTCCGGGCCAATCTTCACTGGCAACGTGACTTCACCAAAAACAGACCGTTTGGATCCATCAAAGGCACGAACAATCAGATCACTGGGAGTAAGGACAACCCCTTCAACATCGATCTTGCTCAGAATCTTCTTAGGCAGCACGTTCAAAGACGAGCCAGTATCCACCAACACGTGTGACAATACTGCGCCTTTGCACTCCATGGTAATATGCAGGGCCTTGTTATGATTGCGACCTTCAGGCGTCAGATCCAGATCTGTGAACCCCAAACCGTGCCTGGTACTCACATTAGCAATAACCCCCTCCAACTGGTTGATAGAGATCTCTTGAGGCACGTAAGCCAAATTCAACATTTCAACAAGGCATTACGATGTGCCTCAGAGCATAGCAGCAATGAGAGTATAGAAATTTTGGACGGAGTTTGATTCAACTGATCTACAATCTTGTAGTCACTCTTCTTTATAATCTTCATGAACTCCTCCACGTCTTTCTCGAACGACCCCTCAGGTGCCTCCTTCTGGACAGGTTCCTCATCAACCACAGCTTGTTTACCCTTAGCTTTGGCGAGAGCCTCAGCATTGTTATCCCTCAATGGTTGTGGTGCAAACAGACGACCACTCCTTGTAAAACCTCCTGGTCCCCGAACATTGTCCACAACAGGACTCACAGTCACAGGAGTTCTAGCTGGCATCCCAATTGTTACAGGAGTCTGATTCACTGGCCTGATCTGACTTTCAGCCCTTCTGTTGTTGCGATAAGCATTGCCATACTTCCACGGCACAACCCTACTATTCTCAACAGCCCTTCTTCCTGAAGCACCGATAGTAGTGGGAGCACTGACGGTTACTGGAGCAGAAATGGTAACAGGAGTACCAACAGTTGTAGGTGCACTGACAGCTCTCTGGCCACGTCCCTCGGATGGTTTGAAGTAAATGGTGACAGTTGACACCACTCCACGATCTTTCACGGCCCGACTAAACTGCAGACAACCCTCGTCCATCAATCTCTGGATACCAGCCCTCAACTTATCACAACCATTCTCTGAACCTTCACAATCTGAACAGCCCTCATAACAGCCCGGGAATACTCCCCCATTCAACAGACGATCCTTCACAACCAACAATGAAGTCTGAACATCCTCAACACTGACCACCAAGTCTTCAGCTTCATCACCCTCCACATTGTTCACCCTATACGCACCATGCTGAGGCATAGGGTTGTTCACAACATTAGGCACAGGAGCAAAATTGATAGTTTTGGCGTCAATTAAGTCCTGGACCTTATGATGAAAAGCCCGACAGTTCTCAATATGGTACCCCGGAGCACCAGAGTGGAAGTCACAACGAACGTTGGCATCATACCCAGGTGGTATTTTTGTCAACGGAGCCATGGTGCGCAACTCCACAAACCCCAATCTGAGCAGTTCAGGAAACAACTCAGCATAGGTCATCGGCAACGGGTCGAAACGTCGATCAGGCATCCTCTGTCTCTGCTGAAACGGACGTTGTTGTTGTTGTTGTTGTTGTGGTTGTTGAACTCTCTGTTGTTGCTGTTGTCGAGGTTGAGGTGCTGGAATGGTTACAGCAGCAACCTGGCGATATTGACCTCTGTTCACATTCCTCCTGCTGTGCACAACATTGGTTTCACCCTCCCTCCTGCGGGGTGCCCCAGCAAACGGCTTCTTTGAAGATGAGGAACCAGCATCCTGAATCTTCCCAGCTTTAATCAAGCTCTCTGTCCTCTCTCCACAAATTACAACATCTGAAAAACTACCGAACGGGCAGCTACCCATCCGGTCCATGATCACGCCTTGTAATGTACCGATGAACATATCGGTCAACTCCCATTCCAGCATAGGGGGTTGCACCCGTGCAGCTAATTCACGCCACCTCTGGGCGTACTCCTTAAAACTTTCACCAAATTTCTGACATAGACTCTGCAACTGAGTTCGGCTCGGAGCCATGTCCATGTTGTGCTTATATTGCCTCAAGAAGGCTTCCCCCAGATCTCTCCAACTTCTGATGGACTCTCTTTTCAGCTCCATGTACCAGTCCAAGGAAGCTCTAGACAAGCTATCCTGGAAAAAATACATCCACATCTTTTCGTCATCTGTATAGGCAGAGATTTTCCGGTAATAGGCCCGCACATGGGTGCGAGGACAAGAAGTACCGTTGTATTTGTCAAATGAGGGCGCTTTGAACTTGTAGGGAATTCTCAACCCTTCCACCAGGCCCATATTAGTCACATCAAACCCCAAAGAGTTCTAACACTCCATGGCTCTGATCTTCTCAGCTAGGGCATCAACCTTCCTATCTATTTCATCAGTTCTTCCCACAACTTCATCATCCTCACTGAGCAGTGTGAACATGTCTTCCTGCCTGTCAACCAGCGGAGCAGGATGGCGAACGGGAGCCCGGGTCCCTCTGGCATTAACAATCTCTACAGCAAGAGGCTGTCCATTAATCTGAATACCCCTCAAATCATCTCCCACGGCATAATCATTGACGGGAGCAACAACAGCAGCATTATCGGTCACAGGTGCACCCACTGGCGACGCACGACTGGGCGGTGGGAGTACAACTTCTTGTCTCTGGGCTAAGGCACGCACCTCCTCTTGCCCTTGAATGACCCTTTGCATCATTGTCATGAATTGGGCCATGTTAGCCCTCATCTCAGCCAACTCAGCTTGCACTTGGTCCATGTTCCTCTGTTGATTCAGTCTGGTTGCGTAGCGGTGCGGACGTTGATCAACTATCCTGCCTGACAAACGAACCAGAGTGAGAAGTCTCGAGCAAGAACACCTGTAATGCAAAATGATATGTGTATGATGCTAATGATGTGTATGATGCACATGATATGTTCATTTCTCAGGCATTCAAGAGCCTAACTCATCTTTCAAGAAATGGCAACCTGCAATACAAACAAAGCATCAATCTACACAGGATAATGAGCACAAGGTGAAACATCAACAATCTCATCTATAGATATGAGCAACAAATATCATACAACAAAGATTCAAAGATCCAAACGATCAGAGTACAACAATGAATCCCATCCAACAAGCCTGGAGGTGATTCTCAACATACACAACAGATACAAGCTAGGAAAGATGTCCTTCAGAAATGAGCGTCTTCAGGTAATGGCACTGGTCTATCAACAGGTCACATTCCGAACACTCTGGCAGAGGGGTGATATTCTCCTTCAATTGTCTTCTGAGCTCCACAACTTCTCCTCCAAGTTGGCTCTCTGATGCCCGTCTCAAGTCTACCTCCTTCTTCAATTGGACATCTTTGTCTCTGAGTTGCTTCTCCAAGTCTCGTATCTTCTTCTGATAACTGGCTTCAGTTCTCTGCAACCTCAAGCACTCCCGATGTTCTGCATTCAACAAGGCCTCCATCTCCTCATAGGACCTCTTCTTGCTCCTCAATCTGGAAACATCTTCACCCTGCATGTCTTTGAGTTGATGAGCCAAGTTCAACTTATCAGCTTTGGCTTTGTAAATCTCCATCTGGGCATCTTGTTCCTTCTCCTTCAACCGACGATTCTCCATCAAAGCTTGCTTGTACTGCTCAGCAGGTACACTCTCAGTAAGGATCAAAGGTGGTTGCTCTTGCAAAGACTCCATCCTATCATAGGGCAACAACAAAGTCTTCACTCTCTTCTTGACCCAATCAATGTAGTCAGGCATAGCAACAACAAACTTCTTCCCCAGAACGGCTCCATCCTTGACACCAATGGTCCTCCAAGCTCTTCCTACTTGCTCCAATCTAGCAGGGTCACTCCGCTTCTCAAAATACACACTTTCAGCTATCTCAACATCAATTGGTCTTTCATTCATCACAAACCCCAACTGACGAAGAGAAAGAACTGGGTTGTAATTGATGCAACCCTTAGTCCCTATGAGTGGCACATTACGAAACTCTCCACAACTCATGATGACATTACGCACATCCATCCGGTAAGATTGCCATCTGATATCATAAGAGGTAAGAGACATAATCCTCTGCGTCCACTTATGAGTGCTCTAAGCATCCACAAAAGGTCCACTGACTGGCAACAAGGACAAGAACCATCTGAGTAGCAATGGGAGACAGCATCTGATAGCTCCACCCTTACCATGCCTGCTGTGAATAGCATAGTAAGTGTCAGCTAACAAAGTAGGAACCGGGTTTCCTCCAAGGAAAATGATGATAGCAGCAAAGTCCACAAAGTTAGGCATACTCGGGAAAAGACAATCCCATAAATCATGACAGCCAACTGAGCATGGAAAGCTTCCCAATTTCCCTTCTTTGCTTCTCCTCTAGCCATCCTCAATAGGAACTTCAAAGGCAACCCTACCACATCACCACTAGATCTCCAATTGTCACTCACTTCCTTGACACTCAGATGAAAAGCTCTGGCAACAACTCTGAAATCAACCTTCTTTGGAACATCCAAGAAAGGAACCTGATATCTGATCGGGACATTCATCAGAATAGAATACTCTTCAAGAGTGGGCGCTAACTGATAATCCTGGAAAGTGAAACAACGGAGCTCTGGGTCATAGAACTGTAAAAGAGTCTGCAACGACACTGGATCTACCACCATCTTCAATAGTGTCAACAAATCCCCATACTGATAAGCAAACACCTTCTGATTACCGCCGGTCACAAAGTTGCTCAACTCGATCAGAGACGTCAAAGGCTCACGGTGAAAACTGTAGGTGCAAGTCTTCCGCTTCAACTCGGGAACGGATGCCATCTCTTATAATGAACAGACCCCTGAATGAACCTGAGAAATGATATGCATGAAGAGATTAGCTTTTTTTCTTTTCTTTTTCTTTTTCTTTTTCATTTTTTCTTTTTTTCATTGCATTATTTTTTTTGAAAATAAACATGCTATGATGCAAATGATGCAGACACAACTGGCTGGCTGTGCATCTCGAGGCACAAGTTCAAAGCTTCGGCTTGAATTCGGAACCACAAAGTCATCTGAGACCCAAAGTCATCTGAGACCCAATCGGTAGAACCAAGTCACCAACAGGACCCAAGAGTCACCAACAAGTCACCAATAAGTCACCAACGGTACCTGTAATAATGATCAATCCCTCCCCACTCACGGGTATAATCTAGGCCAGGGTAAGGTCGAGAGAAACGCAGGATAAACAACCCTTTCATAGAATATCATCATGTACACACCAGATGTATGTACCGATAATACCCCATCAGGATCTGAACTGCTCATGATATCAAGTTCCGCTAAGTGGCGCAATACCACCTGCTTCCCAAGAATCACTCTATTCCTAGGTGTCCTAGAGTTCACTCATAGCCTGGGTATTGGGCCTTTCACCTCATGTAACTCCCACCCCAACAAAGAGACAAACAACCAGCCAGCACAGATGAAAAGATGATGCATGCAAACATAAATGCAAACATAAATGTAGACATAAATAAATGAATGCAATAAATGAAACAGCAAAAGCAACCTAACCCTATCCTAGAGAGCGCTAGGAGAGACTCGCTTAGGGAAGATGAACCAGCAAGAGGTCAACTTCTATGCTTTCCCCAGCAGAGTCGCCAGCTGTCGCATTACGCGAAAAACCAGCGGGAAAACGAAACAACAGAGCCGCCACCGTGCGTTATTTATCCCAAAGGAGGGAAAGGAAACGCTCGAAGTAAACCTGGAAAAGACATGGTCTCGCGACCAGAGAAAGATGGGATCGGGAGTCGGTTATGCGAAGGGAAGGTATTAGCACCCCTACGCATCCGTCGTACTCGACGGGATCCACGCTCAAAAGAACGGATAAGGTTGCTAGAAACTGCTCACAAACCACACAAAGCTGGAAGGAAACACAAGAAAGACAAAAGAAACTAACTCAGCAGGATATCGCATCCTGGGCCTACGTAGTCTGTCAGGCACAGACATCAGAGTCGACGTAGTTCGAGACAGGGGGAAACGTGCTCGCTAGGATGTCGCATCCTATGCATATGTATCTTCTCTAACCAGAGAAGAATCAGAGCACTCGTAGCTCGGCTAACGCACGCCAAACAAAACAACACAGGAAACCGACTGTCAATCGCTGGACTTACGTCAGACTCCACACAAACAGGCAAACATGGAAACCGAATGCCAATCGCTGGACTTACATCGGACTCCAAACCAACAAACACACACACAGGAAACCAACTGCCAATTGCTGGACTTATGTCAGACTCCAACAAGCAAACAAGACACAGGAAACCAGCTGCCAATCGCTGGGCTTACGTCAGACTCCGAACCAACAGACACACACCCACACAGGAAACCAACTGCCAATCGCTGGACTTATGTCAGACTCCAAACAAAGAAACTGGAAACCGAATGCCAATCGCTGGACTTACATCGGACTCCAACCAGAGAAGGATAACAAACTCACACAAAAAGAAAAGAAGGTGCCCAGAGAGATCAGCTCAATCTCCTACCTACGTACCTCATCTGGTATGAGGATCAGGGCGACGTAGTTCCCCTACACGGGGAAAGAACTTCTAACCTAACCAGATACAAAGGGAGACTACGACTCGAGCCTAGAAGTTATCATGCATACGATCCCTATGTTAAGGTTTCTATCTAACTTGCACAGGGAGCAAGCTATCCTAAACAGCACAGGCAAACACGCACAAGCACACACACTATATGCAAACAATTGGGCTCATACAAGGTTAGGCTGTAAAAACAAGCCAACTAGAATCGGGTGTAGTTAGCTCTTAACCCTAACATTGAGAGTTAGGGTGAAGCAGATGAAATGGGAAGTGAGGGTAAGACCTCACAGCTCTTATCCCTGGCCTGGGAGAGCTTGACTCAAATAGAAAGTGTGGGAGTTTAGAATGTAGGAACTCTTTTCCACATGACTGACACAACAAAGATCTTGGGTTATTATCTACAATGCATCAACACAATGGTGTGAGCAGGGTGAATGACACAACTGAATAGCAGGGGATGGATTGCACATCCCTTTTATCTGCCAATTGCCTCTTAAGAGGTTTTTACCTGCTTGGCACAAAGTTAAACAAACACAAGCATTGCCTCTTAAGGAGGACTTCAGACAGGTGCCTGCCCACATAACAGGACAGGTCTTCAAGACTACATGAAGTCAAAGGAATTATACCTCAGTGGTTAAGCAACCAAGCAAAGAAAAAGCAAGTTCAAAAGAACTCAAAGCAACTTAAGTACCTGTGAAAAATATAAACCAATCAGTTCAACTGTACAGACAAACAATCAACAAGCAATAACAAACAGACAGACAATGTTCACAATGTGCAAGCCACAAGTCAAACTCAAATGAGTGAACATCAACCTACAAAACACACAAATATTAGTAATCAAGGGCAAACATCAATGCTCAAATGTGGGAGCATCATCAACTATGGACTTGGAAGTTTAAACCTAAAATCAAAGCCCACATGTAAGCCACAAACCACTAGGTCAAAGCCTAGGGTCAAAGGAGGGTCAAAAATCCAAAACAGAACATGAAATTTAACATGAATCATCTTCATCCAATCAAGAACACATCTCAAAAAGTCCCATATCAAAATCATTAATCATATTCATTTCATGAGCAAAACATGGAAAGGCATGCAAATTGTGATCACATTGAGACATCAGAAGAAACAAATGCACATTAAATCAAAAATGACTCAAATAATCTTGGCAAAATTCATGAGTAAGCAGGACATGCAACATGATCATCACACAAAAAATTAGAGGCATTGGACATCATTAAGCATGGCAATCACATAACATAAGTCAAACCATCACATGTGTGACACAAATTGTCACACCAAGTTAGCATAATCATCAAACAGAGATGGATCATGGGAAAAATCTCAAACCAAAGCCAAAACATCACTCAACATGTCTAGAAATCACACACAAAATTTCAGAAGCATTGGATCATTTTTGAGCATTTTATGATGAATGGAACAAGGCAAGGTCAAACATGTATACATGTGCAATCACCCTAGGACAAATCATTTTTCCAGCCAAGCACAATTTGCATTTTAATGATCATATAAAAGTAGACATGATAAGGAACACTATGCAAAAAATTGGAGATCAATTGGATTAATTTTCAATTTTAAATGATTTTTTGAAGTTTGGAGAAATTTTGAAAAATGAAACATGAAGCATGGCATGAAAATGGGATGGAAAGGAATAATGCATGGCCATGTGGAAAAATGCTCTCGCTCAGACTCGAACCGGTGACACATTTGAAATTACCAAGCGCGCGCTTCAAAACGACCGTGTTTTGACATTCAAACCCTAAACACGCGCGCTGCACATTTCGTAGCTAATTTGAATTTACACATGCCAGTTTCGTAGCTAAATGGAAGCAAGGTTGTAGCAATTTCTGGAAATGATGAACACCATGCATGAACGATGAAGATCATGAAGATCTTCATCTGGAAATTTCCAGAAAACAAAAATATGTCCAGAAATCATAAACAAGGACATCATTCAACAGGTTTTCTTATGGTAAGCACAGATCAAGCCATGAATCATGCAAAAACAACAACACAATTCCAAATCGAAGAAAATAAACAATGGCATCCAAACTTCAATTGAACATATCTTGCTCAAAACAACACCAAATCACTCCAAATTTTCATCAGCATTATCACCAGTCAATGAACTACAAGAATATCACAACCATTTGCAACATAGAAGAGGTCGAATTCTGACATGTTGAAGAACAGAAGTTGATTCAGCTTGCTTCAAGGCCTGGCAATGCTCCAATCCTTCTCCACACTGCTTAAGGAAGTGAATGATGATGAAATGGAAGCTTGAATGCACACGAATCTAGCTCAATCTTCAATTGCCATGGATGCTTCACACTTTGAATCCAGCTCAATATGCCACAATTTCTCTTGATTCCACGTCCAAATGTGCTCAGAAATGCCTCATGAACATGAATTGATCAATGAAAAGTGTTTGTGTTTGAAGAATTTTGGAAAAAAAGTTTGAGATAAATTTTTTGAGAATTTGTGATTCTAGATCTGAAAATGTGCTCATCATCCAAAACAGTTATGATTAAGTATATATATGCCATGCTAATCATGTTTAGGACTTGCTTAGGCCAAATGCAATTGTGATTAATCCATTTTGTGGTGTATGTGCAAAAATGATTTTCTCACTTCATGCACCCCCATGCACGTGAACAGTGCATATTCAAAGCCCAAAATGCCTTAAAATGAGTCCATGCACATATTAGAATTGGTTTGGTATGCATATGTTCCACAAAAATGATTTTATGCAATTTCCTTCCAAAAATTTCATGAATGAACCAATGATCATGCAATGAGATTTCATGTCAAGTAATGATATGCTTGGAAAATACATGTTATAAGGATCAAAATGCAAAAAGAACCACTCATTTTGGAGTTTTGGTTTGAAAGTTATGTCCATTTGAACTTTGAAACACACTTTGCCATGATTGGACCATATCTCCTCAACCACACATGAGAAATCCATGATCTTGGACTTTTTGGAAATGGGAGAGACAGATCTTAAACTTTCATGCTGGATAAAATTTCATTTGAAGCTTTCTTGATGATGTAATCTTGAGTTGAAGTTGGTCTAATATCTTTCCATTTTTGGAAAGTTCAAATTACAGGTCACCTGCTATTTTTGGAAAGTCTTGATCTGACTTCAAATTCTTCAATGTTGATGTTTGAAATGTCAAATGAGACTTGTTTGAACATGAATGAATCATCTCTAACCAATTCCCACCTCCAAATCCACAATGGACTGTGCAGTTGACTTCTGTTGATTTTTGTGGGCCTTAGATGATTTGCACATGGATTGTTGAGTTCTGAGCCTTCAACACTTGGCCAAGCTACTTCAAAATGATCCTTGGGTCATATGAACTCATTGTACCAACCCTAGGGCTTTGATCTCATAGACAATGCTCTTGTTGCTTTGCACACTTGAATCTCCTGACTAGTCTTGCCTGATGCAATGTAATGGACTATGCAATGCTAATGCAATGTTAATGACCTAAAAATGAAATGTATATACAAATGGGAGGTGCAAATTTGAGGTGTTACAGTATGTTTCATGAGCATAGTCCATTATACTATGTCTCTACCATGCATTAACACCAAAAATTTATTGCCCGATCTCAAATAGTTGTGACTGTTGGTGTAAGCCCTAGAGGCCAATACTTTTGGTACTTGTATCGAATTATTTATTAATAATAAAAAGGCTTTTTCTTTATTATGGTTGTTTAATAAAGTCCCTGGAATAGATAGTCTGTTTAATGTATCAAGTGTGACTTGATCATGAGAGCACATTAAACATAGGGACACTATTCTTAAAGTATCCGTAGTCGAGCTTTATTGTGAAGTGGGATAACATTAAAGCATTAAGACTATTATGTTTGTAGACTGATGATCACATCTCATGGATCATGGATGAAGAGTTGTCAAGTCTTAAACATAGGTATGAATATTAAGAGTAATATTTATACCGGATTGACCCGCTTTGAGAATACTATATAGAAAGTTATGCAAAGTGTCATAAGTTATTCTCATGGTGATAATAGTGTATTCCACTCTTCGACCTGAAACCACTATGGATCCTAGATGTAGAATCGAGTGCTTTATTGCTGATCCAACGTTGTCCGTAACTGGATAACCATAAAGACAGTTGATGGGTACTCCACGAAGCATGCTGAGGGACATGAGTGACCTAGATGGAATTTGCCCATCCTGCATAACAGGATAAATGTCTACGGGCCCAATATTGAACTGGACAAGGATGACACGGTCTATGCCTTGTATTCAATATAGACATAAGGGCAAAGGGGTAATTATACACATAAGTATTATCACAGAAGGATTTGTCAGATCACATGACATTTTCGTGTCTTGGGTAGCAGTGATGTGTTGCTAGATACCGCTCACTGTTTATTATGTTAAATGCGTGATTTAATATAATTGCCAATGTCACGAAAACCTACAGGGTCACACACAAAGGACGGATTGATGAGAGATAGAGTAACTAAGGAATGCCGTAAGGTACGGTGCCCTTAAGTGAATTATAGAACATCGTAAGGTACGGTGTACTTTAGTAGAATACGAAATATGGTAAGGTACCATGGGCTTAAGTGATTTTGGGCATATTATAAGATATGGGCCAAAATACACTTAAGTGGGCTTTTTAGCTTGAAGCCCACACAAGTGGTTCTATAAATAGAACCCTTATGCAGAAGTATTCATGGCGGTTGCATTACTTTCGTTTTCTCTCTCTCTCTCTCTCTCACTCACTCAAAGCCTTCATTCATACCAGCTAGCACTGAGATTGAAGGAATCCGTTCGTGTGGACTGAGTAGAGACGTTGTCATCGTTCAACGTTCGTGATCGCTCTGTGGATCTGCATCAAAGGTTTTGATTGTCACAAGAGATCTGCACCAAAGGTTTCAATCGTCACAAGAGGTAAATATTCTATCACTGATCATGACCATTCGTAAGGATCTCTAAAGGAGAAAATTTTAATTTTTGCTGCGTTTTGGACCGCAATTCTCCTTCAGTGGTATCAGAGCCATTTACGAAACCATGAATTGGATAGCTGTTTAATTTCTGTATTAATATGATTAAAAGACAGAATGAATCAATTAATTAAACGGGTAATTAAATTTGGCATCATGAGTGTACGAGTTGGATGATTGATGTTGACTATGCTTCAGAACCGACATTAGTATGGTGAAGCAGCGATACATCGATCGTCCATATGTTACGCAATTGAGACCGATCAACTTATATATGATATAAGTAATCCTAATTCAAAGTACGGTATATATGATATATTGTTTTTGTTTCGTTCATTCAAACACTAAATGGTTGTTTTCCTTTGAGCGATCAATGGTCATTTGCTTCGGAATCCGACATTAGTATGGTGAAGCAATGACATGTTGATCAATCATACTGAATCAACAATCGAGGTGTGTTTGACAGTCTGAAATTGGCGCATTAGGGTTGGTGACGGTGCAAGGGTTGTGCCGTCAAAGAGTTGTGAATTTAGGGCCTTTTGGAACACGTGTTGACTATTTCAAAGTTTTGTTATTTTGGCCGCGTGACGTTCGTCACGAGCTTGTGACGATCGTAACAAGCTGGACGTGACGGTCGTCACATGCCTTGTGACGGTCGTCACACTCACAGATCCAAAATTCTAGGCATTTCTGTTTCTGGCCGCGTGACGGTCGTAACATGCTTGTGACGGTCGTAACATGCCTGTGACGGTCGTCACACTCACGGGGTCAGAATTCTTGGGGTTTTCAGTTTTGTGACTATGCAAGAGTTGTGTTGATGCAAAACAATGTCCATTTCAAATGACCGGGCAGCGGAACCCCCGACTAACTCTGCGTAGTGTGATCGGTCGCCGAAATTTTATTTGGTTTTAATTAATTAAAGAAATTAAAATTAATAATAATAATAATAATATGTTTATTATTATTGCCTTGTGGTGATCAGTTATGGCCTTAGTCTTCCTTCATTTTGTTTTGGGTTTTTAAATACGACCTGCGTGTCGTGCCTCTCCTTTTGATCTCTTAATGTAACTTCTTTTCTCATCTCAAACCCTCATATGTAAAACGAGTTTATTCTGGAATGTAATGTTATGAAGAAAGAGAAGAAAACAATGTTATGAAGAAAGAGAAGATTTCAAGATCAAAGGAGGACAACCTTGAAGATCTTGCTTGGAGAAGCTTAGAGAAGAATTCAATATTAAAGGAGGACAACCTTGAAGATCTTGCTTGGAGAAGCTTAGATCGTTATTAGGTTAGCTTAGGTTCTCTCATTGGCTTGGGAGAACAATTGCGCTAGGGGCCATAACTGTTTAATTATGTATGTTGATGCATGTGTATGTATGTTGATGCATGTGAATATATGTTGATGCATGTGAGAGACGATTTATATGATAAATAAGCCGGTGAGATCATAACAATTGCAATTCCCTCAAATTAAATATTAATTTTATGCTTTCCAAGTTTTAACACTCATCAAGACTAGTATCGGATAATGTAGGTTTCGCCTACGCGAGGTGCATGTTCTATATTAGTAAGGTGCGATGGGATAATTGTAATATCCAATTGTTAAAACAGTGGGTCAAACTTAACTAAAAAAATTATAATAATATTATATATGTTTGCTTTCCAAGTTTTAGCACTCATCAAGACTGGTATCGAATAATGTAGGATTCGCCTACGCAAGGTGCATGTTTTGTATTAGTTAAGGTGCGATGGGATAATTGTAATATCCAACTGCTAAAACGATGAGTCAAACTTAATTATAATTTTATTATATATGTTTAGAAGCAAGAGTTGGGAATAATCCATATGATGGATTGGAATAAGGAGTTATTCACCCAACTGAAATTTTCGAGAGTTGTATGAGATACAACTGGAAGGAGTTCCTACCTAAATAACCTAGTTTTGTGTAATCCGCCTACGCAGACTTAGAACGAAGTGAAATATGGATCTCGGCCCACTAGAAAATCTTCCAACGGGATTTTCCGAATCAAATGATGAGGGTCATTTGTTTTGAGTAAAATAGTGGGAGCATATTTGATTAAAGGCCTAATTAAATATGTCAATGATACTTATATTTTCTTAATCCTTATGTAGATTACCATGACAACAAACACCTCTAACAACATCTTGTGATCAATCCTTGACAAGGAAAAATTGTCTGGGACAAATTTCCTGGATTGGCACCGAAACCTGAGGATTATCCTCAAACATGATAAAAAGCTGTATGTCTTGGAGAAACCTGTTCCTGAAGAGGAACCTCCTAGTTCTGCACCTAAGGCAGAAAGAGATGCTTATAAGAAGCATGTTGATGATGCCAATGAAACTGCTTGTCTCATGCTAGCTACCATGAACTCAGAATTGCAAAAGCAACATGAGAACATGGCAGCATTCGATATGATCGAACACTTGAAGATGCTCTATCAAGAGCAAGCAAGGCATGAGAGGTTTGAAGTTTCAAAATCCCTTTTTCAAAGCAAGTTAGCTGAGGGAGCCCCTGTAGGTCCCCATGTACTCAAGATGATTGGGTATGTGGAAAACCTTGAGAGATTGGGTTTTCCCCTCGAAAAGGAACTTGCGACTGATTTGATCTTGCAATCGTTGCCAGATAGTTTCAGTCAATTTGTCCTAAATTTCAATATGATTGATAAGGACAAATCTCTTCCTGAACTGCTCGCCATGTTAAGAACTGCCGAGCAGAATCTGAAGTCAAAAGGGAAGTCCATTCTGATGATCGGAAATGGAAATAGACATAACAAAAGGCCCACCAAGCAGGGTGATAAAGGGAAAGGCAAGGAAGTTGCCAAAACCAGACCCACTGTTGCTGCTTTGAAGCCTAGTGGAGGCATAGCAAAGGCAGGCACCTGCTTCCATTGCGGTAAGACCAGACACTGGAAGAGAAACTGCCCAAAGTACCTGGAAGATACGAAGAATGGAGTAGAGACTTCAACTTCAGGTATTTTTGTTATTAAATAAATTTATCTACTTCTGCATCATGGGTATTAGATGCTGGATGCGGTTCTCACATTTGTACAAATGTGCAGGGGCTGAAAAGGAGTAGAGATTTGGCAAAAGGTGAAGTTGACCTACGAGTTGGCAATGGAGCAAAGGTTGCTACTTTAGCCGTAGGATCTTATGTATTGACTTTACCTAGTGGTTTTATAATTCAGTTAGAGAACTGTTATTATATACCTGCAATTAGCAGGAATATTATTTCCATTTCTTGTTTGGACAAGTTTGGTTTTTCATTTATAATAAAGAACAATTGTTGCTCAATTTATTTGAATGATATATTCTATGCTACTGCACAAATGAGCAATGGACTATATGTCCTTGATCTCGAAATGCCTATTAATAACATTAATACTAAAAGGGTGAAACCTAACGAGTTAAAACCAACTAGGTAAGAATATTAAAACTCTTCGATCAGATCGAGGTGGTGAGTATTAAAGCCTAGAGTTTGATGACCATCTGAAAGAGTGTGGGATCCTATCCCAGCTTACTCCTCCTGGAACACCCCAATGGAATGGTGTATCTGAGAGAAGAAATCGAACCCTGTTAGACATGGTCCGATCCATGATGAGTCACGCCGATCTTCCAAACTCCTTTTGGGGACATGCACTATTGACAACAGCTTACACACTTAACCATGTTCCATCCAAAAAGGTTGAGAAGACACCATATGAGATATGGAGTGGTAAGAAACCACATATGTCTTACATAAAGATTTGGGGTTGCGAGGTTTATGTGAAACGACAAATTTCAACTAAGCTTGAGCCCAAATCTGACAAATGCTTATTTGTGGGGTATCCTAAAGAAACAAGAGGGTATTACTTCTACAATCCTTCTGAGGGCAAAGTGTTTGTCGCTCGAACTGGAGTTTTCCTAGAAAAGGATTTTATTTCCCAAGGAACCAGTGGGAGGAAAGTAGAGCTTGAAGAAATTCAAGAATCACAAAGCATTGACACACCTATGGAGGAATTGGAGCAGGAAACACAAGTAGTTGTGTAAGAGCAACCTGCTTAAGTAGAACAAGACCAGCGTAGGTCAGGCAGGATACGTCAAGGTGATGTATTACTCATGGATCAAGATGAGCCTGTGACCTACTCATGGAATCTTCGTTTTGATGAAACAGTAAAACAATATGGATTCATCAAGAACGAAGATGAGCCTTGTGTCTACAAGAAGGTTAGTGGGAGCATGATTGTATTCCTGGTATTATATGTAGATGACATATTACTTATTGGAAACGATATCCCTACCCTGCAACAAGTAAAGTCTTGGGTGGGGAAATGCTTTTCTACGAAGGACCTAGGTGAAGCAGCCTATATATTAGGAATCAGAATCTATAGAGATAGATCATAAAATGCTTGGCCTAAGTCAGAGTACATAGACAAGGTGCTGAGACGCTTTAATATGAATGATTCCAATGGTTATGTGTTTTGCTGAAATGGTGGCGCTGTGAGCTTGAAAAGTTCAAAGCAAGATACAGTTGTTGATTCTACAACCGAGGCCGAGTATATTGCTGCCTCAAATGCAGAGAAGGGAGTTGTTTGGATCAAAAAGTTCATTAGTGAACTTGGCATAGTCCCTAGCATTGTGGATCCCATTGGTCTCTATTATGATAACAATGGTGCTATCGCACAAGCTAAGGAGCCTAGATCTCACCGACGATCCAAACACATAATCAGGCGTTATCATCTCATTCGAGAGATAATAGATAGATGAGATGTGAAAATATGTAAAGTACCTACACTTGACAATATTGCTGACCCACTGACAAAGCCTCTTGCGCAGCAGAAGCATGATGGCCATACTAGATCTATGGGTATTAAGGGTATGCCTGATTGGCTCTAGTGCTAGTGGGAGATTATTGGTGTAAGCCCTAGAGGCCAATACTTTTGGTACTTGTATAGAATTATTTATTAATAATAAAAAGGATTTTTCTTTATTATGGTTGTTTAATAAAGTCCCTGGAATAGTTAGTCTGTTTAATGTATCAAGTGTGACTTGATCATGAGAGTACATTAAACATAGGGACACTATTCTTAAAGTATCCGTAGTCGAGCTTTATTGTGAAGTGGGATAACATTAAAGCATTAAGACTATTATGTTTGTAGACTGATGATCACATCTCATGGATCATGGATGAAGAGTTGTCAAGTCTTAAACATAGGTATGAATATTAAGAGTAATATTTATACCAGATTGACCCGCTTTGAGAATACTATATAGAAAGTTATGCAAAGTGTCATAAGTTATTCTCATGGTGATAATAGTGTATTCCACTCTTCGACCTGAAACCACTATGGATCCTAGATGTAGAGTCGAGTGCTTTATTGCTGATCCAACGTTGTCCGTAACTGGATAACCATAAAGACAGTTGATGGGTACTCCACGAAGCATGCTGAGGGACATGAGTGACCTAGATGGAATTTTCCCATCCTGCATAACAGGATAAATGTCTACGGGCCCAATATTGAACTGGACAAGGATGACACGGTCTGTGCCTTGTGTTCAATATAGACATAAGAGCAAAGGGGTAATTATACACATAAGTATTATCACAGAAGGATTTGTCAGATCACATGACATTTTCGTGTCTTGGGTAGCAGTGATGTGTTGCTAGATACCGCTCACTGTTTATTATGTTAAATGTGTGATTTAATATAATTGCCAACGTCACGAAAACCTACAGGGTCACACACAAAGGACGGATTGATGAGAGATAGAGTAACTAAGGAATACCGTAAGGTACGGTGCCCTTAAGTGAATTATAGAACATCGTAAGGTACGGTGTACTTTAGTAGAATACGAAATATGGTAAGGTACCATGGGCTTAAGTGATTTTGGGCATATTATAAGATATGGGCCAAAATACACTTAAGTGGGCTTTTTAGCTTGAAGCCCACACAAGTGGTTATATAAATAGAAACCTTGTGCAGAAGCATTCATGGCGATTGCATTACTTTCGTTTTCTCTCTCTCTCTCTCTCTCTCACTAAAAGCCTTCATTCATACCAGCTAGCACTGAGATTGAAGGAATCCGTTCGTGTGGACTGAGTAGAGACGTTGTCATCGTTCAACGTCCGTGATCGCTCCGTGGATCTGCATCAAAGGTTTTGATTGTCACAAGAGATTTGCACCAAAGGTTTCAATCGTCACAAGAGGTAAATATTCTATCACTGATCATGACCATTCGTAAGGATCTCTGAAGGAGAAAATTTTAATTTCCGCTGTGTTTTGGACCACAATTCTCCTTCAGTGATTTCTACATAAGTCCAATTACGATTTCTTAACATAGCGCTAAATTTTTGACACAAAAGGCATAGCATTCTAGTTAGTGTGATTGTAAGTCTCCCCTCTTTCATGGTATTTTGTGGAAACTTGGCCTTTTTTCCTTCCTTTGGAAGATGTCTTGGCTCAAGGATCCATGCTTGTGATAAGTGGGTTGAGCGTTCTCTAAAGAATGACTTAAAACAAAAAAAGGAAAAGCAAAACAATATTAACTTCTAACTCATTAACAACTAATATTTAATTTCAGGTCGTTTACTTTAATGCCATTTAAATTCAAGCCTATATTCATTTTCCATAATTCATACCATTCTAATTGTTTATATTAATGCCTTTTCACTTTGTCCACTTGGACCATATTGTGTGATATATCTTGTTTGTGTATATTTTGTTTGTTTGTGTAGTCTTTGACCATTAACGAACATAATAAGAAACAAAAACCCTAATAAACTATTGTGTGGACTGTTGGCTTGATCTTGGACAATTGGACTTAGAATTTAGGCAACATTCATATGCTAAAGGACTTGGCCAATGCCAACTTTTGTGAAAACCAAGTGCTTGCAATTTGAAACTCCATCTGATACATCTTTGAAGATCCCTTTGAGTTCATCTGCAACATGATCATTATGAAGCTATTATTTTGAACTTGTGACTTGTGGGATTCATCTACTACATGGGCAAATATGAAGAAGATCATGGAGTGGCTAAGCTTGGACGGGGATATCTTTATTTTATGCCTTGCTCTTCAAGATAATGTTGTATACATTATTTGTGGCTTGATTCTAATATCCAAGGGAATTTGGGGTTTCTATAACACATTCTTATCTATTGGATTGCTACCCATTGGTCAGATCTTTTCAACTCTTAACTTTTAAATTTGTGCTTAGGATTAGTCTCATCATCTCCTCCCCACTTCTTTAATTTCAAAATCTTTCCCTCCTTTTAAAAATTCTTCTTTGCTTGAACTAGTGTTTTATTCGAAACTTTGGTCACTTTGCAAACTAGAAACTTTGGCCTTATGTCATTGCATTTTCAAACTTCTTTTCTTAATCAAACTTGTAAATAGACATAATTATACTTGACCTAAACTTTCAAAAAGCCAAAAAGAACTAACTCATTCAAACCATTTTTAGGCCTATGTGCCTTTCAAACTTATTTTTTGTTAAAAATAATGCATCCACTTTGAAATTTATATCACAAACTACGAGGTTTTGATCCCTCATTTTTATGTTGGTACGTAAGCACAAGTCCGAAGGTCTTGTCAAACACAAAAATATAATTAATGAATTCTTTTCTCATCCCCCTATTCTATTTGTTTGTAAACATCACTTTGTACAAAATACATATGCACACAAAAAAGGGCTCCCTAGGAGTACTTAGGACACTTTGGATGCTAACACCTTCCCTCTGTGTAACCAACCCCCTTACCTGTAATCTCTGACATTTTATTAGTTTTGATTTGAAAACTTCTTACTTTTGTGTTTTATTCGTACTTTTCCCTTTTCCCTTGGAAACAATAAAAGCGCGGTGGCGACTCTTGTTATTTGATGTCTTGCTTATCCATAGCTCGATGATCATGAATTTACCGTTACAGAAATTAAGTGGCGACTCTGCTGGGGAGTAGTCTCCAGTGGGTTTAGCCTACTTTTTTGTGTGTATATAATTGTATATGTGATGTATGAATATTTGTTTGTGTGATATAATCTGCTTGTTATGCTTGGTGATCTCTGAGTGGTGAGATAAGTTCTAACCCGAACTTGAGTGTAATTAAGATAGGAGGATGGTATAGTCATGTTCGACTTGTGTGGAGTAGTCCTTAACAAGTTGGCTTGAGATCCATCTGCTCAGTGGAGAACCTTTTTGATTTGGAGATGTCACACAAGTATTTGTGGTTATGCATTACTATCTCTAATTTGGGTCCGAGAAGCTGAGGATCGTAGAACATTAACCCCCTCTTGGCCTATTTAGGACGTAGTGCGGAGACTATTCAAGTGTAGACTTGATAACAGTTGTTACGCGATACTACACTTTGACGAGTTTCTCTTGAGAATATTATGGGTCGATGAGTCAGTCATCTTAACCTGTAATATCCGATAGATGGAATTAAGACTCTAGGAAATTTTTAGAACATGATCTAAAGGTTTTTATGCTTAGTTCACTCCTTTGGGATGGTTCTTACCCAGACTCCATGCTCGTGACTTACAACAAACCCTTGATTCTTGGTTGATCCAATCAAGTCTTGTCAATATCAATGGAACTTGAGTGTTGATAGGGTGAAAACCATAATCCACCAAAATGGATGATTGGTCTTGACAATGACTTGATTCATCCCTTGACCTTTGTTTGTTTGCCTTGTGTGTGATCCCTTATTTGTGATTGTTGCATTCATGCATTCATGTGCATCATAACATTCATCACACAAAAATTTCAAGGAACTGAGGTATTATTTGCAAATATTTTCAGACCATGGATTGTGGACGAAGGAACTCTAAGAAGTACAGTTTCAGATGTCCCGACTTGAAAGAGTTAAGGAAGCTAGCATCTTTTGTATTAGATCCCTTGGACTTCAAATAAGTCATGTGAAGCTTCTATCTATCTTGTCCGCTGATGTAGTTGAAGGACTTTTGAGTGTGTTAGTGCAGTTTTATGATCCTCTCTACCGTTGCTTCACTTTTCCAGATTATCAGCTTGTGCCAACGTTGGAGGAGTATGCCCATCTCTTAGGGATACCCATTTCTAGTAGAGTGCCTTTTAGTGGATTGGAAGAGATTCCCAGATCTCATCTTATTGCTGAAGCTCTTTACTTGAAGAAGTCTAAGATAGAGGCTCATTGGGTGAAGAAAGGAGGTTTATTTGGGTTGCCATCTGATTTCCTCATCAAGGAAGCTACTGCTTTTTCTCAAGCCGGTAGTGTGGATGCTTTTGAAGCTATCTTTGTGTTGCTCATTTATGGATTAGCTTTGTTCCCTAACATTGACGGTTTTGTTGATGTTAACGCCATTATACTTTTCTTGATTGGGAATCTTGTGCCTACTTTGTTGGGTGATAGGCATTTCTCTTTGCATCTAAAGAATTCTAAAGGCAGAGGAACTATGGTCTGTTGCATTCCTCTTTTGTACAAGTGGTTTATTTTGCACTTGCCTCAGACGCATGCTTTTGTGGAGAACAAACAATTTCTACGGTGGTCTTAGAGACTTATGTCTCTCACTAATGATGATATAGTTTGGTATGATCCGTCATTAAGCAGTTTGGATATTATTTACTGTTGTGGTGAATTCTTTAATGTGCCTCTCATTGGTACACAAGGAGGAATTAACTACAATCCTGCTTTGGCTCATCGTCAACTTGGGTTCCCCTTGAGAGACAAACCTAATAACACTTTCTTCTAAGGTCTTTTCTATCAAGAGGGTAAAGATCCCCAACATTTGAAGCAGAAGATTGTGCATGCTTGGCATAATGTGCATAGGAAAGGAAGATTCGAGCTTGGTCCGTGCAATTGTGTAGCTTTGGAAACTTACACTCTTTGGGTGAAAAAGAGAGCTTTGGAATTGAAGATGCCTTATCCTTGTGAAAGACCTGTGTCTATGGTTGTGGTTGAGCCATTAACTCTCCCTAACCAAGATGTAGAGGAGTTGGAAGACACACTCGCCAAGATGAAGCAAGAGAAAGACATGTGGGAAGAGCGTTTTCGTGCTTTGAGCAAAAAGCACGAGGAGTTGCAGTCAGAGTCTAAGGACAAAGATGCACTTATTGAGCTACTTGAAGACCGGGTGACTAAGACACAGAGAGAGTCGGAGGTTTCATCTTCCTCTAGCATGCCTCAGCCTTCCGTTGCTTGGAAGAAGATTGTTGATCAACTTGTCCTCGAGAAGACTCAGATGAAGGCTTCTTTCGAGACCGAGATTCGACGCATTCGAAGGAAGTACGCGCCTTCAGCCAGATCTTCTGACATTGTTGTTAGAGATCCTTAGGATGACTAGTCTCCTTTTCTCTTTTATTTTTTATTTTTGGGTTTCTAAAGTTGTACTCAATGTAATCCTTCCGATTATATAAATGAAAAGAGATTTTTATGTTCATATAAAATTCTTGCAATTGTTGTTAAGTATGTATATATATATATATATATATATATATATATATATATATATATATATATATATATATATATATATAATATATATATATATATATATATATATATATATATATATATATATATATATATATATATATATATATATATATATATATATATATATATATATATATATATATATATATATATATATATATATATATATATATATATATATATATATATATATATATATATATATATATATTATATATATATATATATATATATATATATATATATATATATATATATATATATATATATATATATATATATACATTTGTAAATGATATAGTAAGTTCCTTGAAAATAAAAATAAGCAAACAAGCATTGCATTTCATGCATCATTTGCAGGTTTCTCTTTCGCCAGATGTCTCATTGGTGTTTCTTCTGTGCTTCAGCCAAGCTGACTCATCGGTACAACACTCACGCCAATCACTTAAGAATCATGGAACATCTTGAGCAAAAGAATAGAGAGTTGAAGGACGAGATCGCTCGACGGACTACCATGATGGAGTCAGTGTTGGCTGCTCAAAGTCAATCTTCTCCGACGCCCGCAACTCCTCCTCATCAAAGGACTGTTATTTCAGAGGTGGCTACCTCCACCATGCCCGCTGCTACCGCCCACCTTGCACCTGCTATGCCTGTCGGATTCCCGTGGGGAATGCCGCCGAACTTCATGCCTGAAGGCTTTGCGCCTACTTTTGCTTCCATGCCTACATCTAGTCTGGTCATGTCTGTGCTACCTCCCGTTGTGCACACCTTACCTCGTGTAGAGGACACCATTTATCACTCCGAGCGGCTGAGGGCCCGAATGTTTATGAGAAAATGGACGAAATGAAGGATCAGTTTCTTGAGTTGCGCAAGGAATTAAAGACGTTGAGAGGTAAGGACTTGTTTGGGAAAAGTGTTGTTGAGTTATGTCTGGTGCCGAATGTGAAGATTCTAGTGAAGTTCAAAGTGCATGATTTTGAAAAATATAAAGGGGACACATGTCCGCTCAGCCATCTAGTGATGTATGCCCGCAAGATGTCTACGCAAACTGACAACGACCAATTGTTGATCCACTACTTCCAAGAAAGTTTGACCAGTGATCCGCTCCATTGGTATATGGGGTTGGACAGTGCAAGCATTCGCACTTTCAACGACATGGGAGAAGCTTTTGTCAAACAATATAAGTACAACATGGACATGGCGCCTGATAGAGACCAATTGAGGTCTATGTCTCAGAAGGATAAGGAGACATTCAAAGAATATGCGCAGAGGTGGAGAGAATTAGCTGCTAAGATCACTCCTCCTTTAGAGGAGAAGGAAATGACAAAAATGTTTTTGAAGACCCTGAGTTCATTTTATTATGAACGCATGATTTCCAGTGCCCCAGTGATTTTACCGAAATGGTAGATATGGGGATGAGGCTTGAAGAAGGTGTCCGAGAAGGAAGTTTGTCAAAGGAGGAAGCATCATCAAGTAAGAGATATGACAATAGTTTTGGGAAGAAGAAAGATAGTGAAGCTAATGCAATTTCTAATGGGAGGAAGATGAGGCCTCATATCAGAAGGAATCAACCATCCCGTCAACACCATCATCAAGTATCTTCAGTCATTCATGTATTCTCGAATAATCAAGCAACACCAATTCAACAACAACAACGTGTAAGACCCTAATTTTGACCCTAAGATCCCTCATGGCATCATATCATTTCTCAATGCATTGCCTCAACGATCATAGCATGTTTGGTTCCTTAACCCTAGGGTGGGACTTGTGTGAGTGGTTTGAGACCACCAAGCATGCTTGTATTGTATATTATTGATTTTCTTATTTGATTATTAACCAAAAGAACAAAAATATGTCACTAACTCTTTTTGTTTTGAAGCTCAAGTGATCATGTGCTCCCATGCTTCTAGGAGGATCCTAAGCTCAATGAAATGGCTAGATGAAGATGAGAACAAGCATGAAAATGGTCCACAAAGCTCCTAATCATCATATATGTCTCCCAAGTATCTCAACTTTCTAATTTGATCAAGATAACCCAAAGGGCTTGAGGATTGTTTCCCAAGGAAACCCTAATTCAACTGTGCTTTGACTATGCCTTGCTCATGAAGCAACCTCAACCCATTATCAAATTTAATCAAGGGAAGTTCTTTCATTCATTATTTTATGCATATTTGAGCCTATGTGAGGCCCCTCAATCATTTATTCATCTAACTAAACTGAGATCCATTGAGATGTAAATTTTTATGTGTTTGTCAAATTATGATGACCCCGAGAGAAAAAATGTTCTTAATAACCATATGAACAACTTTCATGTTCATCACAAATCCATTTAAAGCTTGGAAGGTCATCATTCATTTCAAAACATTATAGGTCATTTTGACTGAAACCCTAATTTTGGGTGAACTTCCAAAGGACCTAACTTCCTTATTTTTTTATGATTTTTAGGTGAGACCAAATGAATTGGAAATCTTAAGATGTCTAATTCAAATGTTATGTTTGACCAAATTTCATAATCCTAAAATAAATACATGTGATAATACAAAACATTATAGGTCACTTTGGACCTAAGTCATTGAATTTGAAAAATGCCCAACTTCAAGTGCCCATAACTTTCTCATGAAAAATCCAAATGATGCAAAATTTAAGTCTAAATTGATCATCTTGAAAACATCTACAACATTGATGTTGGAGGTGTTTCGATTTGAGGCTTACATCATTAAAACAGAAGGTCTTGAAGAGGCTTGATTTTGGTAAAAAAATTCAAAGGTGACTTAGACATGTTTTGTACCCAAACTTTCACAGCCAGTTTTCATTAAGTTCCAAACTCCAAATGAATTTTTGCCCAACATGACTTTTTTTCCTTATTTCAAGATCTTTCCAACCATTACTCACATTAATTTGTTGGACTTCCCATGTGTGAGTTTTGAAGAGCTTTCTATTTAGATTCATTTTTGCATTTCACATCAAAACTTCATGTGCAAGCAAATGCCAATCCAATTGCACGTCCAATTCAATTCCATTGGAGTTCAGAATGGCTTATCACATATCATTGGGCCTTACATGCGCCTGTACAGGCACATGCAAGGAGGATTCAAATCTCATGCACACGAGGGAACCATGCTTCTCATCACATTTCAGTTATAAATAAGTGTGCATTCTCATTCAAATGGGAACCAAGGGGAGATCTGAATTGCTGCTGAATTGAAATCCAAACCCTCACTAAAGGAATTTTCAGTTTTCCATTTCTCTTTCAAGCTTGAATTTCAACATCATTAGTTGATCTTCAAAGCTCAATTCCTTAACCTAGCATCACCATCACACTTCCAGGGCAAAAGTAGATCAAGAGCTTGGAGAATTCGTGATGTTTGAAGCTTCATTTCAGAGGTAGAACACCAAACTTTCTTGATCTAGATCTTGCAATATAATGTGAATCTCTTTGGTTTGTGTGGTTTTCTGAAGTCCTCATGCTTGAGGCAGGCCAGTGGTGGTCTTAATTTTGCAAATCGTGTCATTTCAGTTCATGCACCATGATCTTCAAGCTCATGTTTCTCTCTAAATAGGAACTGTGAGGATGATCCATGGTTACAGGGGTGATGTACATCACCTCAACTTCATTTTGATGCCTTCATTTTTCATTTTCATTGCCATTTAATTTCCTGCGCGTGGTGGCCAGATCTTGTTAGATCGCCGGAGAAGATGGTGGTTTCCACCACCATCCCCACGTGGTAGCCTCCCAGCGTTTGGATCATGCTGAAACGTTTTAATCTTAGCCATTGCACATGTTGACTTCTTTTAAATCTTTGTGTTACGCGTTTGACCAGGGATCACCATATGACCGCGCCTCTGAGCCATGAGATCCATGCCACGTCAATTAATGAATTGATCTGATGGCGCTGGATTTTTTCTATTTTCCTTATTTTCTTTTAATTTCAGTTAATTCCTTTTATTTTCAAAAATTCATAAATATTTTATTTGAATTCACAAAAATATGAGACCAATGCCAAAAAATTTCTTGAAAAATCTAGTTTCATATTTTGATTTTTAATTATTTTTGTGACTTCATTTAATATTTTTTTGTGAATTATTTGGTTTTTATTAGTTTTAATTCATTTTAAAATACTTTTTGATATTTGAAAAATCCAAAAATATTTTCCTAACACCTATGGATCATGATAAGTCAATGAAAAATAGTCTCATCAATTTCTTATTTGATTTGAGATTTATTTGAGATTTTAATTCATATTGTGTTATTTTTCATTGTTTTTAATTGTTGTAAAATAGTTTCTGATTTCAAAAATTGTTGAAATTTTTTGTCAAAGTTTGTTTGACCATGTTAGACCTATGAGAATTTAATTGGACTTGTTGAAGTTGATTTGAATTAAATTTGAGGTTTGACCATATTTTGTTTATTTTATTTTTGCATTTATTTTAATTCAAAAAATACCAAAAAAATATGTTTGACTTGTTGACTTGTAATCTTCATTTCTCTTATGTTTGGCATTGATTGAGGATGACTTGGTCCACATTTGATCAATTGAGTTTAATACTTGATTTCTCTTTCCATCCATTTCACCTTCATCCCATTTCTTTTTATTTTGACCAATGAGTTAATGTCTTATGGTTAGTCTTGACAAATGAGAGGTTTAATCTTCTTTGATCCAAACCAAACTCAACTTGATCCAAGATCAAGTGAGTTGTTTTGTGTCCAAGATAGGTTGCTTCTTGGTCAAGCAAAAAACCTAAAGTCCATACAAGGCCTTTCCCTTTTTGTTTTGGCATGACAAGTTTTTGGAGCTTGGCTTACTAGTCATGATCTCTAACTTGTGTTTATTTGCCTATAGTTTTATTGACCGGTCTCAGATAGGTGTGACTACTACATTAGTCCACTTACGATTGCTTAACATAGCGATACATTGTCTTATGACAAAACTAACATAACTTCACTAATTACTAACTTTAAATTTGAGCATTTAATTTCTTTCAATTTACTTTAATGTCATTTATTTCTTGTTCATTTATTCATATTGCCTTTTATTTTGCTCACTTGAGCATATATTTTATGTGTATGTCATTTTCCTTTTTGCTCATTTGAGCTCATTATTGTGTATAAATATATTGTTGTCTTGTGTTTGTTTTGTCTTTGTTTTGTGTGAACCCAAATGCAAGAAGGAGAAAGGACTTAGAATTAGGACATACCTATGCTTAAAGGAGTTCAAGAGCAACTAGGCCTCATGCCTTTAGAATGCTAGACTTGTTGAAGAGCAACTAGGCCTCATGCCTTTAGAATGCTAAATCTCAAAGTTGACTCTAGAGGACTTTCTTTCCAAACTCATTCTTTGTCCATTCCTCTTATTGTGTTGTGAACTTTTTGATGTTTGCCATTGTGTGATAGGGATTCCATCCTGAGATAGTAGAGGACCATTGTCATGAGTAGCCAAGTTAAGAGAGACAAGCAAAAAATGGAGATCCTAGGAGCTTGAATCTAAACTGTTTGAGTGCTTGTGTGTTTGCTAAGTCCAAAGGAAATGAGCATCTTGAATCATCTCTATGATTTCAAGAAAGGGAACTCCAAGGGTTTTATCTTTTCTCTCTTATCTTTGTATGCTTTAGGAATAACCCTTCTTTTCTTCTCCCCACTCTAACCCAAGCCAAAAATCTTTTCTAACTTTGACTTTGTTTTCAAACTAGAAACATAGGCCTTATGCCTTTGACTTTTCAAAACTCTTTTCATCAATACTCATTGTGAATAAATCTTAATCCAACCTTGACCTTATTTTGTAAATAAACCTAACTTGTAAATATAACTCATTTCAAGTTGATTTTGTGGTTCCAATGGCCACCTTTGTTAAAACTCTTCAAAAACATTAGTCATAGGTTTGAGTTATCATAGTGGTTGATGTAAATCTCACATCATCGTTAGTGATCGGATTATAATCTTTCCATACTTATTATAGGGTTAACCCCTCATAGTATGTTGAAGCCTTCCTCACATGGTGGATTGTTGGTTTAGGTCGAGTTTTCTCCCTTTGATAACAAAAGACCTTAAGGATTTTGATCAAATCAATTCACCAATCTTCGTGATTTTTACCCCGAACTACGAGGTTTTGATCCTCCTTTGTGATGGTACATAGGCAGTGGGTTCATCCATTCAAACAAAAAATTTGTAAATATAATTTATTCTCTTCTCATCCCCCCAATCTTTTGCACATATTTTCACAAATACCAACTGTAGCATTCGCGAAAAACAACCGGCGGGAAAAGACACAGAGCCGCCACCGTGCGTTATTTATCCCAAAGGAGGGAAAGGAAACGCTTGAAGTAAACCTGAAAAAGGGAAAGGAATGGTCTTACGACCAGAGATTGCTAGGTATGGGAGTCGGTTATGCGAAGGGAAGGTATTAGCACCCCCTACGCATCCATCGTACTCGACGGGATCCACGCTCAAAAGAATAGAATAGGGTTGCTAATAAACTGCTCAAAAACTGCACAAAACTGGCATGAAATAACAGGTGACGGACGGAGGAAATAGACTCGGCAGGATGTCGCATCCTAGGCCTACGTAGTTTGTCATAAACAAACATCAGAGTCAACGTAGTTCGGGGAAATGGGGAACGTGCTTGCTAGGATATCGCATCCTATGCATACGTATCTTCTCTAACCAGAGTAAGAATCAAAGCACTTGTAGCTCGGCTAACGCACGCCGAAACAAAACACTGAAAGGAGACGCTAAGACGTCAAACGAGACATACAACAGGAAACAGAATGCCAATCAATGGACTTACATCCAACTCCACACAAAACAAACACAAACGAGGAAATGGAATGCCAATCGCTGGGCTTACATCCGACTCCGAACAAAGAAATGCCAATAGGAAACCGAATGCCAATCGCTGGACTTACATCAGACTCCAAGCACACAAACACCAACAAGGAAACAGAAAGCCAATAGTTGGACTTACATCTGACTCCAGACAAACGCACACGAAAAGAAGGAGGGTCTCGATTGCAACTAAGGCAAGAGAAAAGGGAGGTCTCGATCGCAACGAGGGCGAGAGAAAAGGAAGGTCTCAATCGCAACGAGGGCGAGAGAAAAGGATCAAAGTTAGTTGTCAGTCAAACTCGACAAGACATCGCATCTCGTGCCTACGTATCTCATCTGAACATGAGAATCAGAGTTACCGTAGTTCGGCTAAACTATTTCTGTTTGTTTTGTGTTTTTTAGGTGATCGACGTCACTACGCAATCTACCGGATGCTCGACCTTGGGAGACTTACTCACCTGAAGTAGAAGGAGTTAACGTGTCCTTAAGGGAAGATAATGTTTGTTTGTGTTTTAGGAAAGCTCACGCAAGAAAGGAAGTCCTAGACGAAGGAACCGTGCTACCTTAATTGACATGCGAACGAGAGACTACACGAAGTCTAGCAATCCTATGGGGATACAATCACACCACACAAAAACATATAACATGAAGTAAACACACCAACAAGATGGCTCAAACATCAAGGGTGAGGCTTTAGTCAAGGGATCATATCAACCTCGACAAACAAGTCGGGCTTTAGTCAAGGGGTCATATCAACCTCGACAAACAAGCCAACTGTAGGGGTACGCTGAAGCTCTTAACCACTGCCATTGACCGTCAGGGTGAGCAGATGAAAGGTAATGAGGATAAGACCTCATAGCTCTTAACCCGGGCCTGGGTGAGCTTGAATCAATGAAAACGTGGGGATCCAGAATGTGGGACCCTACTCCACTTGACTGACTCTATATACAAGGATCTTGGGTTAGGTTCAAGAGCCTCAGCATGTGGTGCGAGCATAATGAACGACTCAAACGATTAGCAGGGGACTGACTGCTAGTCCCTTCTATCTGCCAATTGCCTCTTCACTTAGGAGGACTTGAGTAACATGGCACAATGAGTAAACAAACACAGTCATTGCCTCTTAAGGAGGACTTCAGCCAAATGCCTGTCAAAAGAAACGACAAGGCTTCCAGACTACATGGAGTTAGAGGATGATTACCTAGGTGGTATACCAACCACAAGCAAAGCACAGCTCAAGCAATGATCTAAAGCAACTAAAGTACATGTAAGAAAGTCGAACAAGTCAATATTCACATTCAGACAAACCAAACAGTCAATCAACAATGTTACAACCAATATGCACACAAGGCAAGTCAACAACTCAAGTGAGTTCATCACCAAGGGACCTACAACACAACAAAGGTTAGTGGACAAAGCAAATTTGCATCTCAAGTCATAAGATTGCATCAACCACTAGAGCTAATAGCTTGAACCTGAAATACAAAGCTCAAAAGATGAGTACAAACCACTAGTACCAAGACTAGGGTCAAAGGCGAAGCAAAAAGTCAAAACAGCAGCCCATATTCAACATGAAGCACATTTATTCAAGTAAGAACATGTCCTAAAAAGGACCAGACTCAAATCCTAAGGCCAATCCATCTAATGATCATGCTAAAACAAAGACAATCACAAAGCACACAATTGGACATCAAGAGTAGAAATTCCATATTAAAACAGAAATGAATCAAATAACCATGGAAATTTTTATGTGCAAACAACATGTTAAACACAAGCATCATGCAAAAAATTGGAATCAGAAAAGCTCAATTGACATGTATATGAAAATGAACAAGAGCAACATCAAATTGTGTGACACACATTGTCACACCATGCATTCATGTGTCTAAAACAGAAATGAAAAATGCTAAAGATACCAAACAAAGGCTCAAAAGTCATGCAACATGTTAGGAGTCAGCACACCAAATTTCAAATTAATTGGACCAAGTATGAGCATTTCACAAGAGAATTGGCACAACATGTCATATTTTGCATCATGTTCAAATAATCCAGCACAATAAAAAATCCAGAAATGATAAAATCAGGAAATTCATGCCACAAAATAATAGTCACTCAAATGATCATGTAGGAAAAAATTTGGATTTAATTGGAGTCATCTTCTATTTTTAGTGATTTTTTGAAATACATGAACAAAATGAAAATAAATGTGAAACATAGAAAATAACATGAAATGAAAATGAAATTGGAAATTGCATAAGCATGGATTCGAACTGAAGACACCCAGGTCAAAAGAAGCGCTAGCATAAAATTCAAATTGGAAATCCAAAACATCACAAGCCAGGAATCGAACAGGGGAGCGTGTGGTTCAAGGTAGCGCTAGCCTAAAACAAATAAAGCAAACCAAAGTAACATGAGCAAGGATCGAACAGAGGTCACAAAGGCTACAGGCGCGGCACTAATCAAAACACTGCGTTTTGGTAATGGAAATCATAAGTGGAAAATAAAAAGCGCACGCAGGGAGGAATCGAACACGCGAGGCAAACGTTATAGGCACGTGCACAGTGAAATTCAAAAGCTGAACCAGAAACCCTAGGTTACTATTCATGCACGGAGGTTGACGGTGGTTTCCACCGTCTTCCTCAACGAGACCGGCGGAGCTACAGTGAAGCTTCATCAATTTTTTTCTAGAAAACAGCAATATATACATCATTCGAAAGCTTATCTCATGCACATTCCAAATCTAACATTATCTAAGCCTAGATCTCAATAGATAAAGCAAATCGAGCAGAAACATAATGCATGTCAAAAGTTCAAGTTCACATATCTTGCTCATTTTCTAACCAAATCACAATCTAAAAACATCAGCATCATCAGCATGAAAAGATCTACCATAACATGTGCATAAAATGGAGAATTAAGAGGTTCGAAATCCTAACCTCTTGAAGAGCAGTGGATGAAAACAAGCGTATTCAAGGCCTAGCAATGTTCAGATCTCCTCTATCACTTGTATATTGAAGCTTTAGGCACGAATTGAAGCTTGAAATGGCTTGGATCTTGATCAATTTGCAACTTCCATCTTCATGTTCTTGAGCTTGATGTGCACGAATCTTGGCCAAAATCCTCAATCCAGAGCTTGAATCTTCATCAGTCACACTCAATAAACCAGAATATGCCAGAAAATTACTATGCTATGTGAAGAATTTTGAAGTTTCAATTTGGAGAAAATTTGGAGGGAAAGCAAATTTGAGATCTAGAATGTCATTTTTTTGAAAATTCTGTTATGCTTAAGGCTTTATACCACCTCCTAATCACTCTGAAATTGTAATTAGGCCAAGGTTAATGGAAGATTAATGAAAATAAGGTGCATGACAAAAATTGAAAAAGTGTGTGGTGCATGGCAAATTTGAACGTGAATAGTACCATGTGGAGGTGTATTTTCACTTAAAATCATCTCATGCACATGTTGGAATTGGAATTTTGTTCATATGATGCACCAAATTTGAATTTGGTATTTTCCCTCCAAAATGGACATGCATGAACAAATGATTATATGAGATAATTTCATGCAATGCAATGATGTATTTGGAAAATATGAGTCATAAGGAGCATAATGCAAAAAGAGGGACTCAATTTGGAGCTTTGGATCAAAAGTTATGGCTCTTGGAAGTTTCAAGCACACTTGGTGATCATTTGCTCATAACTCCTCAACCATTCATCAGATGCTCATGATCTTGGACTTTTTGGAAATGGGATAGAAAGATCTTCAACTTTCATGTTGGACAAAATTTCATTTGAAGCTTCTTTGATGTTGGAAAGTCAAGTTGAAAGTGGACCAAAAACTTGCCATTTTTGGAAACTTGAAATTACAGGTCACTTTCCATTTTGGGAAACTTTTGATCTGGCTTCCAAACCTTCAATGTAGATGTTTGACATGATGAATAAGCCTCTTTTGTACATGAATGAAGTGTCTCAAACCATTTCTCCACCTCCTAGCCCTTAGTTGACTTTCAGTTGACTTTGATGGGCCCCAGATGACCTGGACATGCACTGATGACTTTGAGCCTCTAACACTTGGTCAAGTTGCTTCAAAATGAACCTTGGGTCATGTAAGCTCTTTAGAATACTCGTGTGGCCTTCAACTCAAGGAAAACCTTGCCTCTTTGCACAGATGAATTCTCTTGATGCCAGTTCTTGTTGATATGATGCAATGTTATATGTAATGTTAATGACCTAAAAAATGAAATTGAATGTATGAATGGGGGTGCAAATTTGAGGTGCTACAGCTGCCCCTATTCAATCAACTGAGAACCTGAACGGATGAGAGCAACGGCTGTCAGACTTTCAAGGTAAACAGGGATTGAATACCAAAAGAACCTGGAATTTGCACTCTGCGGGGGATGAGCCAAAGAAACCACGACTTGATATACACTGATATCAAGGAAAGCGGGGCCATTTACCGATGGCGGCTTGAAAATAGTCGACTTGATATACACTGATATCAAGGAAAGCGGGGCCATTTACCGATGGCGGCTTCGACTGGGGCGGAAAAAGATATTTACAACTGGAACCAGACAAGACGTTTACCGACGACTCTACTAGGGATTTTGAAAAGATACATGACCAGACATTTACTGATGACTGGGAAGGACTCGATGTTTACCGACATCGAAAGATGATGTTTACCGACATCAAAAAAAGCACAACCAGACATTTATCGATGACCGGGAAAAGACTCGATGTTTACCGACATCGAAAGATGATGTTTACCGATATCAAAAAAGCACGACCAGACATTTACCGATGACTGGAAAAACTCGATGTTTACCGACATCGAAAGATGATGTTTACCGACATCAAAAAAGGCGACCAGACATTTACCGATGACTGGGAGAAAGGAATCACGACCAAACATTTATCGATGACCGGGAAAAGACTCGATGTTTACCGACATCGAAAGATGATGTTCACCAACATCAAAAAAAAAGAACGACCAGACATTTACCGATGACTGGAAAAAGGGAATCACGACCAGACATTTCCTGATGACTGGGAAAAGAAATCATGACCAGACATTTACCGATGACTGGGAAAAAAGACACACAACCAGACATTTATCGATGATCGGGAAAAAAGATACACAACCAGACATTTATCGATGACCGGGAAAAAAGATACACAACCAGACATTTACCGATGACTGGGAAAAAAGAATCACGACCAGACATTTACCGATGACCGGGAAAAGACTCGATGTTTACCGACATCGAAAGATGATGTTTACCAACATCAAAAAAAGGACGACCAGACATTTACCGATGACTGATATCCACAGATAATAAATCTGCTGGGGATTTGAAACAACAAAACCATTTACCGATGGTTAACAAACGACTCAATGTTCACCGACATCGAACAATGATGTTTACGAACACCAAAAAAACAGACCTTACGGGGGTCGACACGACACTTACCGGTACCGCCAGGACGACATCCACATGTGTCACAACAAGGCAGACACTTGTCGGGGACCACACTGGGGAATCAAATTTTCCTTTCACGGACGGGTGAGGAAATAAATCTCTCTGGGGATTGCCAATCCTGAATGCTGTCAGGAGCACCTGCAGCAAATGTGTCGTACAGATGTTGAAAAATGATCCGCCTCTGCTGGGGATACGGTCCAATCCGGTTCAACACATGTATGCATATGTTTGAGTTTTTCTATGGCGTAATGCTCCATACTGAATGGAAATGCTACGCGATTTGAGGATGCAAATGCAAATGATTACTATATGCAAGATGAAAATGGAGGAAAACTCCTGCTGGGAGAGCAAATGATCACTTTGCTGAGCGCACAATTCTGATTTGATCTTCCCACTCCGTGGGGACACGCAACAATTCTGCTGCGGATACTTGCTGATCTGACATTCTTGGAACGGTAGAGAAACCAACTCAACTGGGGAGTCGTCTGTTGGGAAAACACCAACCTTCCAATCATGCTGGGGAATAGCACTGCTGCTGGGGAAAAGGATGATCCTCACTGGGGATGACCTCCACTGAACCCAATCCACTTGGGGATTCCGCTAGGGAAAACTACCAATGCAAAACTCCGCTGGGGAAACTGCTAACCTCAGACTTGCTAGGGAAAAACATTCTCAACCCTGCAAACTCAACCCTGTTGGGGAATACAGCACTTCAGACCTG
Organism: Lathyrus oleraceus; assembly: GCF_024323335.1. NCBI lineage: Eukaryota > Viridiplantae > Streptophyta > Magnoliopsida > Fabales > Fabaceae > Lathyrus > Lathyrus oleraceus. Next base: position 78,822,482 of record NC_066579.1, on the reverse strand, counting down.
GCTGCTGAGGAACAAATTACCCGCAGACACCTCCGCTGGGGAAATAACAATCTTCCGGCTCGCTGGGGAACTAACAGTCCCCAGACTTGCTGGGGAAAGGGCAACCTTCAGGCCAATCTGCTGGGGAGACAAGCCCTGAACTTGCTTTGGACAACCCAACTTCTCACACTACTGGACAGTGTCGAAACACCTTTGAACAAACTGGGGCTCATCTGCTCTAGCCAGCAATCAAAGATAGTACCCTGCAAAACAGCGAGACATACATGCCCCAGGGGATTGTATGGACAAGATACACCCAAGTGTACTCAACATTCAAAATGATTTTCAAATGTTTTATCTTTCCGCACGTTATTGTCTAGCCTTCATGTTTTTCATACGTAATGTTTATCAAAAATTCAGACGTTTTTGCAAACAAAACAGTAAAATAAAAACAAGAGAGCAATTTTAACTGAATAACGACTTTTATTGATTTGAAATGGGCCCGAAAAGGCAAAGTACATCAGGAGGCAATTCCTAGGAAGAGGTAATTGCGCCAAAAACAAGGAAATAAACTATCCTATTGGCAATGTGAACACGGCATCCACTATTTTCCAATTCTGTTATGACTCACAGATCCTCAATTTCCCCCACATTCCTTGCTTTCTGAGAAGAACGATTGGACTGGTCATACCCTTCGAGATGGTAGACACTGAAGTGCGATGGAGTATAGATAACTCAGACTGTAGTCTTCGCTTTAATCCCTCTTTTGCCTGGATCGCCTTTTCAGGTTTTCAATCCACTGGGATACCCATTTTTGCCTAAGCCGCCCTTGCAGGTTTTCGACTTACCGGGTGTACATATTCTTTTATGTTAGACGGTGTGGCTAGTGATCGAGAGGGGGGTGAATAGATCACCTCTTTTCAATGAACTGATTTAAAATTTTATCAGAGTTATTGAAACTTAGCGGAAAATTTCAGTCCCGAATCGACTTCCGTCTATTCTGAACCGCTACTAGAAAACCAGACACGCGAGTTTATTGCTGGATTTGTATTAGAACAGCAGAGATTATTAACACCAGAATCTTAGCTAATTGAATGCACTTATCACTAAATCCTAATTCCAATGAATGAAACTCAGCGGACAGTTTTGTCAAACAGTTGGTGTGTATGTGATCAATGATGAACAATGGTGGACTTTAGTTAAAGAAGTTTTCTTGCCACTATTGTATCATGAAAAATACAGCCACAACACACTAACTGGAATTACAAAAACTTTTGAAAACGAAAAGAGAGATAAGGAAAGAATACGATACGCAGAGATTTGGTAAGGAAGTTCCCCACGTCGTCCTCGCGTGTGGGTATGTCTCCCTCTCAATTTCAAATGAAATTGAGAACTGTAATTATCAATAATGCCGAATTCGTTGATACAAGGTTACAGTACACAGACAGAATTCTAAATCCCAAGAACTTCTTCTTGTATGAACCTCCACTTGATCTGAGCTCGATCAAGAATTTCCTACAAGAAATTGCAAACAATTCACCGGTTCCACGACCTGTTTGCGAAATCACCCGATTTCCAAACCCTACGCTGCGGCTGAATCTGTTCTACAAACGTGACTAACAAACCCGCAAGAACACTCCAGTTCTTGAAGGACAAACCAATTGGTTTTTCATCGAAACCCCCTTCAATCTTCAACTCAGCTAGATCCTCGATCGTTCCACTGAAAACCTCAGCTAGATCCTTGATCGTACCACTGAACGTTATCTCGTTGATCCTTTAATCCAAAGAACAAGAATGATTATGTGCTGATGTTCTTGAAGAAAAGTGATTGAGAAGATGAAGAAGATGAAGTCTCTTTCAGGTTTCTAACTGCTCAAAAACAATTGCTGCTACACACTCCTTTGATTTGTGTTCAACTGTTTTTCACTTCAGAATTCATACACTTTTCCTGCTGTCACAATACTTCTTATATATGAAAGACAGAAGTTGTTAGTTGACAAAACAGAATTATGTATTGATACAAAAGGTTATGTATCGATACATACTGTAACTTTGATTTATTTTAGAGAATTTGTGTAAGCATGTATCGATGCAAAGCTCGTATGTATCGATACATAGAGCATTTTAACCAATCATGTATTGATGCAAGACTCGTATGGATCGATACATAGAGCATTTTAACTGGCCATGTATCGATACATGACTCGTATGGATCGATACATACTGAAGCAAAAACTTTTTGTGATATAAAACAGGTGTATGTATCGATGCACAAGAACATGTATTGATACATGCTAACACAAAACAGTTTTTAAAGAATTGTATCAATGTGGATCTTTATGTATGGACACTAAACAATAGTATAAGCTAAAAACACAATTGAAACATGCGAAATAATGCACAACCAACAAATAGACAATGATCACACAATTTGCTATCATTCAAAACTTATTCAAAGTAAAGAATTTGCTCATATTTTCATTCTTTATCCCTAACTTTTGCCCGAACCTTTTTCTTTTTTTCTTGGTTCGTCGGGATGCCCTTTTTTGCCTGGACTCTTTTATTCTTTTCGTCCAGCGGGTCTCTTTATGCGAAGTATTTTTTGACTACATCTGAGTTCACAGGGGACGGAAAATCTTCACCATCCATAGTTGTTAGCATCAAGGCTCCACCGGAGAAGACCTTTTTAACAACATATGGACCTTCGTAATTCGGAGTCGACTTGCCCCTGTTATCTGTACCGGGAGGAAGGATCCTCTTCAAAACCAAATCACCTGTCTGATAGCTTCGAGGATGCACTTTCTGATCAAAGGCCTTCTTCATCCTTCTCTGATACAGTTGCCCATGGTACACAGTTGCTAACCGCTTTTCCTCGATAAGGCTCAACTCATTAAACCTTGTCCGGATCCATTCAGCTTCGTCTAGCTTGACATCCAGCAAGACTCTCAGAGAAGGAATCTCCACTTCAACAGGTAGGACTGCTTCCATACCATACACAAGGGAGTAAGGGGTTGCCCCGGTCGATGTACGTGCTGAGGTACGGTACCCATGCAAAGCGAAAGGCAACATCTCATGCCAATCCTTGTACGTCACGACCATCTTCTGCACAATCTTCTTAATGTTCTTGTTTGCCGCCTCTACAACACCATTCATCTTTGGTCTGTAAGGAGAAGAATTATGATGTTCGATTTTGAATTCTCTACAAAGCTCTTTCATCATCTTGTTATTGAGATTCGACCCATTGTCAGTGATGATTCTCTCAGGAACCCCATAACGACAGATAATCTCCTTCTTAATGAATCGGGCAACCACTTGCTTGGTAACATTGGCATAGGAAGCTGCTTCCACCCACTTGGTGAAGTAATCAATCGCGACCAGGATGAAGCGATGTCCATTAGAAGCAGTAGGTTCAATCTTCCCAATCATATCGATGCCCCACATCGCGAATGGCCAAGGAGAATTCATGACATTCAGAGGGTTTGGTGGTACATGCACTTTATCGGCATAGATCTGACATTTATGGCACTTCCGAGCGTATTTGAAACAATCGGATTCCATGGTTATCCAGTAATAACCGTCTCTTAACAACTTCTTGGCTATTGCATGACCACCAACATGGGTACCGAACGACCCCTCGTGTACTTCTTGCATTAACATGTCTGCTTTGTGTCTATCCACGCATCTGAGCAGAACCATGTCAAAGTTCCTCTTGTACAACACATCGTCCTGATTCAAATAAAAGCTTCCAGCTAGCCTTCTCAGGGTCTTTTTGTCATTCTTTGACGCTCCTTTAGGATACTCCTGACTTTTGAGGAAATTCTTAATATCATAGTACCACGGCTTCTCATCAACAACAGACTCGGCTTCAAACACATACGCAGGCCTCTCGAGTCGATTCACAGCAACGTGTGGCACATGATTATGCCAATGGACTTTGATCATAGAAGACAAAGTAGCCAAGGCATCAGCCATCTGATTTTCATCTCGGGGTACATGATACAACTTTACTGTCTTGAAGAAACTCAGGATCCTTCTGGTGTAGTCTCTGTAAGGGGTCAAATGCGGCTGATGAGTATTCCAGTCTCCATTGACTTGGTTAATCACTAGAGCGGAATCTCCATAGATGTCCAGAGTTTTGATCCTTAGATCGATGGCTTCTTCAATCCCCATTATACAAGCCTCGTACTCAGCTTCGTTGTTGGTTACCTCAAAAGTCAATCTGGCAGAAAAAGGTAAGTGTGCACCTTTAGGATTGATGAGTACTGCCCCAACACCGTTTCCATTTACATTAACCGCCCCATCAAACATCAGTGTCCACTTGTCATCAGGGTCCGGTCCTTCCTCGACAAGAGGCTCTTCACAATCTTTCATCTTTAGATACATGATGTCTTCATCAGGGAATTCAAACATCATCGGCTGATAATCGTCAATTGGTTGCTCAGCAAGGTAATCGGACAGAATACTACCTTTGATGGCCTTCTACGACGTGTACTGGATATCATACTCAGTTAAAATCATCTGCCAACGAGCCACACGTCCGGTAAGAGCCGGCTTTTCAAAGATGTACTTTACGGGGTCCATCTTAGAAATCAACAAGGTAGTATGGTTCAACATATACTGTCTCAGTCGGCGAGCAACCCATGCCAAAGCGCAGCAAGTTTTCTCGAACTGCGAATATCTTATTTACAGTCGGTAAACTTTTTGCTAAGGTAGTATATTGCATGCTCTTTTCGACCAGACTCGTCATGCTGTCCCAATACACACCCCATCGAGTTCTCAGTTACTGAAAGGTACATTATCAGAGGCCTCCCCGGAACTGGAGGTATAAGGATTGGAGGTTTCTGCAAATACTCTTTTATCTTATCAAAAGCTTTTTGACAGTCATCGTTCCACCTGATTGCTTGATCTTTTCTTAGCAATTTGAACATCGGTTCACACATGGCAGTTAGGTGAGATACGAACCGTGCAATGTAGTTCAATCTCCCTAAAAACCCACGAACCTGCTTTTCCGTTCTTGGTTCAGGCATTTCTTGAATAGCTTTCACTTTCGCTGGATCAACCTCAATCCCTCTCTCACTGACAATGAAACCTAACAGCTTTCCGGATCTCACCTCAAACGTACACTTGTTTGGATTCAG